>NC_069680.1:72939706-73242736 GCF_023699985.2 Odocoileus virginianus
ATCTTCATGCAGCTGATAGGTGTCTCTCTAGAATTTTCTGGGAAAAAGTTATCCTATTTTTAGTGGTCTGTGCTTCTGAAAAGACTTCTCCAGGGCCACTTCCACTTTCCTTTGGAAGCCTGGACCTCCAGATTCTGTGTGGAATAAATTTACACTGAGCACTCATTTCCAGGTAGACTGGTTCCTGCTACTTCTTCAAGCTCCTGATCTCAACCCTACCAAATATTTCTTATTAAAGCCACATTATAGGGGTGATGCACATCTTGGAGGAGTCTAGGCACTTGGTTCCAGGTATCCTTATTTTTAATTTCAGGATAACCTTGGCAGGATCAGTCAGTCGTGCCTAGTAAGTCAACTTCATAGTGAAGGGGTTCAGTTCTCTGGAATGGAGATTGGCTCCAAAACTCAAAAGAATTCATGTGATTCTAGTACAGGGACCTCTGGTCTACCTAGAAATTATCCATGTGCTTCATCACCTGAACTTCTTCATCTGATTCAGAGTCAAGAGGCCTCTCCAGTTTTGTTTTACTATGAGTCTAAATGAATGGTTCTCAATATATGGGGATATGTCTAATTAGACTAAGAGGCAGATGAGGCAGTGAATCAAAACTCATTAGTGAGGCCACAGAAATAAGACTCAACTTCAAAATGGTGAGAAAGAAAAGGAGAAAGGCGTATCAGTAATTCTGTAAGAGATGGGTGACCAAGTAGAACACCGAGATGGGATGTCAAACCTAGGGAGAAGGGTGGGCTAAGACAGGAACCCAGTTGGACAAGAAAGAAATGAAGGCCTGAGTCTCAAAATAATAGCCCAGGTACAAATTAGAATGGTGTCAGCATCCAGAGTGCCTTAAATGTAAAACCCTCAAACTAATGATCTACCTAGTTACAATTTCAGGGTACAGGCAGATGGGGACCAGGGCTTGCAGCTGCCAGCTTCCTTGTTTCAGATGTCAGTCTTAGGCAGGCAGCCTGGAGGACAGGAGCCAAGAAAGAAAATGCCTCTTATTCTCTTGCTCCATGTCAGGTCCGATGTTCAGTGCTGCACAAGCATTTTCTTATTGATTCTTTAACAGCCTGTTAGGGAGGAATTATTATCCCTATTTTAAAGGTGGGGAAATTGAGATTCAGTGACATCAATCAAATCATTTAGAGCTCGTGAACTGTAGATTCAGGGTTTACACCGCCCATTTCTGACTCCACAGTCCATGCTCCTAATGATAGTACTCCAGTCTCAAGCTCCTGTCCTGAGGCTAGAGGAGCAATACATATCTAAGAAATCAGACAGTGATCAGCTTGAGGGTAGAGATGAGCTGCTTTCATCTGTGTGTCTTTAGCATCTGGCATACTACCTTGCAGATGCTAAGTGCAAATGCATCGAACTAAACTGGACTAATCTCAAGTTACTTTCAAATAATTAAAGAAACACACATGAGAGTAATTTGAGCTTCTGATGATTTGAGAATGGTTAATGGAGGTTGGTATACCCATTTTTATCAGTGAAATTTTTTTTCAGTGAACCTTGACTTTCCACTATTATTCTGCATCTGATGCTTCATATATCTTAAACCTTCAGTCCCTTAGCAGTACAACTCAAATAAACAGGCTTACTTTCTGATCTTGGAAAATCACCAGCCTTGTTTTCACTATAACTAATATTTCCTTGAGCATCAAAGTCCATTGTCATGGCAACTACTCCATAGAAACATGCCCCTCCTGCCAGGCTCTGTTTCCTTAAAGGCACAGCAGGACTTGAAGACAGGTCATGGTTGGACATGGAAGAGCTCCATCTTTGTTACATGAGCCAGAGTTCATTGGTGCCAGAGCCTATACCTGCATTGTAATGTTGGAAGTTCATCCACAAGACATTCCTCCCCTATCTTAGAGGAAAAGAAGCAGTTCAATGGAATCTCAGCATTAAAGAAGATGCTTCATGTTGTTAAAAAGCACACAAGTGATCCACACAAAATATAGTGTTTGAGCCTCAACTTAAGGGTAAATGGAAACCACATAACTATATATTTCATTGGGTTTCTGTGGGGATGCACTGTGCCATCTATGAGAAGCTATTGATTTGTGATTTCTGCTTTGGGCTCTGAAGATAGCCAAGGATTTTGCACCCATGTTTGAGTGCCCAGGACATCTGGGATGGCAATAGTGAGGAGAGCCTTCAGACCATCTTCCCCACCACAGTCATATTCGTCCATGGAAGACTGATATCTCTTTCTTACCGAGAAGAATTTGAGGGTAAATTGGTTTCTTTCCTTGAGGTCTCTACATTGCTTTCCTAACCCACAGACTCTCTTTTGTGCAAAAATAAGCCCTTTTCCTCCAAAAGCCAAGCCTCTATACTTGTGGTTCTCAAAGTGTGGTCCCTGGATCAACAGCATCGACAGTATGTGGAAATTTGTTAAACATGGAGATTTTCAGTTCCCATCCCAGATCTACTGAATCAGTGAGCTGTGTGGTACCAAATGTGTGCTCAGTCGTGTCCTACTCTTTGTTATCTTTAGTGAACTGTAGCCCACCAGGCTCCTCTGTCTGCGGGATTTCCCAGGCAAAGACGGTGGAGTGATTTGCCATTTCCTTCTCCAGGGGAATCTTCCTGACTGAGGGATTGAACCTGTGTCTCCTGCATTGGCAGGCAGATTCTTTACCACTGTGCCCATGTTTTACCAAGCCCTCCAGGTAATTCTAATGCACCTTAAGATTTGAAAACCACTATTTTGAGCTCTGAAAGAAGCTTAGTTTGATGTATAGGGGACTAGACAATAAAGAGGGAGGCTGACAGTTTGTTTTTGCATCAAATATCTTTTCGCCCAGTTTCATCAGATCCAGGGTTCAAACTTTCTTCAAGTATCCAGAGTGTGCAGACTGAGCCATCACCCTTGATACTCCATCATTTTTATGATTCTGTGAGAAATATATTCTTATCACTGTAGATGAACTCTGATATCTCCCTACTTTATTGACAGGTCCCTGATGGAAGCTAAAGATAAGGAACCAGTCTTTGATGCAGGATGTGGGAAATTAGTCTAGACATGGGGGCAGGAGTCAAAGCAACCACATAGAGCTGAGGAGGAAAAATGGTCCAGTTTGGGTTGGAATGAATTTATTTGCTGGAAGACAGAGGGTGAATGCACATTTTGGGTCAGCGTGAGGTTGGTTCTGAAGTAGGTAGCTGCTCCCACCCAGGATTGGGAGAAGTAATGCTGGGTGGTCTGGGCTCCTGAAGCAGAGAGACCCATGGCCAATGGGCATGGGAAGAAGCATTCCCAACAGTGCAGACTCAGGGAGGGCAGCAAGGAAGTTGGGCAGAGGTGGCTGTTGTAGGAGGTTGTAGGCAGCAGCTGCAGGGGTGAAAGTGATGAGGCAGGCAGTGAGCAGTGGCACTTACAAGTAGGTAGGATTGAGTTTGCCTTGGCTGTCTCTGCTGAAGGCTGTCTCAAAGAGCATCCACCAAGTCTCTTGCCTCCTTAATTGCTCTGTTAGGGGTAGGAGTGGGATGAGTGGGGACAGAGGATGGGATGTCTCTCTGTGGAGAAAACAAAGGAGGTATAAGTATTCCAGCAGACACAATGGATGCACTAGTACTCAAGTGAGGAAGATGAACTATTCATTCAATCAACATGAATTCCATACTGACCGTGTCCTCAGCAACATGTCTTTCCAGGGCTTGGGAACCAAGGGTTTAGAATTTCTCTTTGTCGTTCTAATGTACCTTGTCTTTTCCCCACTCTCCTGACTCATAAGTCAGGTCTTATTAGTGTTTGCAGATTGTTGTACTATGAGCTACTTCATGTCGAGCTGAGGTTTCCGTAGAAACGAATAGAGACCTTGCTTTCTGAGGCTTGCTGAGAGTATTTCTGGCAATTTATCAGGAGTGGCAGTATGTTCTTTTGGGCAAGGTATTTGCACTCCTTGGAGGAAAAACATAATAAACAAAACATTATCCTAGAACAGAACTCTTCCATTTTAGTTTCCTTTTTTTCCCCCTCTCTACTATGTGTGGCTCTGCCAACTCACCTCTGAGTGCTTCTTGGGCATCTCCAGCTGAGATTCTTTAGACTCTAGTTATTCTCCATCCAATTCTGGTACTGTCTAACCTCCTCTGACCACAGTCCAGAAGGTGTGTAAGAAGGAAGACATGGGATGAAGAATATCACTGAGGGCATGTATTACAACCAAGCCAGGGAGTGGAAGGCCGTGGGATCAAATAAAGCAGTTGATTGTGCTTTTGAAAATTTATTAGTTTGAGGTCAAAGTTGCAAATGTGATGCCTGCTACAAAACCTTGGGGCAAGTTTGAATTCTAATCAGAATATCTAGGCAGTGGTCATGATCGCAATGTGAAAATAACTGGATTTGAGAAGCAAAGGGAAGCTCAAAAGGTAATCAAAATTCCATAATGACTGTGTTGGAGGGACTTAAAGAGGGGAAACTAAATTAGAATTGAAATCAGCAATAGCATTATAAGCATGAGTTAATAGGGACAGGTCTGAAGTCAGCAGATATTCCAAACTGCTTTGGCCTTTACGCTCAACCCCTTTGTCCCTATGGACAGACTTTGAACAGCGGACATTTTATTATGTACGGATGGTGCCATGTGGTGATAATCCATAACCTCTTTCATTTTTAGATTCGCTTATGGTTTCTATTTGTGACACAAGCAGAGCTAGATAGCGCTGAGATTCTTTCCCATCTCTTTACTTAATGTGTGGGGTTTATGCAAGCTTACTGTTTGTTTAAATCTCTAGTGTGCGGATGCTGGATGTTGTGAAGGATATGTGTGGATCTGAGTACTACCCTTGGTAAGAATACTCAAATACATGAAAAATTCATCATGTGGATTTTTTTCTAGAACTGATGCGCTGCTTCCTTAGGTTACAAGGGACTCCAGGAGGTTATTATTTCACAAAACCCCTCCCCAGGATCCTATTTCACAATCAGAGGTGAGTGTTGCTTTTTTTCCCGTTTCTCCATTCATCTTATCTGATTATGACCCTGCTCCATATTGTGGAATGTGTATCATTTTGGGGGTGTAAGGAAATAAGCCATGATGAGATTTTAAAAAAGATCATATAATGTGAAGATGCAACTTAATTATTATAATTTGTGAAAATAGTTTTTCATGTAGGCTTGAAATGTCCCATTGCCTCATTGACTATAGCTATGTTTTCAGAGGGTACCATACAATCAATGAAACTATCTACAAATATGGAAACCAATCAGTTCGGTGTCCTCCTTAGGTTATCCTAGGGACTCCTGGACCCACAGCTAATTCAGAGTCTGCATGTTATTGATGCTGCAATAAAGATGCCAATAAAGAAAGAGAGGATAACTTTATATGCATACCATTTTCCCAAGAGAATGCTGAGCATGGTGATGTTAATACCAGTATACATCTTCTTTGTCTAACTGTGGAGGTGGGTACATGTTCTGTGCCCTTAAATCTGAATGGCTTGTGACTGCTTCAACCAAGAGAGTATGGCAGAAGGCATTCTGTGTGACTTCCAAGGTTAGTTCATGAAGGCCACTCAGCTTCTGCCTTGTTTTCTGTAATATTCACTCTTGGGATTCTGAGCTCCAGGTAATAATTCCAACTACCCAACTACGGGGAGGTCTGGCGTGCTGCAGTCCATGGGGTTGCAAGGAGTCAGACACGACTGGGCAGCTGAACAACCCTTAGATGGCTGTGAGGGAGGGCTTACATCTAGGTGCTCTATTTGAACCGATTTTCCAGACTGATGAGTGAAGAGTCTCCATGTGATACCAGCTCAGCTGTTTGAATCCGCCTCACCCAGTAGAGTCTTTGAGCTGGGCCCCAGACCTTGTGGAGCAAGAGACAAGCAGGCCATCCCTGCTCTACCTGACCCAGATATCTGACCCACAGAATCTGAGGGCATAATGAGATCATTATTGTCTCAGGCCACTAAGTTTTAGGGCGGGCTATTGTGCAGCAGTAGATCCTTAGAACAGTGGGTTTTGCTGAAGTCTGTACAACATGAATAGTTGTACAGTGTTATTAATAATATACAGTACAATTCTTGTTCCATATTTGGGAGAGTATCTCAGAGTAAGTTACTTGGAGTGGATGATGACTAAATAAATGATTTAATCATGGGTGACCATGTCTTCACTGAGAGGCAAGCATGCATTGCTGAGAGATTATATTCCCAAGGAATTATCAGGTGGGGAACCAGAATAGTAACTGGCCAACTGGTCTGTCCCTGGGACAACCACGTACCTACTAACATTAACAGACTTCTTGGAGATCATCAAGTCATCCAACTCCCACTGTGCCCCTCATGTTGACAGGATTACTTGGTATATTAGTGTCCCTTAGAAGACAGAAGCCTGCATTTTATTAAGGAGGTTTAAATTAGTTGTGTAAGTTGGAACAGTGTCTGTGACTACTGTGGGGCTAGAAAACCTGGTCCCAAATATTTGGTGACTTAATGCAAAAGCCTACGTTTAGCTCACAAGTCTAGGTTTAGGGACATGAAAGAGAAATAGTGAGGACTCCAGAACTGCACTAGCAGCTTGAAGAGGAGCCCCAGCAGGGCCAGGATTGAGGTGTACGGGAGGTTGCCATGCTGCCAATGTTCAGATTTATGGCGGGACAACTTGTGTCAGTGCTCCAGCCGCTAAGACAAAGCAGTACGGCTGCTGGGTGGCACCACTGAGAGTGGCCAGAGCCAGGAGTGCAAAAAGATGCCGGAAGGTGGAACCACAGCTGTCTGCTCCTGTAGTCAGACGTGGAGGCTGGAGGAGCCATTTCTTCCCTCCACCTCCTCTCTACCTCCTGCCACTGCCTCCCATTGGCCAAGGCTCAGAGGAAGATAGTTTGCAAAGGATTTGGGGGGAATGTAGTATGCAGGCTCCCAGTTCTAGACTCACAGAATAGATGAGGGATGCTATTAGAGCTGAGGAGCAATAGGTACCTAATTGACACAGCTGGAAATCTTGATCCCTAGAATCTTCAAGAAAAGCCTCCAAAATACTGTCCATGTAACACAGTAAATTAGGACTCCTCTTTTGGTTGAAAATGAAAATAATCTGAACCCAAACTCATTTAAGCAAGAAGTAAAATCTCAGCTTATAAACAAATAATAAAAAACATAGCTAGATTTGGGTATAGGGTTAAATGATGTCATCAGAATCTGTCCTCTATCTTTTACTGCTTTTCTTTGATTTCCATTCTTAGGCAGTATCTCCTGGTACAGTACCAAGATTTCTCCCAATAGTTTTAGAAGAGTAACTCTATTTTTATATTGGCAGTTTAGTTGATTTACAAGATTGTGTTAGTTTTAGGTGTACAGCAAAGTGATTCAGATATAAATTTCAGATTATTTTCCATTATAGATTATTATAAGATATTAAATATAGTTCCTTGTGCTATATAGTATGTCCTTGTTACTTATTTATTTTATGTGTAATAGTTTGTATCTGCTAATCCCATACTCCTAAATATCCCTCCTCTGTTCCCTTTCCCCTAGTATAGTGATTTTATAGCTGTAAAAATAACAAAGTAGGCATTCCTCCTCTTCCTTTCAGCTACTTCTCTCAACATCCATGGGTCACCTCTGATTGGTTCTAATATAATCAGATTCTTCTAGGTTCAGCTACAAAACCTGGCTGGAGTTCATGGCAATAAACCCAACTTGGACTCAATTCAAATGTACCTTATTTGCTTTATCTCCAAAGCATCCTGTAAGCGAGGCAAAAATCATACATGATGAGAAAGAGGATGCAAGGGTGTGGATAAAGTTTGCCAGTGACCTTGTTTTGCTCATAGGCAAGCTTAAAGTTTTAGCAAACCCCTATGGAAGAGATGTTCACAGGTCAGAAGACCACATGTATTTACTCATCCAGCCACTTCAACACCCAGAAAAGACTTTTACTATGATCCAAGGCAATAACTATGTTATTCAGCAAGAAATGATCCCAGCATAATTTTAAAATCCTCTAATTCTTGCTATACTAGCACTAAGCAACCCTTCTCTGTAGTAAAGGACAGAGCTTAGGGAGTTTCTATTTATATCTACTTAGGGAGTTTCTATTTATATCTACTTAGGGTCTTTCCATGGTTACCCCTGACTGTACTTAATCACACCATCTCCCCCTCTGACTCTGGTGTCCTAATTGTATGGATTAGGGCCATATACCCATCCTTGGACCTGAACTAAGGTGAGCCTAAGCCAACATATGTTCAAAGACAAGGGGAAGGATGATTTCACAAAGGAAATACTAAGCACTCCTCAGAAGAAGAGACACTGGGTGCTAGAGAAGCAGAAGCAATATATGGCTATTAGAATGGTTTCCTTTTATTCAGGGTGCAGGAGATCTTCAGCGCAGGTCTCCTGCCTTCAACAACTCAGGTTCCGGGAAAGGACAGGCCCTCAATAGTCTCTCTCACTCTGGCTTTTGTTTCTCAATGGCCAGCGCTGCCCATTCTTTTTCAGCTGCCATACACTTTTTAAGGATCGTTGTCAATACACCTGTGAATGCCGCGCCTGCATCCCTGGCTATTGTTCCTCAAACTTGGCAGCTGTTTGCTCTTCTGCAGCATGTGCTGTCTCAGAGATGCTGTTCTGACTGTAAGGAGGCTTTCCCAGGTTGATTTCTTTTCTAGCAGGCTTCTGAATTCCTTCCAACTCCTATGTTTTCCAAGGTGCAATTCATTCTGTTTGTTTGCAGTTGGGGAGTTCCCTCTAGCCAAGAATTACTTTTTGTTTAATCATCCTTTCCAAATGTTTTTTCTACAACCGCTATAATGAACTGACAGATGGGTGCCTGATCTTCAGGAGATATAATGAAGATTTATTTTCTAAACTGTCAGGACAAGCCAAGGTTATCATACAAAAAAACAAACACACTGCAGATTGCACTCAATTCCACCAAAAATGTCAATTTCACTGGATATGACTTTTCCCTCTGAATCATGTTGATAATACAGATATACTTTCAGAGCTTATATCATCATGTTGATTACCTTGCTGATAAACACTAATTTTTGAGAAGACCAGAACTTTCATGAATTCCATAAATCTTATCACATCCAGGATAACATTTTAAAAATGTTAACTTAGAATGGATGATGGTTCTGGTCATTTGATTATTCTGTGTCCTTCAGAGAAGTGATCTTGGGCAACTTGAAGAAGAATGCCCACATACACAGATCACCAATGAACACTGACTAAGCTTAGGTCCAGTTTATACTTGCCCACAGGCAATGAACTTTGGGGAATAGAAATATTACTAAGCAATATCACACTAAGATGAACAAATAAAACTGCCACAAAGAATTTCCAGTTTTCTAAAATCCAGCACAACCTGTTACCCTTGCTAGTAAATAACATCTGAGCCACTTGACTTGCTAAAAGGGTCCATTCTTTTACTCATATTTCAGTTTCCACCCCTGGTCCTCTGTTGAAGGATTGTTGCTTAGGAATTTGCTCATAAGTTGAATCCACCTATATTCCTATAGTTTGATTCTTTCTCTTTTTAAAAAGCAGTAACAGGCAAATATAATGCAAATTAATGCCACAAAATAATTGGCTTCTCTTTGAAATCTACACAGAAGCTGCAATGTCACAACTTGGTGGCCAGCAATTCACGCTGAGTGCTCTAGTGGGTGAATTGGCTCTGTACCTAGAGTGAACGATGCAAGCAAACCATAAAAAAATAAAATGTACTAAACCACCAACTGACATTATGGAAATAAGACAGTGGCTGGCCAAAACCCACAGTGTATCAATTAGTGAATCTTAGTATTTGGCAGTGAGAACTCTTGGTTCTGGAAACAGAATGCTACATGTTTTATACAGTTATATAATAAATATTTCCCTTGTATTCAAAGAAGGCAAACACCTGCAGTATATATTGGAAAACTCAGATTACGGTATTAAAGTTTGCTTCAACTCAGTTTGAAGCTTCCATCAGTTAAGCTTAGTCAATACAATGACTGCAATAATCACCTAATGGTTTGGCCCATTTCCTTTTCTCTTAGTTCTCTGTAGAAATTTCAAGGGCATAGCTTTCCCCCCAATCTTGTGGAAGGGAAAATAAGTAATCTTGATTGCCTGATAATTCCAAACAATATTTTGCAAGATGGTTGAATTTCGGTGTGGTCCTGAGGGAAGATGTGGGCAAAAGCGTTTGAATCTGTCAGTTCTCCCAGAATTGAGAGCTTCAGAGAAGGAAGTTCACACGAGCTAGCCTCAGAAGTTAGACCCTGTGGAATCCTGGAGATAATATGTGCTTGGATCAGCCTGACAAGGATCAAAACTCTGGCTTTGCTGTTTATTAGTTTATTGACTTTGGAAATATATCTTATCCTTTGTGAATTTCAGTTTTCTCTTTTGGAAAATTGAGAGATTACTTGCAGAAGAAAATTATTGTAAGAATAAAGAATAACAGATGTAAGTAACCTAGTCTTCTGCTTGCCATACAATATGTGTGCTCAGTCGTGTCTGACTCTTCTGTGATCCCGTGGACAGTAGCCCACCAGGCTCCTCTGTCCATGGGATTCTCCTGCCAAGAATACTGGAGTGAGTCGTCATTTGTTTCCCGGGAAGGAGATCTTCCCGACCCAGGGGTTGAACTGGGGTCTCCTTCATTACAGGCAGATTCTTTACCACTGTCATACAGTCGGTGACCTTAAACAGTGTTCACTCACAGTAGTGGTAAACTTGTGCTTACCAGTGGCTGGTTGTCTGCTCAGGCAAGTAAACATGGTACTTTAGAGAGGCATTTTTTGTCCATAAATTCAGGATAAAGATTTCTGGATACTCCTTGATATGCATCAGGGAGAGTTTTGTTTTATTATTATTTTTAAATTGAATACACCATGACTTTCATCCTTGACTACTTTGAAAACTGGCAGATAATCTTATTCTCCATTTGATCTTTAGAAAATTACTGTATCTTCCCGAGCCTCAGTTCCTCTGTTGTAGAATGGACATGGTATTCCTGGTTTTCTATGAGTGCTGTATAGATTAGAGATGATAATATGCATAAGACACTTTGCATAGTACCTGGACCTTTGTAAAATAAGTCTGATGACTCACAAATAAATAAATATTTGCTCCTTCTCTTCCTTCACTTTCAAGGGTGAGTTTTCTTGATATTTGCTTCAAACCCCAAGGAAAAGCCTATGTGGGCATACACACTCTCTTCTAAGTGACCAGGTCATTGTCTTTTCACAGATCTGCCCACTTGCCTTGTTAATATGTTTCAAGAAAGAGAAATAAGACTGAAAATTAAGTCAGGGATGTTTTTACCACCCAAATTGCCAACATCCGTTGGATCATAGAAAAAGCAAGCGAGTTCCAGAAAAACAATTACTTCTGATTTATTGATTATGCCAAAGCCTTTAGCTGTGTAGATCCCAACAAACTATGGAAAATTCTTCAAGAGATGGGCATACCAGACCACCTTACCTGCCACCTGAGAAATCTGTATGCAGGTCAAGAAGCAACAGTTAGAACCGGATATGGAACAACAGACTGGTTCCAAATTGGGAAAGGAGTATGTCAAGGCTGTATATTGTCACCCTGCTATTTAACTTATATGCAGAGTACATCATGAAAAATGCTGGACTGGATGAGGCACAAGCTGGAATCAAGATTGCCGGGAGAAATATCAATAACCTCTGTTATTCAGATGACACCACCCTTATGGCAGAAAGCGAAGAAGAACTAAAGAGCCTCTTGATGAAAGTGAAAGAAGAGAGTGAAAAAGGTGACTTAAAGCTCACCACCATTCAAAAAACTAAGATCATGGCATCTAGTCCCATCACTTCATAGTAAATAGATGGGGGAACAATGAAAACAGTGAGAGACTTTATTTTCTTGGGCTCCAAAATCACTGCAGATGGTGACAACAGCCATGAAATCAAGAGACTTGCTCCTTGGAAGAAAAGCTGTGACCAACCTAGACAACATATTAAAAAGCAGAGACATGACTTTGCTGACAAAGGTCAGTCTAGTCAAATCTATGGTTTTTCCAGTAGTCATGTATTGATATGAGAGTTGGACTATAAAGAAAGCTGAGAGCCAGATAATTGATGCTTTTGAACTGTGGTTTTGGTAAGACTCTTGAGAATCCCTGGGACTGAAAGGAGATCAAACTAGTCAATCCTAAAGGAAATCAGTCCTGAATATTCATTGGAAGGACTGATGCTGAAGCTAAAACTGCAATACTTTGGCCACCTGATGTGAAGAACAGACTCATTAGAAAAGACCCTGATGCTGGGAAAGATTGAAGGCAGGAAGAGAAGGGGATGACAGAGGATGAGGTGGTTGGATGGCATCACCAACTTGATGGACAAGTCTGAGCAAGCTCTGGGAGTTGGTGACGGACAGGGAAGCCTAATGTGCTGCAGTCCATGGGGTCACAAAGAGTCAGACATGACTGACTGACTGAAGTGAACTAGCGTTGTTAGTTGATGATACATTCCTTGACTTGGCTTTGATAAGAGCCTGAGAATTTTATTTATTTTTTCTTTAGCCAGTGAAAACACTCTACATCCTTAAGGGTCAGAAATGGGGAAGATGGGGGGGGGGGAAAGTAGAATTCAATGTTAACTCTGGTGTATCAGTTGTAGGCTTTCTAGTCCATGATACACATTTGCAAGGCACCTTAGAGTTCACTCTTGTGTTCATTTTCTATTGCTACTGTAACATATTGCCACAGATTTGTAACAGTTAGTTGAGTTAGTTTCTGGATACCTTAGGGAAGAATCTGTGTCCTTGTGGGGTTTTGTCTATGCTCAGTGGGTAAAGAACCTGCCTTCAATCCAGTAGACACAGGAGATGTGAGTTCCATCCCTGAGTTGAAAGATCCCCTGGAGAAGGAAATGGCAACCCACTCCAGTATTCTTTATTGGTAAATCCCGTGAAAGAGGACCCTGGTGGGCTACAGTCCAAAGGATCACAGAGTCGGACATGACTCACCACATGAACACACACACACTGTGTGTGTCTTCCTTCATTTGGGTTGTTGGCAGAGTTCAGTACTTTGCAGTTGTAGGATCCAAGCCCTGTTTTCTTACTGCTTGTAAACTGAGGGCCATCCTCACCCGGAGGGTACTGTTCTTGCCTTGTGGCCGGCTTCTTCCTTCTCAAAAGTCAGCACCTCTTTCTCACATAGCTACTTTCTGACTCTCCCTCTTTCCTCCTTCCTTTAACATTTCTGGTCTTGGGAGATTAGATTTGGTACACCCAGATCATACAGGATAATCTTTTTTTTTTTTTTTTTTTATCTCAAGGTCCTTTCTGTAATCATAGACAAAGTCCCTTTGCCCTGTAAGGTTACATATTCACAGGTTCCAGGCATTTGGGCATGGATGTCTTTGAGGCTCCATGATTCTATTGAGCATATATCTGGACAGACCTGGGCAGGTAGGGAGAAAAAAAATGAAAATAAATCTGAGATTTATTGATTTCACTACAAGTGACTTGAATGTTCATGGCAAAAGAAACCACGACAGATTAAGATTTTTAAAACAGAAAAGAAAAAAACCCCACAAATTTTCTAGGTTGTAGTTATAGGTCCTGCTAACTGCAGTTTAAATTGCACTTTAAGGAATTTTTGACAGATTGGTAAATTACAACCTACACATCCTTAATTAATTTTGTCATATCTCCAATTCTTTCAGATTGCCTCAGTTCCTTTCCTTACACATTTTGCTAGTGGCTCTGGGTTTGGTTGGTCTCCCAAGAAAACTGAGGCAAATCAGAAGAATGGCAGACACACACACACACACACACACATGTGTGTGTGTGTGTGTGTGTGTGTGTGTGTGAGAGAGAGAGAGAGAGAGAGAAAGAAATTTATGCTCTGCTCTTTGGCTAAATTTGTAAAGGCATAGAAGATGGAATGGATTGTGTTAACATAGAAGAATTACATGGAACAATAATTTGGACTAATATCCAAATAATAATGAGTAATAATAAGAAAGAATTTTAAGGGGCTACAGGTTAAGTGGCAATTAAAATCCAAAATCCAAAAACTTACTCTTATGAGCATTTTGTCAGGTGAAAATGGGCTTAATAGAGGCTTCTATGGGACAAGTTAGGAGACCAAAAGAGGCTGACTGGGAGAGGGTAACACTCAAAGAGCTTTTCTCATGCACATTAGGAGTTTATAAAAATATTGGTACTGGGGTCCCCACTGCAGAGATTCCTATTTAATTGATTGGAGGGGTGTTGTGGCTGTTTGTTTTTATAACTTCTCAGGTGATACTAACATTCAATCAGGGTTGAGAATCATTGCATCCAATTAACAGCCATGACACTGGTGACAATTCTAAAAATCCACATGACCAGACATCACAACAGAGGGCTGTCTGTACATATATAGGTATAGTCTGGATCACTTTGCTGTAAACCTGAAACAACGCAGCACTGTGAATCAGCTGTAATATAAAATAAAAAGTTAACAACAACAACGACCACAAAACACAGAGGGCTCTCAAGGGCAGGAATACAGCATCAGAGGTAACTGAGACTGGGGTTCCAGGGTGCAGCCATCTCCAGACTGAGTCCTTCTGTATTCCCACATCTCTGCTTTCTTGCCTGTCCAGCCAGATGGAGGTGGAAGTTCATGACTTTGGCCAAAGGATCAGCATTGGTTTCTCCTCCCAAGGAACCTGGTACTGGAGTTCCCCTCATTCATTTCTAGAAGGAAAAAACTCCCCTTCCTTCTTTATCACTGCAATTCAGGCTACTCTAAGTGTATCATTATATGAATAAGTATAAAGGGGGAGAAAAACTCTAAATATGGTGGTGGTAAAGGTGATTCCTAAGTGCCTTGCTTCTTTCCCTTTCAGGGATCCAATTTGGTTTCCCAGTGGGAAGTCATTCCATTTAAGTCATGTAGTCCCTTCAAGGTCTGATGCTCTTTCATCCCTTTTCTTTAGCACATGGTCATTCTGTGGCACTGTTTCTTCTTGATCCGGTTGTAGAGGCTAACCCTTGCCCCCAGATTTGGGAAGAAATTGGTTTCTCATGTCTTACTAATGTGATCATCAGGGATATCGCACATTCTCCTCTAGAGCTGCTGCTGGGGCAGATGGTAATGAGAACCCTTTTAAAAAAACAAGTCTTCATGTTGTAATTCTTTTGTTTCTTTTCTTATTTCAGGTGCTTTCATCTTTCTTCCTTGTTATCTATAGAACTTGGTCACAAGTTCTGTTGGCTTTAAGAGCAGAGTAGACATGGAACTCTGTATATCCAACATGCAGGTTCAGTCCCTCTGCTTAAGCTAGGTGGGATGTTTCTATTCTGATATCCTTTCTCTTCTGCAGGTTACACAGTAAGAGATAACCTTTGAGATAGAAACACTTTTGTTGCCTGTGGTGCTCCCAACAGTCTACAGTCTACAACCCATAGCCTTAACAGGTGAGAGACAAATTCCATGCATTTCATCATGCGAGGAGTTAAGTGGAGGGCCTACCAGAGGTGCATTCAAGCTGGGAAGTGTAGATATCACAAGTAAGCAATGTTCTGTTCCCAGCAGCAGAGTCTGAAAAAAGTTAGATGACAGTGATCCTGGGAATTAGAACATTTCCATATAATTAATTGTCTTCTGAGTGTCTCTCAAGTGACACTTAATAGTAACAAACTTTGGGTGATGAGTACCCTGAATCCCCATCTTAGATCTATGGCCAGGATGAGATTCAGATACCCATGCCAATATTTGCATCTGGCATTTCTTTTCTTTACTGAATGAATTCATTTTTTCCAACCCCCAGTGCCATGTGCAAGGAGGCAATGAAGACTACAGTTTCAATAATCTCTGATTACAGTATCTTTTGAATTTCAGCCCTTATTGACAACACTTCACTTATAGGCACCACATTTCTGCAAAGCACTGGCAATATCAGTTTACTTTAGCTACAGTTTTGCTTCACTGTTTTCTTAGAATAGGCATTTTTACCTCAATATTAAACATACCTGTCTGGGTGAAGAAAAACTGGATCAGTGTTCAGTCTGTTTTGCAGAGCACCATTTTCTGGTGGAAAATCTGGTTTCCCAGTTTTGGGTTGTACTCAGGTTTCTGACTCAAACAACAAATACAGTGGTGTATACATGTCACTCCCAATCTCCCAATCCATCCCACCCTCTCCCCCCTTTTGTATTTAATAACATTAAAGTGGAGCTTCTTTTGATGAAAACCTTAGTAGGATTTTCCTATGTCAGCTTTATCTACATCAAAATTAAAGACTAGTTTTCTCTAAGTCTGCATAACTTCATTTACCATGTTATGTTTTCATGTTTTCCCTGTATCCTCATCTGTATGTTAGTGAGAGGTTGGAAGAAGTTGTATCTGGAGTTGCTGCCAGCCATCATTTTAAACCAAAAGTCTTGTTCAGAACTTCTTATCATTTCTCCTTATTTTAAGCCACCTGGCTTAGATTTTTGTCACCCATATCCTTCCTCTTGTTTCTGACTTTTGCATGGTGGAAAGATCGTAATTCTTGTGCTTTGTATGAACATGACTATTGCTGTTTGGAATGCTTCCCTGCTTAGGAAGGCGCCTGTGTGTGCTAAGTCACTTCAGTCGTGTCTGACTCTTTGTGATCCCATGTGACCGCAAGGCTCCTCTGTACATGGGATTCTCCAGGCATGAATACTGGAGTGGGTTGCCTTGCCCTCCTCCAAGGGATCTTCCCAACTCAGGGATCGGGCCCATATCTCTTAAGTCTCCTGCATTAGGCAGGTAGGTTCTTTACAGTTAGAGCACCTGGGACACTTAGGAACGTAGTCATGGCCAAGAGTCAATTTCTCTCAAAATGAGATAAAACAAAGAATCTTCAGGATGTTCTTTTACCACAAAAATTCATTCTTCATCCTTCAGCTATTCTGAGGACTGTAATGATACTGAAGGATGATATATGCATCTTTATCTGCCTCCCATGTGTCCCAGGGATCACCTGGAGAGATGGTCCTTAGGAGGGCAGAAATTGTCCAGGATCTTCCCACACCCCTCACAGATAGAGATGTTACTTGTTCCCTTACATGGCTACTGATGAAAGGGTAGGATGCAGTTTGCAAGTTTTAGACATTTAGGCAGAGAAAACTCTGGGTGGAACAGGACAGAAGAATAGCTACCTCTATGTATTAAGAAAAATTAAGTCTTTATTGAATTTGTAACAATACTGCTCCTGTTTTATGTTTTGGTTTTTGGCCCTGAGGCATGTGGGATCTTAGGTTTGCCCCGACTAGGTATTAAACCTGCACCCCCTGCAATGGAAAGTAGAGGCTTAATCACTGGACCACCAGTGAAGCCCCTCTATCTCTATTTAGACAATGAAGAAATAAAATCATTCCAGGTGAGGTGACATGATAGGATCTATATGGACGGAGATTGCTTCACACAAGACACATGGGAGGATGAGGAAGAAAGTGTGGGGAGGGAGGTGGGGAGGGGAAAGGGCTACCATGAGGATGAGAGCAGGATGTAAGGCTAGGACAGGGCAGAGTGGTGGGGAGGGTGAAGTGAGTGTGCAAAGAAGACTGCCAATGAGAAGAGAATGTGTGTGGAGGGAGAAGGGGGACGTGACAGTAGTACAGAAGAGGTGAGGATGGGGCAGTGGAGACAGGAGTGCTGGGGGCAGACAGAGAGCAGCTGGTGTGGATGAGGGATGGATGCAAGGCCTGAAATGGGCTTTCAGGTTAGAGAGGTGGCGGTGTAAGATCAGTGAGCCTGGGGAGAAAGTGACTTGTGAATGGAACAGACCATTCACATGGCTTCATAAATAAAGCTTCCTATATGAAGGACTTAATCAACATTCAGGCAACATTGGTGGGGGAGGGGGAAGAGATATCAATAGCTTAAAAAATGAAAGGAAATGTTAATTATACTGTTAGTGATAAACCATGGTGAAAAATAGATGGTTTCCTCCCTGACCCTTGGCACAGCTAACTCCCAGTTTGGAAATTCTGAGGGTAAAGTAGGCTGCTAGGGAAGATTGTTGTCTCTTTTCCAGTAGAGGTAGTCCAGGCAGAGGTGAGCAGCTGTCTGGCCAGGATGCCCTAGGAATAGTGAGTGATTATCCCTCTGAGAGCCCTTTGTGAGATGTTATAGGATATACTCACAGGACCTCGAGGGTCAGGACTGAGTGGGGCAGTTATCTTCAGGGGCATTCTGCTCTCTGCAGTCCATCTAGACCAAGGTGGAGCCCCTTTTCAGGTAACTCACATTCAAAAGATAAGCTACTTTCCCATCTCAACCTGACATTCAGAGAAGATCATATTGGCCCTGACCTCTGGGATACCCTGGAGAATTCCTTGGACAGAGGAGCCTGGGGGGGCTACAGCTCATGGGGTCACAAAGAGTCAGACATGACTGAGTGACTAACAATTTCACTTTCATGGGATACTTCTTTATCTAATCTGAAGATAATCCAGTTGAAGACGTCTGTCTGGGACATGAGGCAAGTTCTTTGCTCCTACCAGGGCCTTCATGTTTGCCCAAATAGATGGCTAAATCCTTCAGAATTGAAAAGTCATTCACTCCTGCACTGAGAAAGACAGATAACCCAAATGCTAGATGCTGTTCTCAGGAAGGCTACCCTTTATTATGCTACCATCCATGCCTAAGCCCAAACTTGCCCCACCCTATCAATCTGTCGTGCTTAGAACACAGCAGGCTACAAAGGAATCTACACAAGATCCAATTCTGTCTCTGCTTGCTAAAACAAAAATAAGTCTAGAGAAAGGCTCAGAGTCATATTTCACACAAGTCTCTTAGTAAATTAATTATAGGCAGCTATAATTCATCATACTTTCAATTAACAATTAATTATGTACAAGAGAAACAAATGCTTTATTGAGACCAAGAAACAACATGTATCATTCTTAGTGTGGCATTTTCTCCCCACAACATAGGGAGGGGATTTATGGGCTACAGATGACATGAGCCAGTCTTGCTCTGAAAAATGCAAATTCACCTCGACCTGCTATGGAAATGATTTCCTGGAGTTGGAAAGGCTTGAAGTCTGACACTCAGAGAATTTAGTACTTGGGCAAGCTCCTTGCTCACCCCAGGGAAGGTCCTACTTGGGCGATGTGTGTAGATGTGTGTGAGAAAGAGCTCAGAATGCAGGTTCCCCTCGCTCAGTCTGTGCAGGTCTGGGAATTTGCTGGTGTGGGGAGAAGCCAGTGAGAGGGCAGTAGAAGCAATAGACTCCCCTGCTACCCCATCAATGTCCCATCTCTGCTAAGAGCATTGTCTACACACAAGGTGGGCTTGTCACCAAGTTTGAGCACTCTCTGCTTATGGCACAATAGGCCAGTGATCCAAGAGATGAAGTGTTAAGGCAGGGAATGCAACTTTATTTGTAAAGCCAACTGATTGAGAAGATGGCAGACTAACATTTCAAAATAACCATCTTGTTGGGGTCTGGATGCCAGGTTCCTTTATGGATCAGAGAGGAGAGGAGTGAGGGAGCAAAGGGAAAAGGCCATTTAATCTTTCAAGTATCTCCTAGAATGGCGAGCCTCAGGCAGGTGAATGTGAGAAATTCGTCTTCCTGCCATCTACAGTTAGAGTGGGTTCTGAACAAAGACACTTTAACTTAGCAGTCAGGCAGAGTCAGGATTCCCTGAGACAGGCCATTATGTGTAATTTTAATAACAACAGTGGCTAAAGAAACTGATCTAGCATGGAAGAGTCAAAAACTGACTCTTCCCTGTTACAGGCTCAGCAATATGGCAGTGGCACCTGAGTACTGACAGTTTCTCTTTATTGAGGATGTCTCCTGGATCCCTGAAATGCATGACCTCTTTTCCCATTACTGGCAGAGCTCCTCTTTCCCAGCCTTGTAGGACTTACCCCATCCTTGCTCCAGGTATCACTCTGAGCACCTTGAGTCAATAGATATCACCTTTGAGGGATGGGTTCAGGAAACTCAAAGGGAGCCAATAAACCTCATGGGACACTTGCTGGAAAGTATACTCTTTTTCCTCTACTGCATTTGTATGATGATAAAGAATGTTACTAATGCTACTACTGCTGCTACAAGTATTAAAAGTATTATTAATAACAACAATAATAGCAGAAATTCTTTTAGGGCTCTTACTCAGTGGTGAACACAGTTTTAGTGCTTTATGTATATTCACTCAGTTAATACTGAAAACTCTAAGAGGATATATTATGATTATTGTCTCCATTTTACAGAAGAAAAAGTTAAATCCAGAACTTTTTACCTGCCCAAGGTCACAGGTTAGCAGAAACTAGGGCCAGGATTTAAATTGATTCCTTGTAATTATGTGAAACTTGTAACTGCTAAAGCCATGAGGGGAAGTGTAAACTACTGAGAGCTTTAGACTTGAAGATAAGGATTTGAGGAGGACATAGATCCTGAGGAAGCAGAGGGAATATCTTGTCAGACTTCCTAGAGCCAGAAAAATGTCTGGCCTTTTAAATCATGTAAATCAATACATTTTCTCTCTACTTAAGCCCTTTTGGAATGAATCTTCTCTTCCGTTCAATTGAAAAAAATCAAATGTAGTTTGGCACCAGGAAGCAGGAGTTGAAAGTGTCAAGCACTGACATGGAGTTGGCTGAATTGACATATTGAGAAGGGCAGTGGGTGGAAAACCTTCTATTTCCGGCAGAGGGATTAGCACACCTTATTTTGCAGTAATGAATTAACTGGTTGAATTGTCCTATATTGGCTTTTGAGATTCAGACCACTCATCTTTCAAAAGTGTAGCAGTAGGGATCTTGGGGAAAAAAATCAGGATGTTGAGGATGACCACTTCTCCCTGCCTTTATTTTTGTTTGTTTGTTTTGCTTTTTCATTTATTTTTATTAGTTGAAGGCTAATTACTTTACAATATTGTAGTAGTTTTTGCCATACATTGACATGAATCAGCCATGGATTTACATGTGTTCCCCATCCCGATCCCCCCTCCTGCCTCCCTCCCCATCCGATCCCTCTGGGTCTTCCCAGTGCACCAGCCCTGAGCACTTGTCTGGTTCATCCAACCTGGGCTGCTGATCTGTTTAACCCTTGATAGTATACTTGTTTCAATGCTGTTCTCTCTGAACATCCCACCCTCGCCTTCTTCCACAGAGTCTAAAAGTCTGTTCTGTACATCTGTGTCTCTTTTTCTGTTTTGCATATAGGGCTATTGTTACCATCTTTTTAAATTCCATATATATGCGTTAGTATACTGTATTGGTCTTTATCTTTCTGGCTTACTTCACTCTGTATAATGGGCTCCAGTTTCATCCATCTCATTAGAACTGATTCAAATGAATTCTTTTTGATGGCTGAGTAATATTCCAAAGTTTCTCCCTGCCTTTAATAAGATCTGTTCTGATTGTCTAATATATGTTACAAACAACTCCAAAACTCAATGGCTTAAAACATATTTATAATGATCTGTCATTGTTCTATTGTATCTCAGCTGGTAAAGAATCCACCTGCAATGTAGGAGACCTGGGTTCAATCCCTGGGTTGGGAAGATCCCCTGGAGGAGGGCAAGACAACCCACTCCAGTATTCCTGCCTGGAGAATCCCTATGGACAGAGGAGCCTAGCAGGCAACAGTCCAAGGGGTCACAAAGAGTTGGACACAACTGAGCAACTAAGCATAGCATACTCATGATTCTCTATGTTGTCTGGGCCTAGCTTGATGGTTCTTGCTTAGAGTTGGTCATGTTGCAGTTTGATGGTGGTTGAATTGGCAATCATCTGAGGGCTCTGTGGGTTAGATATTTAGTCAGCTCACACACAGGGGAGAGATCACAACTCTAGGGGAGAGGACTATGTGAGGATGAGAATATGTGGATGTATGGCTTATAGACAGGCCAGTTTAGAGACTGGCTAGCTATCACAGGCACTCCAAGGAAGTGAGGTGCTTCCTTTGATCTAAACCAAGGAGAAGGAGAGAGGCCTCAGTCAGAAAGACTGTCTGAAGCCTGTAGTCTAAACCTAGTGGGGGTAAAATAACCTGTGGGCTTGCAGTTGAAAAAGATGATCCCCTCTCTACACAGAGACTAGGCTCGGACGTGGGAAAGAGGGTAACACTGAGGTGCAGGACCATCCTGACCACCTTCTCCACACCCTATACATACAACTTCATCCAGGTCTTTTTCATCTGGCTCTAATTCCACATTCTCTGCTTGGTACAATGATGATATCCTGCAACACTGCCTTTCAAGAATCGTTTTGAGGTGCCTCTAGCTCCTAGGCTTGTGCTTCTGACTTACTGAGATAGAGTGTGCATGCGTGTGTGTATGTGTGTGTGTGTGGTGAGGGGAAGCCTGAATACTGTGGTGGGGAGCAGTGGACACCTGTACCTGCCACCAGGGGGCCAGTTTCCCCAGACCATGTCCCTTGCATAATATGACCTGACAAGATCTCTGGCTGAAGCTGCTGCTCCATGAACTGGCTGGAAGCAAATAGACCAGAAAACCCATGCATGTGTACATGCTCAGTAGCTTGGTCATGTCTGACTCTGTGACCCCATGGACTGTAGCCCGCCAGCCTCCTCTGTCCATGGAAGTTTCCCAGCAAGAATACTGGAGTGGGTTGCCATTTCCTTCTCCAGGGGATCTTCCCCACCCAGGGATCAAACCCTCATCTCCTGCATCACAGGCAGGTTCTCTATCCTTGAGCCACCAGGAAAGCTCCCAGAGAGTCTTTAAAAGAACTCCCCTGATGTGCAATGTGCGTGATAAGTCGCTTCAGTAGTGTCTGACTCTATGTGACCCCCAAGGGCTGTAGCCCACCAGTCGCCTCTGTCCATGGGAGTCTCCAGGCAAGAATACTGGAGTGGGGTGCCCTTCCCTTCTCCAGGTGACTTCCTGACCCTAGGATTGAACCTGGGTCTCCTGCGTTGCAGGCAGTTTCTTTACCATCTGAACCACCAGGGAAGCCCAGATACTTCAGTTTGATCATACTTGACCCATGATTGCTCAGGTCTAGATAAACAGAGAGAAAGATTATTTTATCTTGCATTTTTTTTCCTAGTGAGGTCAAGTATCTCAACATGTTTGTTTGCATTTTTCCTTCTATGAATTTCTTCTTTATATCTTTTATCCATGTTTCTGTTGGATAGTTATCTTTCTAAGTTTGGACCAAGTTTCACCATATACAATTTTCATATATTTATGCTACAAATATTTCCTCAACCTCTTATTTACTGACTTTAATAACCATGTAATTTTCTATTAAGACATATAGTAATTAAATATATCTATATTTCTATCATTTTTTAAGGTAACTTTTGGAATTCTTACCTTTCTCTTCAAGGTATCTCTATACTTCCTGGATATTCTCCTATTGCTCAAGCTGGGGGCTCCTAAAGGGTTTTTCATCAACTTGGAACCCCCCAGAACCCAGCTCTACATTAAGTCCAAAGTTGCTACTACTCAGTAAATGCTAGTGAAAAATTTTTAAAAAGAATGACAAAGGGTGTTTGTTTCAACCAAATCAGTGTTCTAACTGGAATTGCAATTATTTATTTGTTTTTCACTTATGCAACTGGAATCCAAGGGAAAATCCCAAGTGGTAGGCATGACTCAAAAGGGAGTAGCAGGTATCACTGTGTGTCATCTTGTAACTACGGCTCAGCTTGGCAAAATACACACAGTGAGTCTTTGGGCTAAAGAGAAACGTCTGAACCGTGAGGAGCTCAGCACTTGATTGTCTTCTTCGTGGACCCAGTCACTGTCCTTCCTCTGAGTCTGTCCTTCCATCTCAGTCTTCACTCTCTTTTCCTTGTCCTCCTGTCTCACATCCTGTTGTTCTTGCTCTTTCTTCTGTTTCCTTCTTTGAGTTGAGGTCTTATGAGCACTAGACTCAGTCTCATTTTGGAACCTCCCTAGAATAGAGCCCAGCCCCCTGTTTTGTCTCTCAAACACCCTGCCCCTTCTGCAGGCAGCATTACTTCTTTCTTTCGTGAACAAGGATATTGGGTGTCATTCTTTTCCTCTGAGGAAGGCATTCCTTCTAGGAATTGTTAAAGCTTCCCTCAGAAAGCAAAATTTTGATACCATCTCCTTAACTCCTTCTCCCCTCAGTCCCTCATCCCCCCAGTTATAGTCTGACCTTGATCTCAGACACCTAGAAGACAGAGTTATGTTCATAGCAGTGATCTGGAGATGAAATGTTTCCTATTTATTATAATTTCCAAGCATATTTTCCTAAGGTGGATAAAGTTAGTCATTACCTAACCATACCACCAATTTAGTTTATCATTCATTAAGCTACTATGTGGATTAAGACCTGTGCTAGATGCTGAAGAACTTAATATGTATTGTCTTTAGGCAAAGTCAATGTTTAAAGTCTAATGTGAGAGAAGACAATTTCAAAAAGCAAAATAGCTTAAGGTGGAAAATCATTAATATGCAAATAGAAGCACTAAGTACTATGAGAACAGAGGTAAGGGGAGATTAACCATAACTAAGGAAATAATACTGCTATGAGTAATAGTAGCAGTGATATTTCTACTTGATGATTCTTTGTATCTTCTATTTCTTTGCCAAGACTTTCTATTTCCTTCATTTTTACTTTTTTTGAAGCTTATTCACAATTGCTCACTGAAGCATTTTTATGATTGCTGGTTACAACCCTTGTCTGATAAGTCTGTCTCTGCCATCTTAGTGTTTACTGCGTATTTTCACTCAGTTTGGGATGTTCTTGGTTCTTGGTATGACAAGTGATTTCAGTTGAAGTCTGGATGTTTGGGGTGTTATGAGATTTTTTTGGTCTTAGTTAAACCTCTGTTTTCAGTTGACTTTCCCTGATACTGATGTAGTAAGGGCAGGGAGTGCATAATCTAGTAGCTGCCAAGTTGAGGTAGAAGTCCAGGTTCTCCACTCAACCTCTGTTAACACCAGGGGTGGGGTGGGGTGAGGCTCTACATTACTACTATGAGACTAGGCATTCTAGTCCCTCATTAGACCTTCAGTTCAGTTCAGTTCAGTCATTCAGTCGTGCCTGACTCCTTGTGACCCAATGACTGCAGCACGCCAGGCTTCCCTGTCCATCATCAACTCCCAGAGTTTAGTCAAGTTCATGTCCATTGAGTCAGTGATGCCATCCAAAAATCTCATCCTCTGTTGTCCCCTTCTCCTCCCACCTTCAATCTTTCCCAGCATCAGGGTCTTTTCAAATGAGTCAGTTCTTTGCATCAGGTGGCCAAAGTGTTGGAGTTTCAGCTTCAACATCAGTCCTTCCAATGAATATTCAGGACTGATTTCCTTTAGGAATGCTTGGATCTCCATGCTGTCCAAGGAACTCTCAAAAATCTCCAACACCACAGTTCAAAAGCATCAATTCTTCAGCACTCAGTTTTCTTTACAGTCCAACTCTCACATCCACATATGACTACTGGAAAAACCATAGCTTTGACCAGATGGACCTTTGCTGGCAAAGTAATGTCTCTGCTTTTTTTTTTTTTTTTTGTCTCTGCTTTTTAATATGCTGTCTAGGCTGATCAGAGCTTTCTTTCCAAGGAGCAAGCATCAATTTCTTGGCTACAGTCACCATCTGCAGTGAGTTTGGAATCCCAAAAAATAAAGTCTGTCACTGTTTCCATTGTTTCCCTACGTACTTGCCATGAAGTGATGGGACCAGATGCCATGATCTTAGTTTTCTAAATGTTGAGTTTTAGGCCAAATTTTTCACTCTTCTCTTTCATTTTCATCAAAAGGCTCTTTAGTTCTTTGCTTTCTGCCATAAGGGTGGTATCATCTGGATATCTGAGGTTATTGATACTACTTCAAGCAACCTTGATTCCAGCTTGTGTTTCATCCAGTCCAGCATTTTTCGTGATGTACTCTGCATATAAGTTAAATAAGCAGGGTGACAATATACAGCCTTGTCATACTCCTTTCCCAATTTGGAACCAGTCCCTTGTTCCATGTCTGATTCTAGCTGTTGTTTCTTGACCCACATACAGGTTTCTCAGGAGTCAGGTAAGGTGGTCTGATACTCTCATCTCTTTAAGAGTTTTCCACAGTTTGTTGAAATCCACCAAGTTAAAGGCTTTGGCGTAGTCAATAAAGCAGAAGCTGTTTTTCTGGAACTCTCTCACTTTTTTGATGATCCACCAGATGTCAGTAATTTGATCTCTGGTTCCTTTGCCTTTTCTAAATCCAGCTTGAACATCTGGAAGTTCATGGTTCACATACTGTTGAAGCCTGGAGAATTTTGAGCATTACTTTGCTAGCGTGTGAGATGAGTGCAATTGTGCAATAGTTTGAGCATTCTTTGGCATTGCCGTTCTTTGGGATTGGAATGAAAACTGATCTTTTCCAGTCTTATGGCCACTGCTCAGTTTTCCAAATTTTCTGGTCTATTGAGTGCAGCACTTGCACAGCATCATCTTTTAGGATTTGAAATAGCTCAACTGGAATTCCATCACGTTCACTAGCTTTGTTCATCATGATGCTTCCTAAGGCCCACTTCCCTTTGCATTCCTGGATGTCTGGCTCTACGTGAGTGATCGCACCATCATAATTATCTGGGTCATGAAGATCTTTTTTGTATAATTATTCTGTGTACTCTTGCCACCTCTTCTTAATATCTTCTGCTTCTATTAGGTCCATACCAGTTCTATCCTTTATTGTGCCCATCTTTGCACATGTTATCTCTAATTTTCTTGAACAGATCTCTAGTCTTTCCCATTCTATTGTCTTCCTCCATTTGAGGAAGGCTTTCTTATCTCTCCTTGCTATTCTTTGGAACTCTGCCTTCAAATAGGAATATCTTTCCTTTTCTCCTTTGTCTTTGGCTTCTCTTCTTTTCACAGCTATTTGTAAGGCCTCCTCAAACACCATTTTGCCTGTTTGCATTTCTTTTCTTGGGTATGCTCCTGATCACTGCCTCCTGTACAATGTCAGGAACCTCTGTCCATAGTTCTTCAGGTACTCTGTCTATCAGATCTAGTCCCTTGAATCTATTTCTCACTTCCCCTGATAATTGTAAGGGATTTGCTTTAGGTCATACCTGGATTGTCTAATGGTTTTCCATACTTTCTTCGATTTAAGTCTGAATTTGGCAATATGGAGTTCATGATCTGAGCCACAGTCAGTTCCTGGTCTTGTTTTTGCTGACTATATAGAACTTCTCCATCTTTGACTGCAAAGAATATAATCAATCTGATTTTGGTATTGACCATCTGATGATGTCCATGTGTAGAGTCTTCTCTTGTGCTGTTGGAAGAAGATGTTGGCTATGACCATTGCGTTCTCTTGGCAAAACTCTATCAGCCTTTGCCCTGCTTCATTCTGTACTCCAAGGCCAAGTTTGCCTGTTAATCCAGGTATTTCTTAACTTCCTATTTTTGCATTCCAGTCCCCTATAATGAAAGGACATCTTTTTTGGGTGTTAGTTCTAGAAGGTCTTGTAAGTCTTCACAGAACTGTTCAACTTCAGCTTCTTCAGCATTACTGGTCAGGGCATAGACTTGGATTACTGTGATAGTGAATGGTTTGCCTTAGAAACAAAGAGATCATTTTGCCGTTTTTGAGATTGCATCCAAGTACTGCAGTTCGGACTCTTGTTGACTATAAGGGCTACTCCATTTCTTCTAAGGGATTCTTGCCCACAATAGTAGATATAATGGTCATCTGAGTTAAATTCACCTATTCCAGTCCATTTTAGTTCACTGATTCCTAAAATATCGATGTTCACTCTTGCCCTCTCCTGTTTGACCACTTCCAATTTGCCTTGATTCATGGACCTGACATTCCAGGTTCCTATGCAACATTGCTCTTTACTGCATTGGATTTTACTTCCATCACCAGTTCCATCCACAGCTGGGTGTTGTTTTTGCTTTGGCTCCATCTCTTCATTCTTTCTGGAGTTATTTCTCTACTGATCTCCAGTAGCATGTTAGGCACCTACTGACCTAGGATGTTCATCTTTCAGTGTACTGTCTTTTTGCTTTTTCATATTGTTCATGAGGTTCTCAAGGCATGAATATTGAAGTGGTTTGCCATTTCCTTCTCCAGTGGACCACATTTTGTCAGAACTCTCCACCATGACCCTTCCATCTTGGGTGGCTCTACACAGCATGCCTCATAGTTTCATTGAGTTAGACAAGACTGTGGTCCATAGGATCAGATTGGTTAGTTTTCTCTAATTGTGATTTTAAGTCTGTCTGCCCTCTGATGGAGAAGGATAGAGGCTTATGAAAGCTTCCTGATGGGAGAGACTGACTGAGGGGGAAACTGAGTCTTGTTCTGATGGGTGGGGCCATGCTCAGTAAATGGTTAATCCAATTTTCTGTTGATGGGTGGGGCTGTGTTCTTGTTCCCTGTTATTTGACCTAAGGCCAAACTACGGTGGAGGTAATGAAGATAATGGTGACCTCCTTCAAAAGGCCCCATGCAAGCACTGGGACACTCAGTGCCCCCAGCCCTGTGACAGGCCACTGCTGACCCACGCCTCCACCAGAGACTCTTGGATATTCACAGGTAGTTCTAGGTCAGTCTCTTGTGGGGTCACTGCTCCTTTCTCCTGGGTCCTGGTCCTGGTGTGTACAAAGTTTTGTTTGTGCCCTCCAAGAGTTTGTTTCCCAGTCCTGTGTAAGTTCTGGTGGCTCTATGGTAGGGTTAATGGCGACCTTGTCCAAGAGGGCTTATGCCCTACGCAAGTCTAGTGCATTAGATCTTGGGTCACATTATCCTGGCCGAGAGGCATAGGAGCATTTCCTTAATGTTCTCTACGTATCCTCCACTGGCACCACAGAAAGGTCATCATCCCTCAGCAGCGGTAAAAGTTCTGGCTCTCCACTCAGCGTCCTGTGGGGAGTTGGGCGATGTCTCAGGCTGACACCACAGGTGGGGGTGGGGAGTCATTTTTGGCAGCAGAGATGAAAATCCTGGTTCCTACTCAGCCTTTTCTGATAAACATCATGGTGGTGGTGGTTGTGGTGGGGGATAGGGCACCTCCTTTCCCGCCTGACAGGTGTGACTCTCAGGCTTTCTACTCTACTCTGCCTTCCTTGGCAAGGGTTGGGGTGACATGATAGTTTTTTCTATGGTGTTGATGGGAATAGAGCAGTTATGGTCTAATCCTTTTTTGATTTTCCAGACTTTGCTCTTTTGGTTGGAAAGAGCAGAGTTTTGTTGGGACCTTTTAAATCTGTCCTTGTTGGGATTTCTGGGTTAGTGGCTCCTTCAGCTCCAAGTCTAGGGTATATGAATAAAAAAAAAAAATGCAAATAACTTACCCTGTGTTATTCTTTGAGTGCTGAGGTCCCTTGTCTATCTGTCTTCTTTTCTCTAACTTTCAGAGTCCTTTAGATTGGATTTATAGATAATGTTCACAATTTCTAACAGTACTTAACAAGAGGATTAGGGAAAAATCCGTCAATATCATTCTGTTTGTGTAGAGAAACTTTACCATGTACAGTAGGATCCCTCTCATTAGTTTTTTTAAATAAATTTCCTGAGTACTATCAGACTATTTTTTTAATATTTTCTCAAAGATTACTTTATCTTGTTTCAAGTGAACAACTACAAACTTGGAATTTTAATTGTAATTGAATTAAATATATTAGTATTTATACATTTTATATTAATTATGGGAGAAATCATGTTTTAGTGATATTGTCTTATATTCAAAAATATTAACACAATGTTCCACTTATTCCTATTTTATTTTATGTCCTTTAAGATCTAATAGTTTTTTAATCATAGGTAGAATGCCTTTTATTATCAAATTTTATCCCAAAGAAATCTTTTACATTTAATTGGTACTGTGAATTGATTATTTCACCTTCATTTAAGTTTAACATAGAAAGACACCAAAGATTTTGTATACCTGTCTTGGGTCCAGTCACCTTATCAAATATCCTTACTCATTTCATTTATTTTTTTACTAGACTCTCTTGGATTTTCCAGATATGCAGTCATATCAGCAATATAATTTTATCATTTTCTTTCCATTTTCATAGCAATGTTTATTGGTTCATTAATCTAATGACTGAAGAACCACTACAAAAAAGTGCCTATCTATATGGGAATGGTTGAATAAATGTTGGCTTGTCCATAAAATTGAATGCTCACTGACTGTGGAAATAAGTTAACTTGGATAGATTTCAACTATGAAGGGTGAAGTGAGCAAAGCAAAGTGCAGTCATATGATCCCAGTTTTCAGAAACAGTAGAAAAAGCATGTATATGCATTTGTATAGGCAATATATACATATATAATTATCTAAATAGAAGGAAATCTATGAAAAGGTATCAATTGGTTTATACTGGCAGTGGTAGATGAGCAGAAAAGGAGAGAAAAGCAAAAACAAAGATTGCCTGAAGAGGTTATTCACCATAGAAACAGCACGCACTATACAATCCCATTCATGTTAAATTACATGGGGCTGTGCAAAGAGACACATGGAGAGTTGGTCAAAGCAATGTTAGTGGTGCTCATGATGTCAGATAGGATCTCAGGAGATTTCATTTTCATTTTTGCTTTTTATGAATTATTCAAAATGCTTTCTATAAGAGTAGATCATATGATCATAAAAATGTAAGATGACTTTTTTTGTGGCAGACATATTTTTAAAAAGTCAAAATGCAATAAGGGCAATTCCAACTTGAGTATCAATCCATGTCTTTTCCAAATCTGTGTTATGATGGTTCAGTTCCTTTGGTGGAAAACTCATTGAAAAAGTCCCTGATGCTTGGAAAGATTGAGGGCAGAAGGAGAAGACTTCAGAGGATGAGGCAGCTGGATGGCATCACCGATGCAATGGATGTGAACTTGGGCAAACTTCGGGAGATGGTGAGGGACAAGGAGGCCAGGTATGCTGCAGTCCATGGGGTCACAAAGAGTCAGATACAACTGGGCAACTGAACAACAACGACCAGACGGTGGAAGACTAACAGTAAGAACCAGGGACTTAATTACAATATCCTGAATTGAAGTGAAAAAGATGTATTCGTCTTTTGGAAGGACAAGGGGCCTACATACTGCCAGAAGTCTAGAAAGTGGAAATTCATGGACAGTTTTTTCAGTAATTCAGAATGAATCTTCTCTGAGAATTTTTCATCTTGATGTCATTGTGGGCAAGATTTAAAATCTTAAGTGGGAAAGTCCAAATGTCCAAATTTGGGTCATGTCCTCAACATAACCAGAGGACTCAACATAACCAAAACTGGACTTCATTGATCCAGTCCTTCCAAGATTACATGCAATAGGGAAAGGAAACACTTTCCTCACAGGGACTGGGATACATCAACCCAAAGCAAAGGGTAGCAATCTAGAAAGTTAAAAAACAAAAACAACAAAAGATGTCCATACAGGGTCTCATGAGGCTGGGATCCGCCAGAACATGAACCCTCTGATGGAATGCCCACTGCTCAGTCTATGTCCATCTGAGTTTCTCTCCCTTTCCACAGACACGCTTTCCTTCTCCTATGTACATTCATGGGTTTTCTTTTAACTTCATGTCTGTCACTGTATCACTATTTTTCCTTCACTTCATTCTTGCCTATTGGAGTTCAGGTTCATCTCTTCAAATGTACATAGCTAGACAGCAATAAATCAAAACAGAATGAAAAGATGAAGATGAATTATAAACTGTCTCAGTAGAAGTGATAAATGACCTGAGGAAAGTCAGGTTAAAAAAGTTACTACTATGACAAATTAAGGGATTCTCTGTTGAATCAGTGGTAAAGAATCCGTCTGCCAACGTAGGAGATGCGTGTTTGATCCCCGGATTGGGATGATCCCCTGAAGAAGAAAATTGAAACCCACCCCAGTGTGCTTGCCTGGAGAATCCCATGGCCAGAAAAGCCTGGCAGGCTACAATTCATAGGGTCACAGAGTCAGACAGAACTTAGCAAATAAACGACAACGACAATGACAAATTACACCTTTATTGGACCACCTATGATGCCCCAGGGAAAATAGCAAAATATGATTGGTGGAAAAAACTCAAAATAAGTCAGAGACTGTAAGAAAGGAAAATCTCCTCCTTGACAAGAAGAGGCCAGTCAGTGGGGACCATGTTTAGCATCTGCAGCGGGGACTCTGCCTTGAGGCACCTTCCCATGTGTGGTCTCTGAATGCCAATGCTCAATGGCTTAGAGCAGCAATCATTTATTCTTTCACTCGGGTGCCGGTCTGCTGGGGTGAATCTGCTCCTTGTCTTCAGGTAATCAGGTATCTGGAAGCATCTCTGCTCTACCCTGGGCCCCTGGCAGAAGGAGCAGCAGTCACTGAAGGGAAACTTTTCTCATGGAAATCGTACAAGTGGGGGAGGACAACTCCTCATTCACTTACATTTCAAGCTTTTGTTTGTATCCTTGAAACATCTCATTGGTGAAACCAGATCTCTTGCTGAGCTGGACGTCCAGGAGCTGGAGGTTCCTACTCCCATGGAGGTTGTGGTTGGGGCTGGGGCCAGGGAGGGACTGTCTCTGAACAGCAATTGAAACCACCTCAGTCCCCACAAGACCTTGCCTGAATGTGCCATGGGAAAGTCCGAGAGGTCAAGTCTGGGCAGATGTGTTAGGGAACGGCTTCTTTTTCTGTGATCTAACAAAGATTGATTTTAAAAGTTATTGGAAAAGAAGAGTAAGGGAGAAAGAGAGAAGGGAAAACTCTGGAACTATAAGTTAACTAGCATTGTTTTGTAGTGACAATATAATATACGCATAAGAGTTTCCATATCAAGGACCTCTGTTCAGTCCTGAATAGTGGATTTTTCTTCCAATTCCAGGACTTGTTCCTATACTTGTGCTCCTAAGTATGTAGCTACACCACCCCCCTGGATTGTTTAGTTAGTGAATATATTATGCAGTGTTATACACTTAAAGCTGTTTGTACATCTTCATTTCAAAAATCTGAACATAAGGCTAGCATTTACTTGAACTCTTTATTTAGTTGCTAGGTCATGTCTGACTCATTGCAGCCCCATGAACTGTAGCCCATCATGCTCCTCTTGCATGAGATTTTCCAGGCAAGCACACTGGAGTGGATTGCCATTTCCTTTTCCAGGGGATCTTCCTAACCCAGAAATCGAACCTGTTTGTCCTTGAATTCTTGGTAGAATTTAAATGTTAACAAAATAGTATGCTCCCCCCAAAAAAGATTTTCTATATCGCTTTCAGCATTTTCCACATTTTCTACAATGAATGTCTAAAGTTTTCATAGTCAGAGATAACACAGACACACACAGACATACATGTATGCTCGCATGCACGCATGCATGCACATGCGCACTTTCAAAAGAATGACAGTGTCCTTCAAGGAGTCTTTTTTTTCTTCTCAGCTAACTGGAAGCAAGAGCAACACTTGCTTTGATGGATGGGAGGGGACAGCATTTGGTTTTGGTTTTGAAATCTCTGTAGCTTTTAAAGGGAAAATGAAGGCTACAAAACACTCACTTCTCCTATGCTAGTTAAATTCTGTACTCAGGGAAGAGGCTAAAGATCATATTTTTCATTTTGATTTTTTTGAAGGATAAGAGATTAAAAAAAAAACAGTTAAGGAATTAATGTCCATTCTCAATTTTGTTAAGAGGGTGATGATTTACTGGGCCAAGGATGCTAACTTTCTTCTGTTCTTCTCTAAGTTTCCCCATTTGCAGAATGAAGGGGTTGACTCAGTGATCTCTAAGGTGCTTTTAAGATCTCATTTATATTAATTCTAACATTCTTCCTACGGCTCAGTTATTTACCATTTGAAAAATGCATACTCCAAAGTGAAAGGTCTCACTCTTTACTTTATACTGACATTTTTCTAGTAATATGCACAGAAGCCCATGTGGGCAGTTCTTTTAATATTGTTTTCTAGTTGTACAAATATTAATGTGTATAATAGAAATATAGAGAAAAGAAAATAAAATTCACCTGCAATCCCAACAGCATAACACATCCCAGCCTTTCACAGTTTCCAGTATTTTTAAAAAATTAATATAACTTTTTTATCATCTATTGTGATGTATCCCTATGTGATTAAGTTATCTTCTATGTAAGCAGTTATCTGAAATGGCCAGATGAGATTTAATAATTTAGAACTTTTGTCATTAGCTATGTTTTCAACAACTTATTTTTTTACCTTTATGCTCTTTCCATGTGAATTAGGGATTAAATTCATGGGTTTTGAGATTGGACAACTTGAGTTTGAAATGCCGAGTCTATTACTTACAGATTGTAACTCTAGACCTGGGTCTTAATGTGGTTGTGTTTTTCAGGTCCACAAAATGAAAATGTTTATATATTGTCTTGATTTTTTATATTATTTAAAGGTACACCTATAAAACTATATACTTCTTCTATACTGCTGTGTATAGAAGGCTGCTTGTGAAGATTAAATGAAAGAATGATTGTGCTGTGGGGTAAACAATTCAGGTCATACATCGTATGTTTACCCTCGGTCTTGTCTACCTGTTCCTTCTCATTGGCCCCTCCCACCTTAGAGTGATTGACACACCTCACTCACTTTGGAACCAGCAAACCAAGATTTCAAATACTTGAGAAAGTTTAGTATTCTAGCTCTGAGTAGAAGAAAGGCAAATCTGTATGTACACTTATAAAGTAATTGCTTCTGTCTCCAAGCTGGATAAATTATAGCATGCGCTGAAAAGGAAAAGGAGGGGAGGGGCCGTCCGAGTCTCCCTTGCATCTGCAGCAGTCGCGGAGATGCCTCAGGAACCGTCGGTCCTCTGCATTGCTGTAAGGTGGGAATAAGAAATAGGTGGTGTGAGCAAAGCACCAGGGCCATTCTTCTGGTGGTGATTCCATGGTCTGGAGGCTGCTCGGCAACACCTCACGTAATCCATTCGATAGGAATAACAATCTGCTCAGCAGCCCAGTGGCCCTGACTTCTCAGTCCATGGATTGCTAGAGGGCTGGTGGTAACACAAAGGACAGGCTCTCACATGGAAAAGAAATAGGATTGTATAGGAACAGTCTTGCTCTCACGCTGATTGGGGTAATAACACTGCCAGCTGCACACAGAAGAGCCTAGCACAGCCCCTCCTTCTGTAAGAGCTCAAAGCACTCGAGTTATTCCCAGTATTTCCAATTTATACTGAATAAATACTGAACATCCTTGATGTGCATTGTTTTATATCCTTTATTATTTCTTTAAGGCATTTCTTAGAGGTGCAATTGTTTTTTTGAGTGTGGACATTTTAAAGACTTTTAATAAATATAGATGATCTTGCCTTTAGAATAGTTTAACAAATTTATACTTTAATGAGAGGATATGCCTTTCTATGTTTTTGCCAAAATTTGTAGGTATAAATAAATAGCTAACTTCTGGTTTTCTGATTTAAAAGTAGTATGTACATGCTTATTGCAAAATCATCTGGAAATTCTGAAAAAGCAAGTATGTTTTTTGCCAAAATTAGCTCTGCACCATTACATTTAAGGCAAGCTACTATTCCATGATATGACAGAATCTTATTTAACCAGTCCTTTATTGACAGGCTTTTAGGCTGAATAGATGATTTTTCTACTTCCTGACTTGTACAATGAGTCTCTTGAACATACATTTTTGTGAATTTGTCCAAATATGTCCTTAATATCCTCATCCATTCCAATACATCTCACTCTAATATTTTTAGTTTCTTCTAGGTAAGCAGTCTTATTATTTGAAAACCATGATGATTTTGACCCTTCCATTTTATTATTACATTTTTTTCTTGTGGCATTTACTAGAAGTTTTAGAAAAACACAAAATAATTACAGTGATGCTAGGCTTTCTCTTTTCTTCCTGACTTTAATGGAAATCTTTCACGATATGGACAGTATTTTCTATTGATTTCAGATACCTAATTTTAAGTCAACTAAATAAATAGCTTTCCATTTTAATTTTTTCTGGTTTGTTTTTCATTAGAAGAGAATGTTGAAATTTATCAAATGTTTTCAGTATTTTTTGAAATGTTTCGCACATTTTTTTTCTCCTTTTACCTATAATGTGGTGAATTAAGTAAATATATTGATATTTCTAATGTTGAACTCTTTCAGCATTTCTAGAATAAACTATGTATGACTCCTTTGAATATATGTTAAAATATTGCAAACCCAATGCCCACTACCTAGAGGGGTGGGATAGGGTGGGAGTGGGAGGGAGGTTCAAGAGAGAGAGGATATAAATATGCCTATAGCTGATTCACGTTGATATATGCCAGAAGCCAATACAATATTGTAAAGAAATTTTCCTCCAATTAAAAATAAATAAATGAATAAATAAATTGGGTTGGCCTAAAGCTTTGTTTAGATTTTTCCATAAGATGTTATGGAAAACCCAAATGAGCCTTTTGGCCAACCCAATACACTCCAGGATTCAATTTGCTTAAATTTTGTTTTTGAGGTTGCAGCAATTCCACCACCACCACCACAGATACCACCACCATCATCTTCAACAGAAGCAGCAGCAGCAGCAGCATCCTTTAGCAGCATTATCAGTCATAAGCTGAATGCATATAATATTTTAGAACTTACTTAATCACTTTTTAATCATTCCAGTTAAAGCATAGTTTTTTCAGGTTTATTGAAGTATAATCGACAAATAAAATTAGAAGACATTTAAAGTGTGCAATCCTGGCAGTTGTTCTGAAAGTAGGCATTATAATCTCACTTTAGAGAAAGGATTTAGAATAGTTAAGTATCCAAGTCACAGAATATTTCTGTAAAATACAAGTATTTAAATACAGATGTATTTAACTCCCAAACCTATAATTTTAATCATTTTATGTGTCTCTATATTTAATAGAAAGATTGGTTGATAAATTATTTCTTAGTGCTCTATTTGACAAATTTTATCATCAGGGTTATTTTAGTCAGGTAAAACAAATTTAAATGCTTTAAAATAATAAATATTTCTAAAAGCATAGAATTAATTTTTTTCTGTATCTGAGAATATAGCTATTTTATGATTCCAAAAAATGTGCATTTATGTTTCTTTTCATTTTTCTTTGATCAGACTTGCTTGACTTTACATATTTTGTTGGTCTTTTCAGAGGAAAAAAACAATTTTATATATCAGTTGTAGTGTTTTTCTCCTGTTCTCTTTGTTTCACTTTCAGGACTTTAATTTTTTCTTTTTTTTTTTTGACTTCTTGGATTGATTTCTTCTTTTATTGATTCTCTAAGATGATGGTCAATAATGTGACCACAGCTCACATTTTTGTCTCCTTCCTACTTCCAATGTCCTACTGAAATGACTCTATCAATGTAACAGGGAAAATTCTATTCAGTCAATAAAACAAAAAGAGTGACACATAACACAGTAAAACTGTGTAAGAAATTCAGCAATAAATTGAATATATGACAGTAGCGGGATTTTTTTTGTTGTTGGCGGATGAGTGGGGAGAAAAGTTCGCCAGGATAGTAAGGAAAAGGATTCTACTCTGTCCTACCATATTTCCACTAATATGTGTCTTGAGTGAAAGAATTAAACCATGACATAAATCTTTTCTGAGTGAGTTAATTTGTGCTACCAAAAGGGCACATCAACTATAAGTTTGTGCAATGAATAAGCAACCAAAAAAATGAACCACAGGAAAACAGAATTTTTTCAAGTAGTATTATTAGAAAGTTTTAAAGAGCAGAGTATCATTAAAAAATTTGATTAGAAGAAAAAAATAGTGCATAGGTTAAAAAAAGCACTGATCGAAAATTTCAGCAGAGGTAGTAGATACTGCATGAGAAAAAAGACATAAACATAGACAATTTCAAATCTAACGTAATATATTACTGCTATTCAGTTAAATGTTCCCCTTCTCCTCTGTGTGGATTCCCCTGTAGATTATAACTCCTGCAACAGATGATGCCTCACCCCTCTGTCAATAGGTTTGTGTATATGATTTGCTTTGAGTAGTGAAATGTGAGCGCAAATGGTATGTGTCACATCTGAACCAGCACTTCAGGAGTCTAAAATAGCCTGCCAGCCTCTCTTTCCCTCTGCTTTGAGAGGTTCCGGTCGTAAATGAGGGCTGTTCCATCACCCCTGGTCCTTTTTTCTTCTTCTTCTTCTTTTTTTTTTTTTGGTCATGTGGCAAATGGGATCTTAGTTTCCTGTCCAGGGATCAAATCCAGGTCCTCTTCATTGGAAGTGCAGAGTCTTAACTACTGAATCTCAAGGAAAGTCCCACCCTGGTCCTTTTCTTTTTGTTACTTAAAGCTTTTTATTGTTGATTTACAATATTATATTAGTTTTAAGTATACAATATAGTGAATCAGTATTTTTAGAGATTATACTCCATTAAAAGTTATTAAAAACAATGATTATAGTTCCCTGTGCTCTACAACATATACTTGGTGCTTATCTCCTTTATGCTAGTAGTTTGTCTCTCTTGATTTCATACCCGTATCTTTCTCCTCTCCATTTCCCTCTCCCCATTGGTAACCATTAGTTTGTTTTCTATGTCTGTGAGTCTGCTTCTACTTTACAATATACATGCATTTGTTTATTTTTTATATTCCACATATAAGTGATATCACATAGTATTTGTCTTTCTCAGTCTGATTTATTTCACTAAGCATAATATTCTCTAGGTCCAGCCACATTGTGGCAAATGGCAAAACTTCATTATTTTTTTGTCTGAGTAATATTCCATTATATGTGTGTGTGTGTGTGTGTGTGTATAGATATATATATATATACAACTTCTTTATTCATTCATCTGTTGATAAACACCTAATATTCCATTATATATATAAAACTTTTTTATTCATTCATCTGTTGATAAACACCTAAATTGCTTCCATATCTTAGCTACTATAAGTAAATAGTGCTGTTATGAACATTGGGGTGCATGAATCTTTTCAAATTAGTGTTTTTGTTTTTTCTGAATATATATCCAGGAGTAAAATAGTGAAATTATTGGATCATATGATAATTCTATTTTTAGGTTTTTGAGCAACCTTCATACTGTTTTCCATAGTGCCTGAACCAATTCACATTCCCACCAATGGTGTACAAGGGTTCCCTTCTCTCCACATCCTCAGCAACACTTATTTGTGGCCGTTTTGATGATAGCCATTCTGACAGAAGTGAGGTGACATCTCATCATTGTTTTGATTTGTATTTCTCCAATAATTAAGCATGTTGGAGCATCTTTTCATATGCCTGTTGGTCATCTGTATATATTCTTTGGAAAAAAAAGTCTAAATATCTGTTAGTGTCTTCGACCCATATTTTGCTTAGGTTGTTTGTCTTGTTGATATGGAGCTGTTTATATATTTTGGAATATTAAGTCCTTGTCAGTCATATCATTTGCAAATAGTTTCTCCCACTCAGCAGGCTGTCTTTTCATTTTGTCCATTGGTTTCCTTTGCTGTGCAAAGCTTTTAAGTCCCCTTGTTTATTTTTACTTTTATTTCTTTCCCCTGAGGAGGTATGCTGCTGCTAAGTCAGTTCAGTCGTGTCCGACTCTGTGCGACCCCACGGACAGCAGCCCACCAGGCTCCCCTGTCCACAGGATTCTCCAGGCAAGAATACTGGAGTGGGTTGCCATTTCCTTCTCCAATGCATGCATGCATGCAAAATCGCTTCAGTCGTGTCTGAGGAGGTATACCCACAAATATTGCTAATTTATATCAAAGTGGTTTGCAGGTTTTTCCTTTTCAGAACTTTGAATACATCCTTTCTGGCCTGCAAAGTTTCTCCAGGGAAATCAGCTGATAACCTTATGGGGATTTTCTTGTATATGACTTTTTTCTCCCTTTGCTGCCTTTAGTATTCTCTTGAACTTGCCATTTAAATTATGATATGTCTTGATGTGGGTCTGTTTCGGTTCAACTGGTTTTGGATTTTTTTGTGCTTCTTTTACCTGTATATCTGTTTCCTTCTTCAGGTTTTGTAAGTTTTCATCCCTAATTTCCTCAAATATATTTTTGATCTCCTTCTTTCTTCTCCTCTGAGACCTCTATAATGCAAATATTGGTATGCTTGATGTCATCTCAGAGATCTCTTAAATAATTTTCAGTTTTTACTTTTTTCCAGGCTTTAAACATTCTCTTTTTTGTTTGTTTAATATTTAAATTGAAGGATAATTGCTTTACAGAATTTTGTGGTTTTCTGTCATGCATCAGTAAGAATCATCCATAGGTACACCCATGTCCCTTCCCTCCTATGCCTCCCTCCCATCTCCCTCCCCATTCTACCCTTCGGGGAAACTTTCTCTTTTGAATTTGGGTGTAGCCTATTAGGCTTCCCAGGTGGCACTAGTGGTAAAGAATCTACCTGCTAATGCAGGAGATGTAAGACACGTGGTTCGATCCCTGGGCTGGGAAGATCCCGTGGAGGAGGGCATGGAAAACTACTCCAGTATTCTTGCCTGAGAAATCCCAGGGACAGAGGACCCTGGTGGGATATGGTCCATAGCATCGCAAAGAGTCGGACACAAATGAAGCGATTTAGCACACACGCACGCATAGCCGAGTAACAATGTTATGGTAGTTTCAAGTGAACAGTGAAGGTACTCAGCCGTACATATACATATATCCATTCTTCCTCAAACTCCCCTCCCATCAAGGCTGGCACATAATATTGAGCAAAGTTCCATACAATAGGTCCTTGTTGGTTATCCATTTTAAATATAGCAGTGAGTATATGACCTTCTAAAAGTCTCTTACTATTGTTTCCTCTCAGCAACCACAAATTTGCTTTCCAAGTCTGTGAGTCTCTTTCTATTTTTAAGTAAGTGCATTTGTATCATTTCTTTTCAGGTTCCACATAATAAGAGTTGTCTTACAATATCTCTCCTTGTCTTAGTATAACATTCACTAGGTCCATCCATGTGCTGCAAATGGCATTATTTCATTCTTTTTAATGGCTGAGTAATAGTCCATTGTGTGTATGTACCAGTCTTCTTTATCCATTCCTCTGTCAATAGACATTTAGGTTGCTTCCATGTCTTAGCTTTGTAAACAGTGCTGCAATGAACATTGGATCCCATGTATATTTTTGGATCATGGTTTTCTCCAGATATATGCCCAGGAGTGAGATTGCAGGGTCCATACAGTAGCACTATTTTTGTTTTTTTTTTAAGGAAACTCCATACTGTTCTCCATAGTTGGATGTACCAGCTTACATTCCCACCAATAGTGTAGAAGGGTTCCCTTCTTTCTCCAAAACCTCTCCAGGATTTGTTGTTTATGGATTTTTTTTTTTTTTAATGATAGCCATTCTGGCTGGTGTGAGATTGTATCTCATTGTAGTCTTGATTTGCATTTCTCTATTAACTAGCACTATTGAACCTCTTTACATGAACCTGTTGGACATCTGTATGTCCTCTTTGGAGAAGTGTCTATTCAGGTCTTCTGCCCACTTTTTGAATGGGTTGTTTGTTTTGATGCTGTTAAGTGTCATAAACTGTTAGACGAGTTTCAGTTTTTAAACTTTTGTTTTTCTTTTTCTTCTGATTGAGTGATTTCCATTATTCTATTTTCCAGATCATATATGCGTTTTTCGGTATCACTTAGTTTACTAGTCATTCCTTCAAGTGTGTTTTTTATTTCAGCTATTGAATTTTTTATTTCTGATTGAGTCTTTTAAAATTTTCTGATTCCTTGCTAAAATTCTTGGTGTGTTCATCTATTCTTTCCCCTATTCATTTCCCCCTAATTATTTACAATGTGTTGAATTGTTTATGTGATAAATTTTATTTCTGTTTAATTATTTGTTTTTGTTATTATTTGGTATTTCCTTGTTCTTTCAATTGAGAACATTTCCTCTGCCTTTTCATTTTAATTTTCTCTCTCTATGAATTTAGATGAATTTATGTTAAGAATGAAAATTCCTAGTCTCTACTCCGCTGGGATTCTATTCTATTAATATTTGACCTGGGTAGAGACTAGACATTTACAGTTTTAATAAAATTTCAGAAAATTTTGATTTAAAGTAAAATGATTACCCAGACTTAGAGAAACTTTTCTTTTATGTGGTTTCCAATGCTTTTAGGTCATGAATTTTTTTGTGTGTCATTCAAATGGGGAAAAAAATCAGCAATATTCAAATCAGAATTTCTCTCTCCTCTCATCCTTGAAAAAGGCAACTTTTGCCTTTAGCTTTTAATTCACTTAAAAAAAAAAAAAAAAGCTTTACAAGAGCAGGAATCCTAATTTCTTGTTTACCTCTGATCTACCTGTTTAAAACAATGTGTAGTACCTCTCAGTTATTGCTAAATGAATGCATATATGCCTAGTAAATGCAAGTTATTATTGTGAAAGGTATTTTTGGAAAGTTATGGCTTCATATAATTCCTTTTCTTTTTCCCTTAAAGGTCCCCTGCCCCAAGATATTCAGAAAACATCAGCCTCTCCTTTACTGAATTTGAGAAATACATGGCACAACAGCTTCATGGCCTTGACCTTCTCCATAAAAGTAAATGTGAGTTTTTCTAAATAAGGGCTTCTAAGTAAGAAAAGGGAAAAATCACATTTGATCATGACTGAAAAAGCATCTCATTTATGTTTGTAGGTATATTAAAATAAACGTTAAAAAATCAGTTATTTAAAAATAAATACCAGATCATAGCACAGTTTGTGAGGATAATATCTCTGAAGACTTTATTTCTATTATTTGCAAATTAATTGTACATCATCATCTTTCAGCTGAGCAGGAAAAAATAAACCACTTGATGTTTTGAAATGAAACACAATATTCCCAGCTAGCTAGAGTATTGTAGAGAAAGAAATTAAAACTTTACCTTGTCTATCCATTCATAATAGTATACATCACAGACAGATACTGCTCCTCTCCACTTATCATAACTTAAAATTTGATCCATGGTTCAGTTTCCTGAACAAACATCTGGGTTCCTTTTTTCAAGGACAAATATTGTTACTGTGTGCTTTAGATACATCGTAAACATAACATAGAATCAGTTCAGTCCGGTTCAGAGCTCAGTTGTGTCTGACTCTTTGTGACCCCATGGACTGCAGCACACCAGGCCTCCCTGTCCATCATCAACTCCTGGAGTTCACCCAAACTCATGTCCATTGAGTTGGTGATGCCACCCAGCCATCTCATCCTCTGTTGTCCCCTTCTCTTCCGCCTTCAATCTATCCCAGCATCAGGGTCTTTTCAAAGGAGTCAGTTCTTTGCATCAGGTGGCCAAAGTATTGGAGTTTCAGCTTCAACATCAGTCCTTCCAATGAACACCCAGGACTGATCTCCTTTAGGATGGACTGGTTGGATTTCCTCACAGTCCCAGGGACTCTCAAGAGTCTTCTCCAACACTGCAGTTCAAAAGCATCAATTCTTTGGTGCTCAGCTTTCTTTATACTCCAAATCTCACATCCACATGACTACTGGAAAAACCATAGCTTTCACTAGACAGACCTTTGTTGGCAATCTTCCCTTAGCTCAGTTGAAAGAACCTGCCTGCAATGCAGGAGACCCCAGTTCAGTTCCTGGGTTGGGAAGATCCACTGGAGAAGGGATAGGCTACCCACTCCAGTATTCTTGGGTTTCCCTTGTGGCTCAGCTGGTAAAGAAGCCACCTGCAATGCAGGAGACCTGGATTCAATCCCTGGTTTGGGAAGATCCATGGAGAAGGGAAAGTCTACCCACTCCAGTATTCTGGCCTGGAGAATTCCATGGACTTGTATAGTTCATGGGGCCACAAAGAGTTGGACACGACTGAGCGACTTTCACTTTCACCTTTGTTGGCAAAGTAATGTCTCTGCTTTTTAATATGCTGTCTAGGTTGATCATAGCTTTCCTTCCAAGGAGCAAGTGCCTTTTAATTTCGTGGTTACAGTCTCCATCTGCAGTGATTTTGGAGCCCAAAAAGTAAAGTTTGTCATCATTTCCATTGTTTCTCCATCTATTTGTCATGAAGTGATGGGACCAGATGCCATGATCTTAGTTTTCTGAATGTTGAGTTTGAAGACAAATTTTTCACTCTCCTCTTTCACTTTCAAGAGGCTCCTTAGTTCTTCTTCGCTTTCTGCCATACAGGTGGTGTCATCTGCAGATCTGAGGTTAATATTTCTCCTGGCAATCTTGATTCCAGCTTCTGCTTCATCCAGCCCAGTGTTTCTCATGATGTACTCTGCATATAAGTTAAATAAGCAGGGTGACAATATACAGCCTTGACGTACTCCTTTTCCTACTTGGAACTAGTCTGTTGTTCCATGTCCAGTTCTAACTGTTGCTTCCTGACCTGCATACAGGTTTCTCAAGAGGCAGGTCAGGTGGTCTGGTATTCCCATCTCTTTCAGAATTTTCCAGTTTATTGTGATCCACAGAGTCAAAGGCTTTGGCATAGTCAATAAAGCAGAAATAGATGTTTTTCTGGAATTCTCTTGCTTTTTCAATGATCCAGCAGATGTTGGCAATTTGATCTCTGGTCCCTCTGCCTTTTCTAGATCCAGCTTGAACATCTGGAAGTTCACAATTCATGTACTGGTGAAGCCTGGCTTGGAGAATTTTGAGCATTAGTTTATTAGCATGTGCAATAGTTTTTGCACATGTACAATTGTGCAATAGTTTGAGCATTCTTTGGCATTGCTGTTCTTTGGGATTGGAATGAAAACTGACCTTTTCCTGTCCTGTGGCCACTGCTGAGTTTTCCAAATTTGCTGGTGTATTGAATGCAGCACTTTCACAGCATCATCTTTTAGGATTTGAATTCCATCACATCCACTAGCTTTGTTCGTCGTGATGCTTCCTAAAGCCCACTTGACTTTGAGTTCCAGGATGTCTGGCTCTAGGTGAGTGATCACACCATCATGATTATCTGGGTCATAAAGATCTTTTTTGTACAGTTCTTCTGTGTATTCTTGCTATCTCTTCTTAGTATCTACTGCTTCTGTTAGATTCATACCATTTCTATCCTTTATTGTACCCATCTTTGCATGAAATGTTCCCTTGATATCTCTAATTTTCTTGAAGAGCTCTCTGGTCTTTTCCATTCTATTGTTTTCCTGTATTTCTTTGCACTGATCACTGAGGAAGGCTTTCTTATCTCTCCTTGCTATTCTTTGGAAATCTACATTCAAATGGGAATATCTTTCCTTTTTCCTTTGCCTTTGGCTTCTTTTCTTTCTTTTCTTTTCTTTCTTTTTTTTGTTGTGGCTTGTTTTCTTTTCACAGCTATTTGTAAGGCCTCCTCAGACACCATTTTGCCTGTTTGCATTTCTTTTCCTTGGGGATGATCTTGATCCCTGCCTCCTGTACAACGTCACAAACCTCTGTCCATAGTTCTTCAGGCACTCTATCAGGTCTAATCCCTTGAATCTACTTCTCACTTCCCCTGTATAATCGTAAGGGATTTGTATCAGGTCATACCTGAATGGTGTAGTGGTTTTCCCTACTTTCTTCAATTTAAGTCTGAATTTGGCAATAAGGAGTTCATGATCTGAGCCACAGTCAGCTCCTGGTCTTGTTTTTGCTGACTCTCCATCTTTGGCTTCTCCATCTTTGTCTGCAGGAATATAATCAATTTGATTTCGGTATTGACCATCTGGTGATGTCCATGTGTAAAGTCTTCTCTTGTGTTGTAAGAAGATGTTTGGTATGACCTGTGCATTCTCTGGCAAAACACTAATATAGAATAATATGTAGTAAGTAGCGAAATTCTATAGTGTGAATCACATTTAGTGAACAACAAAGTTCTCAGATAATAAAAAAATTTTTACCACAAATAATTCACTATTATATTTTCCATGAATTTTTTTTTTACCTGCTAAAGGCTTTGGTCAGGTGTATTTTGACTTATTTTACTCAGATATTGATTTTTTTTTAATTTTTAAAATTCATTTATTTTTTACTGAAGGATAATTTCTTTACAGAATTTTGTTGTTTTCTGTCAAACCTCAACATGATAGCCACGGGTACCCATATATCTCCTCCCTCTTGAACCTCCTTCCCATCTCCCTCCCCATCCCACCCTTCTAGGTTGATACAGAACCCCTGTTTGAGTTTCCTGAGCCATACAGCAAACTCCCTCTGGCTATCTATTTTACATATGGTAATGTAAGTTTCCCTGTTACTCTTTCCATACACTTCACCCTCTCCTCCCCTCTCCTATGTCCATAAGTCTGGTCTCTATGTCTGTTTCTCCAATACTGCCCTGTAAATAAATTCTTCAGTACAATTTTTCTAGATTCTGTATATATGTATTAAAATAAAATATTTGTCTTTCTTCTGACTTACTTCTGTCTGTAATCTGTTCTAAGTTCATCCACCTCATTAGAACTGACTCAAATGCATTCCTCTTTAAGGCTGAGTAATAATGCATTGTGTATATGTACCACAACTTCTTATCCGTTCATCCATTGATGGACATCTAGGTTGCTTCCATATTCTAGCTATTGTAAATAGTGCTGCAATGAACAATAGGATATATGTATCTTTTTCAATTTTGGTTTCCTCAGGGTATATGCCTAGGAGTGGGATTGCTTGGTCATATGGTGGTTTTATTCCTAGTTTTTAAAGAAATCTCCATACCGTCTTCCATAGTGGCTGTATCAATTTACATCCCCACCAACAGTGCAAGAGTATTTCCTTTTCTCCACACACTCTCCAGCATTTATTGTTTGTAGACTTTTTGATAAGGGTCATTCTGATCAGTGTGATGTGATATCTCATTGTAATTTTAATTTTCATTTCTCTAATAATGAGCAATATTGAGCATCTTTTCATGTGTTTGTTAACCATATGTATGTCTTTGGAGAAATGTCTGTTTAAGTCTTTTACCCACTTTATGATTGGGCTGTTTGTTTTTCTGGCTTTTCTGAATTGCATGAGCTGCTTGTATATTTTATTGTGTAATTTGGGGGAAAAAAAAAAACTGTCAGTTGTTTCATTTGCTATTATTTTCTCCCATTCTGAGGGTTGTCTTTTCACCTTGCTTATAGTTTCCTTTGCTGTGCAAAAGCTTTTAAGTTTAATCAGGTCCTACTTGTTTACTTTTGTTTTCATTTCCATTACTCTAGGAGGTGGGTCATAGAGGATCCTGCTTTGATTTATGTCATTGAGTGTTCTGCCTATACTTTCTTCTAAGAGTTTTATAGTTTCTGCTCCTACATTTAGGTCTTTAATCCATTTTGAGTTTATCTTTGTGTATGGTGTTAGGAAGTGTTCTAATTTCATTCTTTTATATGTAGCTCTCCAGTTTTCCCCTCACCATTTATTGAAGAGGTTGTCTTTGCCCCATTGTATATTCTTGCCTCCTTTGTTAAAAATAAGGTACCTGTAGGTGCATGGATTTATGTCTGGGCTTTCTATCTTGTTCCATTTGTCTATATTTCTGTTTTTGTGCCAGTGCCATATTGTCTTGATGACTGTAGCTTTGTAGTATAATCTGAAGTCAGGAAGGTTGATTCCTCCGGTTCCATTCTTCTTTCTCAAGCCTGCTTTGGCTATTCAGGGTCTTTTGTGTTTCCACATGAATTGTGCAATTTTTTGTTCTAGTTCTCTGAAAAATACCTTTGGTAATTTGCTAAGGATTGCATTGAATCTGTAGATTGCATTTGGTAGTATAGTCATTTTCACAATATTGATTCTTTCTACCCAGGAACATGGAATATCCCTCCATCTGTTATGTCATCTTTGATTTCTTTCATTAGTGTCTTATAATTTTCTGTAAACAGTTCTTTTGTCTCCTTAGGTAAGTTTATTCCTAGATATTTAATTCTTTTTGTTGCAATGTGAATGTGATTGATTCCTTAATTTCTCTTTCTGATTTTTCATTGTTAGTATATAGAAATGCAAGTGATTCCTGTGTATTGATTTTGTATCCTGCAACTTTGCTAAATTCACTGATTATCTTTAGTAATTTTCTGATACTATCTTTAGGGTTTTCTATGTACAGTTTCATGTCATCTGCAAACAGTGAGAGCTTACTTCTTCTATTCCAATCTGGATTCCTTTTATTTCTTTTTCTTCTCTGATTGTTGTAGCTAGGACTTCCAGAATTGTGTTGAATAACTGTGGTGAAAGTACACACCCTTGTCTTGTTCCTGATCTTAGGGGGAGTGCTTTCAGTTTTTCACCATTGACAATAATGTTTGCTGTAGGCTTATCATATGTGGCCTTTACCATCTTGAGTTAAGTTTCTTCTATGCCCATTTTTTGAAGAGTTTTATTCATAAATGGGTGCTGAATTTTGTCAAAGGCTTTTTCTGTATCTATTGAGATGATCATATGTTTGTCTTTCAGTTTGTTAATATGGCATATCACATTGATTTATTTGTGTTTTTATTGAAGAATCTTTGCATCCCTGGAATAAATCCAACTTGATCATGGTGTATGAAAAAAAAAAAAACCTGAATTTTTGTTTCAAATTCAGTTTGAAAAACACTGAATTTTTTATTCAGTGTTGCCAAATTCTGTTTGCAAAAATTTTGTTGAGGATTTTTCATCTATGTTCATCAGTGGTATTGGCCTGTAGTTTTCTTTTTTGCTATTGTTGTCTTTTTCTGGTTTTGGTATCAGGGTGATGGTGGCCTCGTAGAATGAGTTTGGAAGTGTTCCTTCCTCTGCAATTTTTTGAAGGAATGTTAGAAGCATATGCATTAGCTGTTCTCTGAATGTTTGATAGAATTCTCCTGTGAAACTATCTGGCCCTTGGCCTTTGTCTTTGGGGAGATTTTTGATCACAGCTTCAATTTCAGTGCTTGTAACTGAGTTGTTTATAATTTCTATTTCTTCCTGGTTCAATCTTGGAAGATTGAACTTTTCTAGAATCTGTCCATTTCTTCCAGGTTATCCATTTTATTGCCATGTAGTTGTTTATAATAGTCTCTTATAATCCTTTGTATTTCTACATTGTCTGTTGTAACCTCTCCTTTTTCATTTCTAATTTTGTTGGTTTGATTCTTCTCTCTTTTTTTCTTGATGAGTCTGGCTAAAAGTTTGTCAATTTTGTTTATCAAAGAACCAGTTTTAGTTTTATTAATCTTTCTATTGTTTCTTTCATTTCTTTTTCATTTATTTCTGCTCAGATCTTTATGATTTCTGTCCTTCTACTGACTTTGGGGTTTTTTGTTCATCTTTTTCCAGTTGTTTTAGGCGTAAAGTTAGGTTGTCTAGTTGATTTTTTTTGTTTGTTTCTTGAGGTAGGAATTTATTGCTATATAATTCCCCCTTAGAACTGCTTTTGCTGCATCCCATAGGTTTTGAGTTGTCATGTTTTCATTGTCGTTTGTTTCTTGAAATTTTTTAATTTCCCTTTTGATTTCTTCAGTAACCGGTTGGTTATTTAGAAATGTGTTGTTTAATCTCCATGTGTTTGTGATTCTTACAGTTTTTTTTTTTTTCTTGTAATTGGTATCTAGTCTCATAGCATTGTGGTCAGAGAAGATGCTTATATGATTTCAAATTTCTTAAATTTACTGTGTTTTGATATGTGATCCAAGATGTGGTCTATCTTGGAGAATGTTCCGTGTGTACTTGAGAAGAAGGTATTCTTCTGCATTTGAATGAAGTGTCCTGAAGATATTAGTGAGATCTGTCTCATCTAATGTATCATTTAAGACATGTGTTTCCTTATTAATTTTCTGTTTTGATGATCTGTCCATTGGTATGAGTGGGGTGCTAAAGTCTCCTACTATTGTTGTGTTACTGTCAATTTCTCCTTTTATGTCTGTTAATGTTTGTTTTATGTACTGAGGTGCCCCTATGTTGGGTGCATAGATATTTACAATTGTTATGTCTTCCTTCTAGATTGATCCCTTGATCATTATGTAGTGTCCTTCCTTATCGCTTGTAATCATCTTTATTTTAAGGTCTGTTTTGTCTGACATGTGGATTGCTACTCCAGCTTTCTTTTGCTTCTTATTGGTATGGAATATATTTTTCTATCCTCTCACTTTCAGTCTATATGTGTCTTTAGGTCTGAAGTGGGTTTCTTGTAGACAGCATGTATATGGGTCTTGTTTTGGTGTCCATTCAGCCAGTCTGTGTCTTTTGGTTGGGAGATTTAGTCCATTTACATTTAAAGTAATTATTGATATGTATGTTCCTATTGCCATTTTTTAATTATTTGAAATTGATTTTGTAGATCTTTTTTCTTCTTTGTATTTCTTGACCATATATTTCCATTTAACATTTGTTATAAAACAGGTTTGATGGTACTGAATTCTCTTAACTTTCGCTTGTCTGAAAAGCCTTTTATTTCTCCATCAATTTTGAATGAGGTCCTTGCTGTGTACAGTAATCTTGTTTGTAGATTTTTCCCTTTCAGTACTTTAAATATATCCTGTCATTCCCTTCTGGCCTGCAGAGTTTCTGCTGAAAGCATATGGTATTTCTCTTGTATGTTACTCGTTGCTTCTCCCTTGCTGCTTTTAATATTCTTTCTTTGTGTTTAGTCTTTGTTAGTTTGATTAGTATGCATGTTTCTCCTTGGGTTTTCCTGTGTGGGACTCTCTGCCTCTTGGACTTGGTTGACTATTTCCTTTTCCCCGTTGGGGAAATTTTCAACTATAATCTCTTCAAAAATTTTCTCATGCCCTTTTTTTTCTCTTCTTCTTCTGGGACTCCTATAATTCGAATGTTGGTGCATTTGATACTGTCCCAGAGGTCTCTGAGACTATTCTCAGTTCTTTTCATTCTTTTTACTTTATTCTGCTCTTCAGAAGTTATTTCCACCATTTTATGTTCCAGATCAATGATTCATTCTTCTGCTTCAGATATTCTGCTATTGATTCCTTCTAGAGTATTTTTATTTTCAGTAATTGTGTTGTTTGTCTCTGTATGTTTATTTTTTAATTCTAGGTCTTTGTTTATTGATTCTTGCATTTTCTCCATTTTGTTCTCAAGGTTTTTGATCATCTTTACTATCATTATTCTGAATTCTTTTTCAGGTAGTTTGCCTATTTCCTCTTCATTTATTTGGACTTCTGTGTTTTTAGTTTGTTCCTTAATTTTGTAGTATTTCTCTGCCTTTTCAGTATTTTTTTTAACTTATTGTGTTTGAGGTCTCCTTTTCTCAGGCTTCAAGGTTGAATTTTTCTTCCTTTTAGTTTCTGCACTCCTAAGTTTGGTCCAGTGGTTTGTGTAAGCTTTGAATTGGGTGAGATTTGTGCTGAGTTTGTTTGTTTGTTTTTCCTCTGATGGTCAAGGGTGAATGAGGTGGTAAGCCTATATGCTGGTGATTGGGTTTGCATTTTTGTTTTGTTTGTTGTTTAGATGAGTCATCCTACACAGGGTGCTACTGGTGGTTGGGTGATGTTGGGCCTTGTATTCAAGTGGTTTCCTTCCTGTGAGTTCTCACTATTTGATACTCCCTAGGGTTAGTTCTCTGGTAGTCTAGGGTCTTAGAGTCAGTGCTCCTACTCCAAAGGCTCAGGGCTTGACCCCTGCTTCTTGTAGAAATGATATGACCAGGAAGCTGGAAAGAGAACCCTTCAGTCCAGGCTGAACACCTGAAACCTCATCTCCCAGCACACTGGTGATTGTCCTTATTTTTTATCTGTCACAGGCATGTACTCATATGTGTATGGTTTTACCAAGTGCACCTTTGAACTCTTGGGATTTTATCCTTTCACACACTTTCCCCATGGCTGAGAACCCTTCCTCAGGGTAAACTGCTTTTCATGAATTTTTTACATAGCTTAGATTATATTATATATATAATTTCACATCCTGCTATTTTCCTGACAGCTTAATTTAAGAATAACTCATATTAATAAAAATTGTAAACATAACTTAAGAAATAATAAATATTGTGCTAACTGATATTAAAGTGAGTGGTTTTGATGTTATATGTCTCATGCATGCATTAATTAAAATGAAATGTCAAGGTCAATTGCTTTTTGGAGGCACTCTTGGTTTATACTAATTAAAAATAGTTAGTGACCACGTTTATCTACCATTGCTATAAGATGTTGTGTAATCATGTACTCAGTAGCTTGCAACAACAAGTATTTAAAAATTTAGTCTCAGAAGTGATACACTGTTAATTCCAACTCATATCTATATTGAAAAAAGGCCACAGGGTAAGTTCAACATCAACAGGAACAAAGTAGAATTTCTCCATAGAGGTTGGGATGAGCAGAGTAAGAGAGAATGCTTTCTGAACAGTAATCTTATTTCTACAGTGGCAAATGTATTCATTTATTCACTTTGACAGGAACATACTCTGAGTTCATGTAAAAGTGGTTTGAAATTATTAAGGAATCAATTTAATAGAAAAGGTGCTAAACATCTCTAATTTATAAAACTTGAAATTATTTGATTTGCCAAAAGGATTTTGCTGCATTCTCAGAATCATGCAAAAAACATTCTGTGCAGATTTTGTAAAAATGGTAATGCATAAGAAATTATGTTATGTCTGCAGCATTGAAGGGTAGTAATATTACAAATATTCTAATAGTTCAGAGCTATCCATGTACTGATTAATGGGACATTAGTGTTACTGAAATCAGACTTTCCTTTGATAAGATTTTGAAAGAGGACCCTATATCTGAAAAGAAAACTAGAGGTTTGAGGAAATATTTAGCAAACTAATGCTCTCTTAAGGGAAGGTTTTCCTTTGTGGAAATGAGGTGGATTGTCATTTGAGTTGATCTAGGGTGGGTGATGTGGTAGGCTGAACAACGTCCCCCATAGATACCCAGGTTCTGCTCTGGAACCTGTGAATGTCATTATATATGGTAAAAAGGACTTTACAAATGTGATTACGGATTTTGAGATGGGAAGACTGTGTCGCGGATTATCTGGGTGAACCCTAAATGTAATCTCAAGTGTCCTTATAAAAGGCAGGCAGAAGTGAATATATGATTACTTCCTAGAGAAGAAAAGGCAGTTTAATTATGACAGCAGAGATTGGAGTGATAACACTTTGAAGGTGGAGGAAGGTATCACAAGCCGAGGAATACAGGCGACCGCTAGATGGATCCTCCTCTAGACCCTCTGCAACGGCACCCCACTCCAGTACTCTTGCCTGGGGAATCCCATGGATGGAGGAGCCTGGTAGGCTACAGTCCATGGGGTCGCGAAGAGTCGGGTAGGACTGAGCAACTTCACTTTCACTTTTCACTTTCATGCACTGGAGAAGGAAATGGCAACCCACTCCAGCATTCTTGCCTGGAGAGTCCCAGGGATGGGAGCCTGGTGGGCTCCCATCTATGAGGTCACACAGAGTTGGACATGACTGACGTGACTTAGCAGCATCTGTAGCTAGACCCTCTAGAGGGAACACAGCCCTGTCAGTACCCTGATTTCAGCCCAGTGAAACCCATTTCAGACTTTTGGTCTTCAGAACTGTGAGGGAATACATTTATATTGTTTAAGCCACCAAATTTGTGGTGATCTGTTACTTTGAGACAACACATTTATGCTGTTTAAGCCATCCATCTGGTGGTTTTGTTTCAGCAGCCCCGAAAAATGGACACACAGATATCAATGAGAATTTATTCATCACAGCTTTTTACCAAACTGTACCTTGAACAGTTTCACACTCTCAGGGTCCTCTTAATTATTAATCCTAAAAGCTAATACCACAAATTCCCTCTGGAATTAGTTTTAATCAAAGTTTTGTTTTGATTTTTGTTTATATTTAAACTTTAAATGCATGAATTTCTAAGTAGCTAATTCTGTGTTTAACTTGGCAAGCTGCCTTACTAACAGATCTAACCAAATTTCTCTATCTCTATGTCTCTTTCTGTCTGTTTGTCTCTGTGTCTGTCTGTCTGTGTCTATCTGTCTTTCTCCCTGTCATTGTCTCTCTCTTTCCCACTATAACAATGAAGTCCAGATTTTGTGGAATATGGCATAGACTGGATTGCCTTTTAACAGAAGTTGATTGGAATGGGCTATGAGTGAAGCTTCTCGCATGACTCAATGAGAGCACAGCCCATCAGATAATCGGATCACAAGTTTAGTTACAGAGTTAGACAGCTCTTCATTCCAGCTCTTCATTTCCCATTCACCTCCATGTTCCCCCCAAAGCTGAAACTGAAGTATTTATATCCTCTTGAGTAGGTGAGTGGGCTCCTTTGGTCTGCGCTGAGTCTGCTGGGTGTTATTTCTGTTCAGAGGTCTTGAACGCAGCTGACTGCACAAGGGCTGAGGGATCTGCATCCTCAGGGATTGCTGTGAGGGGGTTCTGTGGGGTGTGCATCTTCCGCTTGCATCTATTTGTTCACAGTTCTCTTTCTTTTCAGAGGACCACCTCCCAGCCAGGTTTGGAGGTTGGGGGCTGCCCTCTAAGCACCTTCTGAGGTCTGGGCAATGAGGTCTGAGAGGAGGCACTCAGAGCAGCTTTCTCCTGGTCGTGTGGGGAATGAGAGAGGGTCCCTGGCCCACTTACTCCATCTGCCTGTCAGAACATGTGGGACTGCAAAGGAGGCTGTAGAGAGGGCTGGCTTTTCTTTCAGTCTCTTGCTTCTTGACAATTTATTACTGAAACAGGAGCTGGTGAGGTGATGCTGGCTGGAGTTAGAAGTGGGCTAGTGAATGATGGAGAGATGTTTATTAGTTTGGTTTCTCTGAAACGTGTAAAATTATTGTCACCAGTTTTTAGTTATACCTACTGCTGAGAAATGACATTTTTTGGAAGGTGTAAAGAATAATTTGATGGGATTTAGAGTGGAGAAAGGTTCATGTCATCTTATTCACTCTACCATTGTTCAGAAGTCAGATAATCACAATAGCTAACAGAATTTACCATGTGCCAGATACTGTTTCATGTATTTTTTTCCTGAAATAATTCACTTAATCCTCATAAGAACCTCTTAAGGAGGGTGTTATTATTATAACTACTTTTATAGGTGAGAAAAGTGAGTGAGAGAAGGTTTGAGCAACCATTGAACCTGCAAATTAGAGGCAAATGTGGCTTAAAAATTTAGCCAATACAATAATGGCTTTAATGCACTTTTAAAATTCTGGAACCCTGTTTACAACTCTTGCAAATAAGCTGAAAAAGAAAAAGGCTGAGCAACAGTATCCCTATCAGACTAAAAACACATTGCCTAACCCTTTCTTCCATATCTAGAACATCACTGTGTTTCCTGCACCTAGAACTGTGTGTGTGTGTGTGTGTGTGTGTGTGTGTGTGTATTTGATGAAATCTATTACTGATTAACATTGTAATAATGAGTTGGTTTTCTTTTTGTATCAAAACTGTTCCCCCAGGACTAATTTATTTATTTGCTTACTTATTCAGCATATACTCATTAAATACATGCCTACTATGCGCAGACTTATGCTAGTTGCTGACCTGTCAGAAAATGAGACACACTTGTACTTTGCCATCACGGTCTTTCCAGTATAGCTGTGTTTTGAGTTCACCTGCTGTAGTACTAAAGTGAAATTCAGTATTTAAGCCCCGGGGAAGAATAAGAGAGGAAGACAAGGAGGAAAATGATAGGCAGTTCGGTGGGGAGCCATCCCTGATGCCGCAGAAATCAGGGCAGGGGCTGTGCTGAGTCCAGTGCTTGCCAGAGCTGTTCTTTGTCCTATTTCCTTGTCTCCTTAAGCCAGGTGAACAGACACAAGCCGTCCTCAATTGGCTTCATCCAAGGGATGCGAGGGGCAGAACCTGGGTGTCTGCTGGGCTCTAAAGGTCACTGGCTTCTTTAGGTAGCTGGTGGAGGGTCCTGATCCTTTGTTGGTCACAGACTCTGCCCTGAGCTGTAGCCACTGGCTTGTATGAATGCAGATGGAAGCCTTTTTATTTTTTCTCTCCATCCTCCACTGAAACACAATTAAAAGGTCAACCAAAGATCCTGAAAAATTGTGTTGGGGTTGAAGGGAAGGGAAGCAGAGGGAGCACTTCGTCTGTGGATTAACTTGTTTACGACAGAGCAAGAAAAACATTTTGTTTCAAGCAGAGTTCTATGCCTTTGTCAATAAAACCAGGCTTGGAAAGGACAAAAATCAGCTTGTTTGTCACAGAGTCCCCACATGCTTAAGGATCCAGCCACAACAGAGGGGCTTGCAAATGTTGATATACACACACTAAGTTGCTTCAGTGGCGTCTGACTCTTTGCAATCCCATGGACTGTAGCCTGCCAAGCTCCTCTGTCCATGGAATTCTGCAGGCAAGAATACTGCAGTGGGTAGCTATTCCCTTCTGCAGGATTGAACCCACATGTCTTATGCGTCCACCATTGTCAGGCGGGTTCTTTACCACTGGCGCCTCATGGGAAGCCCTGTGAATGTGTAGCTCAGTTCATAAAGAGTCTGCCTGCAATGCAGGAGACCTGGGTTTGATCCCTGGGTTGGGAAGATCCCCGGGAGAAGGAAATGGCAACCCATTCCAGAATTCTTGCCTGGGAAATCTCATGGACAGAGGAGCCTGGCAGGCTGAAGTCCATGGGGTCACAAGAGTCAGACACAACTTAGCGACTAAACCACCACAAGCCTAATAACACTGATGCTCTGGCCACTCAGCAAGAGGGAACATAGGATGCTTGTTACAGGGAACTCTGGAAAAATAACTTAAGTTCAAGTATTTGTGTCAGGCTACACCAGTAAAGGACAGAGGTCAATATTTGGCTCAGATGGTAAAGAATTTTCCTGTAATGTTGGAGACCCGGGTTCAATCCCTGGGTTGGGAAGATCCCCTGGAGAAGGAAATGGCAACCCACTCTGGTATTCTTGCCTGGAGAATTCCATGGCCAGAGGAACCTGGTGGGCTATATGGTCCACGGGGTCACAAAAAGTTGGACACGACTGAGCGACTAACACACAATGAATGAGTTATTACTGTTGGCAGTAGGGGGTCAGTCTGGCTAGGAGTCTCAGGGAGATGGTGTGGAAGTTGCTTCAGAGTTTTCTTACTCAAGAAGTGATGGAACTGCAGTACGCATGCACCAGCTCGCTTTGTCACTGACAAAGGACTGTTCCCAGGGGTTTGGATTCTGCAGTCTTCTAGTGGAGCCCTCTTCTGCATGCAGGGAAAGCTTTATGACAGAAAACTGCAGTGCTTGCAGTAGGAAGTGATATGTGCAGAGGGTACATACAGGAAGACTACCAACCTTATTGCTATGAGTTCTAATCCTGGTGGGAGGAGGGGAGCAAAGATCTAGTGATCTCATCACACCCTGAGCCAAAGCATCTTGTCCGAGTTATGAGGACCATGGTCCAGGAATGAGTCAATACTTACCCTCAGACAGTGACTGATGGGAAAAGCCAGATGACTTGAGAGGGCCTGAGAATCCAGCTTCTGAATCAGATCTCCCTAAAAGCAGGGTATGCAAACTTCTGTATTAGAGGTTGGAGCCAGCAGCCCTTAGGCCTCAAGTTGCATTTTGTTTTGCCTGCATTATGTGTGATTTGTGTGCTTAAATAAATTGTTTGCCAAATTATACAAATCTAGAGAGTTCACATAAAACTCTGTATTTCTAACTTTTATTAAAAAAAAAAAAAAAACACCAAAAACTGGAAGATCTGATAATGCTGGGATTGCTTTTGTATATGGCCACAATACCTGGGAAATAAACAGCAACTTCCCTCTTTGGATGGAAACGCCCAGCCTCAATCAAGCTGTCCCCGGGCCATTGAGACCAAAAGTCAGTCACATTTACTAGGCAGTTTGTGCTTTTGCTTTTTTATATCTTGCTTCACTTGCTTGTATTCACTACCTGGATACTCTAAACATTCCAGTGGGTAACCTACGATTTTTATAACCTACTCCCTTCACAACCACATTCTAAGGGCCACTAATGGACACTGGTTTCCAAGCATTTTACTGGCCCTCTGTGACCCCATCCTCACAGTCAGAAAAGTGTTCAAACTCTTAACTCTGTTACTTAAGACATTCAAGAACCTTCCATTATCTTGACCCAAACTCACTTGATTCACATCTCACCAGTTTCAGGCCAAAAACGTTTTTAAGGCAAGCTGACCAAACTGTGATATTTAGATTGCATGATAGGAATTATACTTTCCTAGCCCGAACCAAATTTCTTATTTTCTCACCCAAACCTTATTGTCCCTTCTTGTAAGTGGCAAATAACGAAACAATAGACTCACTCTCACGCCTCTTCTTATGTGACAGAGCACATTCAATCTCTCAGCAGATTTTTTTCAGCATCACCTTCAAAATCTACCTTCGTTCCAAGTGCTGTATTCCATACTAAGCTCCAAAGCCATTGCCATTTCTCTTTTAGATTATGCTAATGATCTCCTAATGGGGCTCTCTGCTTCCACCATTGCTTCCAATAGTCTGTGCTCAATACAGAAGCCAGTGTGATTCTTCTGAAACCTAGCTCCTATCATGCCATCCTGTGTGCAAAGCCCCACTGCCATTTCGTCTTTCATCATCTTCTACTGCCGTCGGTTCTCCCACCCCAATTAACCTGCCCCAGATGCACTTACTTCCTTACTTGTCTTAGAAAACCCTAGACTGCTAATTCCTTGGGCCCCATGCATGTGCTGTTTCCTCTTTCTGGCATGATTTTTTAACTGTGTATCTGCAAAACTTACAATCTTCTCTTCTTTCAGGACACAGATCAAATGTCATCTTCTGAATGAGGCCTTCTCTGACCATTTTTTTTCTTTTTTTAACACTGCAACCCACTCTCCAACCCCCAGAAATCCCAGTTTTAGCTTATTTCCAGCTCTTACCATCTTCTGACAATATTTTACTTTTTCACTCATTCCCTGTTCCCTTGAAGGAATTTTGTCTGTTTTGTTCACAGATGTATCCTCGTTTTGCAGAATGGGACCTGACCCTGAGTAGCTAGCTGCTCAATCATATTTGTTGGATGAACAATCAGTGTTTTTCCTTGCCCTGAACAGGAAATTTCCTCTTAATATCTAAATCTAACCCCTTTTCAGAAGTTGCATACTTTCCTACATCTTTCAAGAAGCCTTTCTGATTATTCTTGTTCAGCCTTACTACTATATTTCCTGAGCTAAAATTATGGATGGGAAAAAAAAAACAAACACGAGAAATGATTGTGTTTATCCAGAAAACTGAGGAGGGAATTGTGTAGTCTTCATGGCAGCTTCAACAAGTATATGGAGACAGAGAGGGTGACCATAAAAAAAAAAAAAAAAATCTGTGTTATCCTTCCATCTGTGCTGCAAAGCTGTTCTATCTCGGTTTGCTGAGCCTTTTACACAGACTCTACCAGGCTGGAGTTAACACACTCAGGAGTTCATTGAACAGTGAAGGCAGACCAAGATGCAGGAGAAAGGAAAAGATGAAATAACCATAGTTTTTAGTATATTGGTTATTTGTGACTGCATAACAAACTGCCCTGGCACTTAGTGGCTTAAAACACTAAGTGTTTATGATTGATCATAGATCTATGAATGAGCAGTTCTTTTTATCTGGGCTACGTTTACCTGATGTCTGCTGGGTTAGCTCAGGTGTTGTCATCAGCTGGTGGGCTGGCAGAGGGCTGGTTAGGGTGACCTCACTCTCATTTCTGGTGGTTGCCTGGAGCGTGGGGAAGATTGGATCATGTGTTTTCCAGCATGGGATTGTCCACTTGGGGGTGCCAGCATTCTCAGAGAGTGCTTGGAAACATGCTTGCGGGTGGGGAAGCTTTCAGTTGGGCCATGTTAGCATATATATTGCCCTAAGAGTTTGCATTTTAATATTTCAATTCTCATAGAAAAGTTTGAGACAGAAGATTAATTGTAACATGAGCCTTTGCATTTTACAGATGTATTAGCTGCAACCTTCAACTGTAGAACAAAAGAACTTTAAAGTACAATATCCTGCTTTGCTTAGGAAGAGCTTAGAATGCATTTAGCCACCTTCAAGCTCAAGAAAGAAAGCCATGAGCATGCACAGCAGTCTGTTTCCTTCAACAGTCAGAGCCCAGAGGAGTCTCCAGGTTCTCTAGATTCCAGGGTTGGGGTAAAGAAAAGGCTACATCTTGTCCTTTGTGCAGTAAGGCAAAAGGAAGGGATTGGGATGAACATAGGAAAAGATGACATGAACAGAGGACTGCTAATGGACTTGAGGACGTTTTGGAATGAAGAAATTGAATGCAGGTCAGCTGGGTGAGGGAGAAAATAAGGTTGAGCCCCAGTATGTTCAGAGCTTTTTGGTACTGACGTTACTTGGTCTTGCTCTGTGAAGATATTGCTGAAACACTGCTTATTCTACATCAGTGGTCCCCAGTCTTTTTGACACAAGAGACTGGTTTCATGGAAGACAGTTTTTCCATGGACTGGGGCTGAAGGATGGTTTTGGAATGATTTAAGAGTATTATGTATTTTGTGCACATTATTATTATTATTATATGATGATATATACTGTAATAATTACATAACTCACTGTAATGCAGAATCGGTGGGAGTCCTGGGCTTGTTTCCTTGCAACTAGATGGTTCCCTCTGGAGGTGGTGGGAGACAGTGGCAGCCACTCACCCCTTCTAGAATTACTGCCTCAGCCCTACCTCAGATCATCAGGCATTAGATTCTTATAAAGAGCACACAGCCTGGATCCCTCACATGCTCAGTTCACAGTAGGGCTCATGCTCCTATAAGAATCTAATACCATGCCAATACTGGTATGACAGGTGGAGCTCAGGCGGTAATGTGAGCCATGGGGAGCAGGTGTAAATACAGATGAAACTTCATTTGTTCACGGCGGTTCATCTGCTGTGTGGTCAAGTTCCTAACAGGCCATGGACCACTACTGGTCCATGTCCTGGAGTTTGGGGACCCAAATGGGGCCAAATCCTAGGTGGTACAGTAGGATCCTAACAGGGCAAATTTGGGAATTGGTTTTCCCTCTCTTTCTCACACTTGAATGAGTGTTTTATCAAATTGCTTGCTATCAGTAGTTTAATTTTCTTCAAAATCAGCATGTTTCACTTTGTTTTCTTTACTCACTGTTTTGGAGCCAGCCTGGTTAAAACCTTCCCACTCACTAGATTGCTAGTCAAAACATTTTAGGAAGGAAGCTCAAACATTCATTGTTTGCCTTATTAAAAATTAACTCAGCCAGATGGAGAAGAAGACAATGTGTGTTCTTGTCTGAGACCTGCTTGTTATCTCCCGCTATGTTCATCTGCACACCCGGTCTCACACCGTGTGGCCTGCGAGGCCAGGCACAGAAGCGCTCTTATCTGCATTTTACAGAGGAGGCTGAGGTTAAATGTCTCGCTCATGTTCATGCGAGAAGGGGAATGAAATCAGAGCTAGAACAGAGGTTATTTGGGCAAGACCAGTGTTGTGCCCCAAGTACCATAGAAGGGCCTCATAGTTTCTTTAGCAGAATATACCAAAAAAGCCTGTCTACTGTAAACCCTAATCAGCACTCGAGAAACATGGGGAAAAGAGATGAGAAACTGTATCTTGCCTTTCTTGTTACTCTGCCCTCCATTTTAAAAACACTCTAAGTGTTTTGTGTATTGTCAGCACAATGGTTTGACATACATACATGGTGAAATAATCACCATGATAAGTTTAGTTGGCATATTCACCGCCTCACATAGTTACATCATGTGTGTATGTATGTGTGATGAGAACTTTTAAGATCTACTATCTTAGCCACTTTAACGTATAGTAAATAGTATTGCTAGCTACAGTCACCATGCTATATATTACATGCTCAGGGCTCATTTATAACTGCGAGTTTATTCCCTTTGACTCTATTCCCTCACCTCTCCCAGCCCCCTCCCTTTGTTTCTGACAGCAACCATCTCCATCTGTTTCTATGAATTCGTTTTTTTAGATTCCACATATAAGTGATTTCTTAGAATAGTTGTCTCTGACTTATTTTATTTAGCATAATGCCTCAAGATACAACCATGTTGTCATAAATGGCAAGATCTCTTTCCTTTTTATGGCTAAATGTTTATATGTAGCACATATGTAGCACATCTTCTTGATCCCCTCATCCATCGATGGACGCTTAGGTCACTTCTCCATTTGTTTTTGGGTCTCTGGACTGTGGAGTCCCTTGGACCTTTTGCTTTAACTCAGTCATGCATTCATTTCTACAAAGGGTCATTGTGCCAAACTTTCTCCTGGGTGGTACAACAGGGAAAATTACATGTATCTTACCCTCAGAAGTCACAGTCTTGCAGGGCTGTGGATTGTAAGAACCTACGGTAGCAACAGGTTTGTTGTGCCAAAACAAGTCCTGTGACGAGGCAAGTGCAAGGTGTTGTGGGAGGAGATACAAGGGCTACCTCACACAGCCTACGTGATTAAGATACTGATGTTTGGAAACATAACTCTCATTCTTACCTTTAGCAATTTTTTCACTTCAGAAATTGGGAACACCTGGAAGGGTGAAAGATGATTGGAAAAGAGACCATCACCCTCCAGTCAGAGTTGGGTGAACCCCTGAGCTGGCTCAGGCTACCTCAGACAGTAGTTTCTAAAATGAGACGCAGCCTAGGATCTTGAGGCTAAATATTTTGCAGGGAGATCAACCTTGAAAAGAAAAAAAAAAATCTCAAAGACTTGATATCATTTAATCTTCCTGACAGGGCTCTGAAGGAGTTATATCTTCACTTACAGATAAAGAAACTGAGATAGGTAGCAGTTTGTTAACTTACATAAGGCCACACTACTTAAAAATGACTGTACCTTGGGCTAGCACGGGTTAGTGTTTGTGAGCAAGAGGTTTTCCCTAATAGGTGTGGGGAGAGCACCAGGACCCCTGGGGAATGGTGGTAGTAGGCAGGAAGGGGTAGTGACATGGCTCTACTCAATCTATTTCTATTTCATCTGGGGCAGATGGACCCAGACCTGCCATGCGCATGAGAGGTAAGAGGCGTGGAGAGGACAGTGAAAGCCAAGAAGATGAAGGGGCTTGGAGACATGTTCACGGTAGGAGTCCAGACTCACCTGATACCAGCATACAACCAGACTTGGACACACCTGGGGTGTCTGGTTAGAAGGCTGTCCTTCTATCTGTTGAGGTCCACTGAAAACCCATTCTAGGCTCACCTGTCTGGTAAGGAGTCTCCGAACAGACAACCAAGCCTTTCTAGAAATTTGTTAGAAAAGTTAGATATGACACTCAACTTGAACTTCTTATCCTGGCATTGACACAGGGTGTAGTCAATAGACTGTAAGTTGCCAGTGCCCAGCCTTTGTGAGACAGAATCCAGTGTCTCCTTACAGGCGATACCCCTGATGACCACTGCCCCGATAATTGTACTCCTTTTCTGTAAAATATTATCCCATGGTCAAGATTGTCTCTTTCTGAGCAAGAGGAGAATCATCCCCCTCTGCTTTGCTAGACACACGGCTTTTGGGGTCCTCTGTTGGTTCTTTGGTGTGACCCTGAAGACAGAGATTTCTTGTGCAACTAGAAATTTAAACTCTGACATGTTTCCCAGTAATCCCATCCTAAATCTTTAATCTGGATGCTTAGCCAAAGAATCACTTCACAGTTGAAAGCACTTGCCTGGGAAAGACTCACACTAGGGCTTTTTGGGTCTATGCCTCACCTAGTGGCATAAGGATACAAAGATCAGAATGAGACAAGGAGAAACAGACTCATCATTCTTACTCTTAAATGGGTGAACACTCCTGCTGAACTCCCAGGTTATTGATCCTCTACACGGGCACCAGAGAGGTTTCATAAAGTCCTTTTCCAGGGAATTTTGAGATTCCCTGTGATGCACAGAGTATAGTCCCAAGCCAAGAATACTGTCCAGGCTACTTAGAATTCATGCCCCTCTATTATCAGCTAATGTTGTTTGCAAATTCAAAACTATTTTTCTAGCCTCAGCTCTTCTCCAGTCTCCTTCTGCTTCCTCTGATGCAGTGTCCCCCAAATACTTGCTTGTCCCTGACTGTGTCCTTCAGGCTTCGAGCCTCTTATCATTGTTCATATGGTTCTCACTGCTTGAAAGGTCCTACGTATTACCATTTCTTGAAACTGCCGTTCCTTCAGAGACCAGGTTATGCATAAAACTGTCTTTTATGCCTCCCAGGAGAATAAAAGACTTGATGTCTTTTATTCTCATAAATCACTGCAAGCCTTTATTATCCCCCTTCTCATGGTTTGCTTTTGACTCTACTGAGCCTTTCTCACTAGATCAGGAGCTTCTGGAGGGCAGGGGCAATATGTAATTTTGTATCCTGCAATGCAGATCACAGTGTCAGCCCTGAACATAATAATTCAACACATATCTTGGAGTGGTAACCACAACCTACTACCTGGCTCTTGTCAGATATCTTCCTAGACTGAAGCTGAGGGGTGGTGAGAAAGATAATGGACTTTAGATTTAGAAAGACTCTGTGCAATCTTGGTGCAATCTCTTACTGGTTTCATGTTACTTATCTCTCAGAGACCTCAATTTCCTCCTGTGTGGAGCAGGATTATAAATATGTGATGAGAGAGAATACCAGCATCTAGATGTTTGAATACTGAATCCCTGTCCTGATGTGTCCCTCCACATGGGGGAAGGATGTACGCATGGAACATCGCAGGAGATAGTCTTGTTTTAGAAGCTCTAGCTCCAGATGCGCACATGGTTCCTACTCCCCTGACCTGATTGGCCCTTAGGTTGACTAAACAGGGTAGCTGTTATCTCATTCCAAGATCAACACGTGAAGGCATTCTTCAGAGGCTTACTGCATAGACATCTTTCTCTAAATCTCCCTACTGGTGACCCTTCAGTCTCCCAAGAAAGGGGCAGAGGGTAGCCATGGGTCCATCGTAGATACTGGATGCGGAAGATAAGATCCCCCACCCCTAACAAAAAAAGGAGTGTTCTGCAGTCAGATTCTGTTTAGGATCTTCTCAGTTTTCCCAGAAAAGTTCCTATCCCCTGCCCAGACCAGCCTGTTTGACTAACTATGTCCCATTTTGTTTTCTACCAGTTTCAAAGCTTCCCTTTGTTAGTGAGGTAGTAGGTGTCTATGTGTTTGGGGGATAAATCAATCGTTTAAACAATAACATCATAACCTAGATTAGGCAGATGTAGAGTGGAAAACAAAACAAAATAAAAAGAAAGAATGTACTTAAATTGGTGTCAGGTTTTGCCTCTTATCAACCATAACACATTGTAGGTTCAACTCTAAAATAGGGACAAACCTATGTACCACCTAGGGAAGGTATGAGCATCAAGTAAGACAATGTGTATGAAGCTTCTGTCACAATAATTGGTAGGAAATAGGTGTTTGCTAAACATTGGCACCTTTCTTTTCTTCTTTGAAAGTTAACCCAACAAAACATTTCCTTTTTGGCCACACGTTTCAGTTGTTTACAAGGGAAGCCTAGGAAGTCAGGACCAGAGGCTCATGCGAATTTTTTTAAATCACTTTTTGTAATCAAAAGGATGAACACTATCAAGAGCAAATTGAAAATTTTCTATAGAAGTGAATTTTTTATAACCCCATGGAGACTTCCTAGCCTTCTTAGTTCCTGCCTATTTGAAAGCTCAAGTCTCGCAGATTAAACCTGGTAGTACCTGCTCTGAGTTGGTCAGGTCATAACAGCTGATTTTTACCTTATGGAAATTTGTGAACGTCGTCCATCCAGAAGGAATGAGCTTCAGCAATTTGTCACTAGTTGTCATGGCCTGACTTGGCTACCGTCAGACCTAATGCACTGTTATTTGGAATCATAGAACCCAAGTGACCTCCCGGTGGCTATCTCCCAGACCCCTTCCAGCCGTTGTCACTGGAGCAGGGTATCTCCTCTGGTAGCTGGTCTTGAAGCAGAGTTGAAGAAAGCATTCTGCCCAAGGAGAGTACCTTCTCTTAGTTTTAAAAACAGGTATTAGGTAACCATGAGCTTCCCTGGTGGCTCAGTGGTAAAGAATCCTCCTGCCAATACAGGAGGCATGGACTTGATCCCTGGGTTGGGAAGATCCCCTGAAGAGGGGAATGGCAACTCACTCCAGTATTCTTGCCTGGGAAATTCCATGGACAGAGGAGCCTGGTGGGCTACAGTCCATGGGTCACAAAAGAGACACAACTTAGCGACTGTATAACAATTTGGTAACCACAGTTTTTCTCAACATGCTCTTGAGAAATAGGAATAATGGGGCAAAGTCAGCAGATTTTTCATTAAATCTTGGAAACCAAACTAAAATCCTTTCATGCCCATGTTCTGACCCCAAGAAAAAGAAATGATGGGAGGCAAGCTTGGGCAATTCTCCTTATAAGGGAACCAGTGTGGTATCCTTATCAGAAGCGCAGGTTTGGGGATCTATCCACTATAGCTGTACATCTGAAATCACAGATGTGTGCTCATGGCACAGGTCCTGAATTTCTCTGTATCTCACTTGACCATCTGTGAAATGGAAATAACAATACCACCTAATTTAGCTGTGATAAAGATTAAAACAGTGCATGTAAAATGTGAGTGGAGAGTTTGAGATTAACTCAATAAATGCTTCAAATTACTTAACAGTGAGGACCTCCTTGAGTTGGAAAATTACTGAATGACAGGAACCCAAATGAATTTGAATGGGGTTGATTTATCAAAGAGCAAAGGAGTAATAGTTGACCTGGGGCAAATGTTAGTTAAGTAGGGAGAAAGTTGAAATTTTCCCCTTCCTCTTTAAGCTATAGAAAAGCTTTATTTGTTATAGCTCTCAACTTTCTATCTTGAATGAGATGTTGGGCCAGTCATAGCCAGGAGTGGATTGATTTTGCTGATCTGATTCCCAGGCTCGTATTTCGTTATCAATTCATTCCTTTTGCTGTCTCTGACCTTCCTTACCGTGATGGGTGATGAACTGACCAAGACAGGGAGCCAGTTCCCTCGCCCCCAGACAGAGGCAGAACTTTCCCTCCGTGGAGCCACTTAAATGGTGTACTGACCTCATGAAACTGCTGCATACCAATGACCCCTCTCTTTTTCCTCCGGCTATGTTTTATTCCTGTCACACTGTATTATACCGTGCAGGTGCACAGAGAGCCATGGATCATTATCAGTCACGTACTGTCTCAGCCATATTTATCTGTATGCATGTTTTCCTCCACACATAATGCCACATGAATACACAAATAAAATGCATATATAGACATCCACACAAACATACATAGACTAAGTCAGAAACACTCAGCTAAATATAAACACATGCAAGGAGTCACATTTAATCTCTATGAGAAACAGTACTTGAAAAACCCTTACCCATGCCTGTTCTCACATATATGCACACAAGAATCACCTGCACACCCTTTGATCATGTGACTAGTCTCTGAAAGCGTAGGGTAGAGAGAGTACAGCTTTTCTTTCTCTAGTCACATTCTTTTTATTAAGAGCTTTCTATTCTATAGATCCCTCGATCCGCAGGACAATTCCATATCCTATTATAATCTGCCAAGAAGAAATAGATAAATCTATTAGCCTGCTCTTTGCTTGTTTCATCATTGTGACAGCCTCTCATGGATCCGCATCCATCAGGCTCCCACACCACCTGACAGCCAAGTCTCCACCACCAAGCTTCAGGTTAATAGCTCTTTAATCTCTATTTAATTGCTCATTAATAATTCCAATACTGCTTTCTTCTGTTAATTGATTAAAAACCGGTTTCAGTGGAAGTGCATAATGAAATTTGGTTGCAACCAACTATGGAAGGAGTTTTCTTGTCATCAAGATAATCAAGAAGAAATAGTGACCAAAACACTCCCTGCTTCATTTGCAGATTTTTAGAATGTTAGAGATGCAGGGCCATTGGGATTCAACTATATCAGTGTTTCCCAAACTGTGGCCCACAAGTGATTATACAGTTTTCTAGGGAAAACAATGATTAAATAAGTCTGGCAGAGAAGGTATACAAATCTCTCTCACACATTGGAGTTTTAAAGTAGTGTTAGCACATTAGAAGCTCTGACAGTCCAGTTTGCGAAACCTATTTATACTGCTCACTTGATCTTCACCCCTCTTATTTGATAATAAAATCATATTGATATTTAACACCATTTCAGTTTTATATTGCTGTATAATAAATCACCCCCAAATGTAGTGGCTTAAAAAATGTTAGATTAATTTTTGCAATCCTATGGATTTCCTGTGTTGGGAACTATAAGACGATCTAGCAATTGGTGCTACCTGAAGTACCTCACTTCTACTCCTCCTCCCAAAAATCTTCCTTCCAAGATGGTTTCAGGACAAACAACAGAAACTATAAGACTTCTTAAGCCTTGAAGGTCAAATAACATTATTTCTTCTGCATCATGTTAAAGTAAGTAACAAGGCTGGGCTAGATTCAAGGGACACATAAAGTAATGTCCACTATTGATGGTAGAAGGCTTCCCTGGTGGCTCAGTGATAAAAAATCCTCCTGCCCTGTGCAGGAGACATGGATTTGATCACCATAAGCCACTGAACAGTGTTTTGAAGACAGTTTAGGAAATGCTAATGTAGAACACATTCTACATTTTCTGATACTGAGACTCACATATGTGGCATGAACTGCCCAAAAGCACATACTTAGTAATCACAGAGATGAGATTAGAATCTAGACCCCAAACCGAGTCTTCTACCTTCACCATTGTGTTTCTAAAAGATTCTCAGCTGATAGGAATGACTTAAGTGACACCCAGATGCTTAGCCCCTGGATTTTAGGAGTCCTAAGACCTGGGTTTGATTTGTGGGTCAGGAAGATCCCCTGGAGAAGGGAATGGCTACCCAGCCCAGTATTCTTCCCTGGAGAATTCCATGGACAGAGAAGCCTGGTGAGCTACAGCCCATAGGGTCGCAAAGAGTCGGACATGACTAAGTGACAAACACTGTCTTTGTTTTAGACCTTGATCCTGGTTTTCTATGCAAGGTCACCCAGGCTTGCCAGCTCATGAAACTAAAAGTCGCTCAGTCATGTCCGTCTCTTTGCGACCTCATGGGCTATATAGTCCATGGAATTTTCCAGGCTAGAATACTGGAATGGGTAGCCTTTCCCTTCTCCGGGAGATCTTCCCAACCCAGGGATCAAACCCAGGTCTCCTGTCTTGCAGGCAGGTTCTTTACCAGCTGAGCCACAAGGGAAGCCTGCCAGATCATGAATAACTCAGTAAACCAGAGACTAAGTACCCTATTTCTTTGTTCTAGGAATGATGGGCTCTGGAAATAGCCAAACTTGATGATTCTGGTATGAGCTAAATGAACTATGTCTCAGAAGCTTCTTGTTTGATAAATGATCCCCTCCCTTTTTATGGACCTAATTTTTAACCATATTTTCTAGATATTCATTGAGTCCTGTACATTAATAATGCACACACAGATCTTCACCTAATCTCCCATGTCTCTTAAGCCACAAGTCAGCCCAACCCTTTGACATCTCATATATGAATTTACATAACGCTCCTCTGACTTGGCAACTTAGCCCAAAGAAGCTTAACCTTACATGTTATTACAACGCTTACAAGCAAATCCTGAAATAATTCTTGCACAGAATCTTACTGAACCGGTCAAGATAAGTGTGAAAACTTACCCCAATTTTTATATCTGCAAATTCAGCTCAAGCCTTCTCTACTTATTTATCAGTATGGCCCCTTAACTTTGCATACTCTGCAAGATTTTATTGAGTCTACTGACAACTTATCTGTTACCTGAATGTATAATGCCTAAGTTCAGTCTATCTATCTACCTATCTCTCTCACCTTTTTATTTATTTGCCACACATTTCCATTTACTCAAATTTATGTTATTATAATGCCAGTACTATAACTCTTGGATTTTAAGCTATCTGATGAAGGGACCACCTTTTGCAAATGCCCAAGATAAAAATCTGCTACCTCAGTGCCTGGGGAATACTTGATGGTGATAACTTGTTCAATATTCAGTATCTCCAGGACACTAGCAATGTTACTAGTAACATTGCTTAAACATTTTGCGTTAACTTAGCTTTAAATACTTCAACTTTCTTTGCTTAGGAAAGCTAATGAAAGGGAAACATTAAAACGAGGGCTAATGACTAGAGAGAAAAGTTATGTAGCACACGTCACAGACAATACGTGAGACTTTAGCTTCATCTTCCTTCTGTAACACATTTATTATGATCAGAACACAACCTTTTCCAGGATGTCATTTTCAGCTGATGTGTCACAGCATGAAAGAGTCTGAAGATTACATCTCGTCCCATTCTTAGCGCATCACAAGGCGGGAAGAACAGAAGGCCAAAGGATATTGTTACTGTGATTTATACATGAGGAGCAGGGGTGGTGTTAAGTTCCTAGGCCAACTCTTAAACCTAAAACTACCTGGAAACTAAATAGGAGAAGGAAATAAGAAAGCCAGGCTATATTATAAACACAGCCAGTATTAAATAAACTCTGAAAGATTTATCTGGCAGTGCTGTTGAAATGCAGCTCAAGCCTTTATTTGTTTATCTGTTTTTCACTAAGGCTGAGGCTGGAAGAAGCAGAAAAACAAATACCCCATGTAGTGTCTGTATTCGAGAACTATAGTGAGGCAGGTTAACTGATGAAGTTCATGTGTCAAGGAGAAAACCTCATTTCAGCCACTTCAGATCTTGGGAGGTGCCAATCGTCCTGGGCCCTGAAATGAAAGTCCTCTGAGTGTGAAACTAGGTCTAGTTGGCAGGAAAGAGCAGCAAATGACATTTTGGAGACTGGCCTGATCTCAAAACAGTTAAATCACATTCCCCTGAAATTTGCCTTTCCAAATATTGTCTATGCACGAGTCCAGATGAAAAGTCAAACCGTGAAAATGTATTGGTTGAGAAATGAAATGACCTCTAACATGAATTAAAGCAACCCCTCTGTTCACTGTGTAACCTTTCTAGAATTCTGCTGGTGTCACCTGAAACTTTTTTTTCCTCTGGACTACCTGCCCTCATATTCACCCACTCTACTTCCTACCTGACTTTCTATTTATTGACTTATTGGTGTTACAGATTTGGTGCTATTTCTGTTTCAGGGCTGGCCAGGTTAATAGGCGAAGCACTGTGACTTACTTGTAGTCCTCTTGTGTTCAATAAGTCAGAGGCAAATGTGGAAGTAAACAGGTGAGGAGACTCTAAAGGAGACACCAAATTTACCGCAACCTCATAAGGATACATTCATTTCATGGGAGATTGGGACCAGTGAAATTCTGTGAAAATGCCAGGTTTCATGGAATCAGATGTGAATTGCATCAGAATTGCGTGTAAATCTACAACCATTTCAAAATAAAAAAGTTTAATTAGCCTCCAACTAATAAAAATAAATGAAAAAAATTTAAAACAAATAGAGCTGTATTAACAATAAAAAAAAAGTTTAATTAGGAAAATCCAGGAGAAAAAAGAATTTTTATATAAAGCAATCTACATTTAGAAGACATCAGAAAAATGCACAAAAAGTAAGAGTAAATTTAAAATAAAAATTTTATTTTACTGTTATGCTTTGAATGTATAACTTTCCAGACATTTTTCTATATAAATGTATATAGAACATATGAATACATATGTACATATGTATTTTCTTTCAAATGGGATCATGCCATGTACAGTGTTTTATAAACTACTTTTGCAAATTAAATGTATGTAGTAAATATACATTTTATGCCTCTAAATATACTTGTATAATGTTTATTTTTATGATTGCATAATTTCATAGGATGGCTATACCATCAGTTACCTAATAAATATTCTTTTATTAGAAATTGGGCTATTTTCAATTTTTATGTATAATCTTATAGTAAACATCCTTTTCCATAAGGGATTGTTTAATATTTTCTGTGTCAATGAATATAATATTTTAAGGTGTTTAAGAAATATTGCTTACTTTGTGATTCCAGTGAATGCCCCAGGTCAGGCTTGGTATTTAATAATTACATGTTTAATGAATTAATGAGTAAGATGTTGCCAAATTATTCTCCAAAATGGTCATATTAATTTAAAATTCTTAATTTCCTAAATTTGGGCATTATCATTTGAAAGATTCTAGCTTATTTAGGGAAATAATTTCATTATTAAAATATATCTATTTTCTTTTAACTAATTAGCTGGAATACTTTTTCAAATACTGAGTGCCCATATGTGTTTTCTATTTTATGAGTGCAGAGTTTGTGAATTTTGCTACTGTTTCCCTTGGGTAGTTTGCATCTTATATTCAGTAGCTCTTTATGTAATAATACCATTATACCTTTTAAATCAATATTATAAATATTTCCCAGTTTATATTTTGCTTTTTAATGTTTTCTACTCACATGCATTGTATATATTGAACAATACTTACCGAGTAGCATACTTCAGAAATAATACTTAGTAGTATGCCTTTACCTTGTTTTGACTGCTTATTTGTGTATATTCCTTAAATCCAAGACCTTTTTGTAGCATCTTCCACAATGATAAATATCTTTCTCTTTGAATGCAACTAGATGGAGTAGTAAACACAAAACTTTTTTTTTAATTGTAATGTTACTGTGTTTTAAAATCAGAGTTTAGGATTATAGATAATATACTCTTTAATGTTCTAATGTTCTATAGATAATAGTCCTTAAAAATGTAACTAGTAGCAGAAAGATCAAGGTGTACACTGGGATTTTGTTTATTCTCAGGGGGACTGTCATCAAATTCAGTTGATAGTAGAAATCTGAATCTTTATAAAAAGGGATGCAGATTGCCTTCAAAAATATATTCACAGCATTCAAGGCCCTGTAAGGATCTGCCTTTCTTCTACAATGGGTAGATGAGTATTTATGTAGGAGAATGTCCTCCTCATAAGAATTTTCTCTGTTTCTCTCTCTCCATATATATATATATATATATATAAATTGTTGTTGTTGTTTAGTTGCTAAGTCATGTTCATCTCTTTGCAACCCCATGAAATTCAGGCTTCTAGGCTCCTCTGTTCATGGAATTTTCCAGGGATCGAACCTATGTCTCCTGCATTGGCAGGCATATTCTTTACCACTGAACTGCCAGGGAAGCCATATATATATATATATATATATGTCTCCAACAATTATAATGCCATTCTCCATGAATTCCTATAAGTTAAGACTTGAATAATTATTATATATATATTATATAAAAACATAGATTATTGCATAGTTCTATTATGAAATAGATGACTAGTATGTAGATTAGAAGGTTGGAAGCCAGGGGCCTCACAAAATTAAGCCATTTTCATTAGGTTGCACATCTCAGTAAAGTAGAAACATGGAGCAGATCCCAGATCTTCTGGCTCTAAGGGATTGCATCCAACAGACATGACAATTCTATTTGCATGGTGTCTGGTACATTGTAGGTGCTTAAAATATATTGTTGAGTAAATGAATAAATGTCTCGAAGTCTTTGGGTTGTGACCTGGTTACCTCATTCTTTTCTCCTTTGTTTTGATATACTGTGTCAGCCTAGGTGCTCAGTTTTTCTCATGACAAAATCCCTCAGTCACCTTTTACCCCTTTGGGGACTTTCTGTAGTTTCTCCATCAAGCTCTTTACTAGACTTGCCAGGGAGCAAATGTTTTTATTGGAACGGCATGAAATGTGACATTACTCATAGATTCTGGCAGAAAATTAGTGATAGTGAAAACCAGCTCAGCACAGCTGGGCAAGATTGCAGCTCCTCCCTGGGAGCAGTAAGCCGAGGGACTGCAGGGAGCCATAATGGTCTAATGATGGCTAATGGTGAGGAAAAGATGGACCCGAGACCCATAAATCAATCTGAACACCAGGATGGCTAATGAAATGTTTAGGAGACGCCTGAGCTCATCTGAGCATTGTTCATGGGTGTTTGTCTCTTCCTGGACCATACTCTTTTGTCACATAAGGAAAAAGTCTAACAATTTGTAGTTTATGGAAAGTCTCAGAAACTGAGATGTTTGCAAATCAGAAAATAAATGAGGAATTATGAGGCCTATCTTCACTTCCAGAGCTTCAACTCCATGACTCTTTGATTGCTTAGGGTTTATTCCCTATTTTAAGTATCTGTCAAAATCAAGGATGGCTCCAGCTTTTAGCTTTGCTTATTTTGGGTTTATATGCAATGAACAAGGAGGCAGAAGTTTTAAGATACAAGAGACTAGAATTTAATCAAAGGCTTATGTGATTGCCTTTTCATTCTCCAGTCCAATCAGTGGTTTTAACCCTTCTGATAACTCAGCATTGGTTTCAGTCCTCCCAATTCTTGGAAGGTTCTTTTGTTCCAAATATTCACCTTTTAGGAAGGATCAAAATAGAAAGTTTGACTATAACCGCAGAAAGCTGCAAAGATGGAATTTGTCCAACCCTTTTCATAGTTTCCTGTGAAGCAGAAATGAATGGCAACAGTGATACACAATAAAAACTCCATGACTCACTTGAGGCAGCTTCAGAGGCAGCCCCTTCTTTCTGTTCTTTCATAGAAGTATTCAACAAGGAGTTGGCACAGCTTGTACGCAGACCTTTCTAATGTGAACTTTGCAAGCTTGACATGTTATGTTTGCAGAAATGATATAGAACATCTTCTAGAAAAACAGAGCACGCATATCTTAAGATGACTTACTTGACGATAATGCTAAACAGTGCCAATGTATTATTTCTATTTTTTTCCAAAAGAAGATTTTTTTTTTCTCTTTTGGGGAGAAATGTATAGTGAGAATCAGATAGCTTTGGATATCTGACACATTTTCCCAAGGGTCTCCTGGAAGATGCCCACATGTGACATTATAACAGCTACCTTTTTAGGAATGAAGATGGTGCTGAGATGCACATGAAAGACTTCACTAAAGCCTTTCCTGTGATCTCTGTGCTGATACAAGTCTTTTATGTGATGTGGTTCCCTGTGTCTTAGGGGAAGGTACCAAATGCATGAGCTGTTCCAGAGATTGGAATAGAAACTGAGAACTGGGACAATTCTATGCTTCTTCCAATTGCTAGAGTAATCTGGTTTTCAGACAGGGGCATTTGACATCATTTCTCTGTCTTCAACACATGCCCAAACACCCATACTGTCATAATTCACTTCATGGGAGAGTGGAAATAAGTTGCAGCCATCGGTGTTAAGACTAGGGGAAGAACAGGGTCGTGATCCACAGAAAAAGGCCATGATTTACCATTGAAACAAAGCAGAGAAGAAAAGCAAAGTCATAGCAGAAAGGAAAATAAGGCATTTGTTTTGACAAAATTCCATTCTCACAGCAATACTATGTCAGGGGACTGTCCCTGATGCTTCTAGCAAAGTTGCTCCAGAGATGACCTTTTTATCCCTCCCAACCCTGGCTTCTGCACTTCAACTCAGAATCATATTCTGCTACATCAGCTGGTTTTGTTGTGGCTCTTTTTCATGCCCAACCATTCAGCCTCAAGCCTACAAAGAATTTAATACAAGTCTGACTGAGCATGCATTTTCCTTCAAACCAAATGAAGCAATGGTTTATCCTCATCCCAATATTTTCTTTATTTTCTGTCTTACTACTTACAGATCCACTCCCTTATTACCAGAGATAAAAGTAGAAGAGAACTCAAAAAGAAAGGAGCTGAGATTTTTCATTCTAGATCTCCAACTTTTGACTCTACAGTGTCTCAGGAAGAGAGCCTCTGACCAAGCTATTCTGAAAACATTGCTTTGGCCCAGATATGGGGAGAGGACTTTCAAGGGCAAATAATCTCTCTGTTGCTTAGGACTGAAATGAGTGTTTCCCATCTCCTCCTCCAGTCTGTGTCTACCTGGAAAGCTCAACAGATATTTGGCCTTCTTGCTTGTCATTCACTCACTGAAGGGTCAGAGTTAGAAAACATATTATGATTTGCACCATGATATAAATGAAGATGCTGATTACTTAAGATATTTGAGTATAACATATATGTGGGTGGACTGGCCTACCATGCTGAGATTGAAATGGAGTGTGGATCTTGAGAGATGCTTGCTGGATCTATTGATATATACATTTCCCCTCACAGAGTGCTAGGGTTTTACTAGAGGGAACCCAAAGACTTTCTCTGACACTTGGATGCAATCAGAGTGAGAACTGAATAGGCAAATTTTCAAATGAAAAAAGAAGTCTTACCTTTGGTATTTACTTTAGGTTTCTGTTTACTTATCCATATTCAAATGACCAAATAGAAGGTGTCAAGAATAATAAGCTTGCCTTCTTCTCCCAAGTAATAAGTTCCTTCTTTGTATTATCTACTTACAAAGAAATAACTGCATAATATTTCTATCAAAGTGAGGTTGTCATGTTCTAACAAATGCCAGGACCATAAGCCCAGTATAGTCAGAATCTTTTATACTACCTAAAGTTCTACTCCTAGGTGACCTGGGCCTTGCTCTGAGAAATGTCTGACAAAACTAACTAATCTCTGGAGATCATAAATAAAGACATTGTGGCTTGCTGAGACACATAGCCCGCTCCTGGAGTAGCTGGGAACTGGTGATAACAAACCACAATGACCCTGAGCTTAGAAAAGGATTTGAATTTTTTTATGATTATATATTTTGCAATTTTGGCAGTTTTGAAAGTAAGAATGTGTCAAAGGGTAATATGCTCAAGGACAGTCAGTGTTAGATCAATATTAATTAAATAGGCTTATTCTTATTTAACAAAGCATTGGAGTGTGGAGGAAGGGATCTGCTGTGACCATTTTCTTTAATTTTCTTTTGCCATCTGTCAGGTAAGGTAAGACCTCCAAATCCCATACATCAGCATTTTTAAAATATAGCCAATTTTCAGCTTAGGTTACTTACCTAATGATGTGTTTACTATGTCTCAGTTATGATTTACTAGAGATAAAGCTGTGTTATTAAGCAGAAAGGAGGAGCACCTATAAAGACAATAGAAGTTTTTAAGCAAGGAAAATAGTGAGGTTCTTTTTAATTAAATCAGAAACCCCAAAGGATGTGACGGCACATAAAATTGAAATAACAAGTACTGTCTTACCAAGAAACATATAGGAGAAATCATTTTTGATTTATTATAATATTATGGAAATATGGCTGAATAGTCTTTGTCTATCCATTTCATTATCTATTAAGGACTGTGGTCATCACTCCATACTTATATAAAGCACATAAAGGAGAAAGAAAGTTCCATGAAAAGTAAAAAACCCGCTTTGTCAATTAGCTGTATTAGTTCAAAAGTGTAGATATGCTAATGGAATGGTTGGTAGGACCTGAACGCCACTGCATTTTTAGATTAATTTTTATTGGAGCACAGTTGCTTTACAATGCTGAGTTAGTTTCTACTGCTCAGTAAACTGAGTCAGCTGTGCCCTTTTGGATGTCCTTTCTGTTCATGTCCCCACAGTGCATTAGGTGGAGTTGCCTGTGCTGTGCAGTGGGTTCTCACTAGTTACCTGTTTTATACATGTATCAGTAGTGTCTATGCGTCAATCCCAATCTCCCAGTTCTTCTCGCCCCTCCCCTTTCCCCTTTGGTATCCATGCATTTTGTCCTCTATATCCGTGTCTCTATTCCTGCCCTACAAATAGGATCATCGATACCATTTTCCTAGATTCCACATATATGGAATATACAATATTTGTTTATCTCTTTCTGACTTACTTCACTCTATGTAACACTGTCTAGGTCCTCCAGGTCTCTACAAATGACCCAATTTTGTTCCTTTTTATGGCTGAATAATAGTCCCTTGAATGGCAATTCTGATGAAGATGTTACTAAAAGCTGGGAAGAGTGGTGAGGACCAATCTTGAGATCTTTAAGAACAAAAGTCACTGGAAACATGGTTGGTCTTTTTGCCAACCATGGAACTTTAAAATATTCTGAGCTTTTTACAGATGAAGTGTATCAAATTTGAACTATCCGTGTGGCGCTATCCAGGGTACTGATTTAGATCCTCTTGTCTCAGTTGAAAACGCTGGACTCTGATTTCAGGGCCTGACTTCCTGTCTCCTTTAACCTTGTGCTCCCAGGATCAAATGCATGCCAATTTTGAACTCCACTATATAACTTTAGAAAATTAACCATGTTGGGACTAGTCCAGGAACTGTTTTTTTATGTCCCAGCTCCTATAACCATGGCAAGGAGCAATATGATATAATTCTTACTTTCAATGACATTGTAATCTGATGGGAGGTATCTGAAAATTAAGCAAATAACTATGTATGCTTTGAAGTGGGTAGAATGTATTGTACTTCAAAGGGAAAATTGTTCTACCTAGGCATGGAAAGAAGAAGGAAAACAGTGTCTTAAACATTCTTTCCAGATACAGGGTTTAAGTCACTACTGAGTTAGTCTTAAAATTGAATTAATACTGAGATAAAGGTGTCATTGTCAAAGCATTAATTTCCACCCCGGAGAAATGTTTCTATAGATATGTCAACTTTTGACATGGACCCAACCAATGACTTCCTGAGAGTGGTTGTTTAGCAACAAAAGACATGGTACATTTCTTTGAGAAAGGTTCAAACATGTACCTTTATACCACCACCACCCAATCATTACCTAAGCTACAAAGAATTTCTAGCACAGAGTTTGAGGTATTTAGATTCTGATGAATGTATTCTTTCATTTATAGAGATCATTTTCTCTTATTTTTACCTAAAATAACTCACTTAACTGATCAAGGATAGTGGTCTGTTTTGGAGGGCGCCAATACCCTATGCTAAATTTTATCAGTTCTCAATTTAGAACCAACAGTTACTGATCTTACTGAAACCAATATATGTGATAAGAGGGCATAATTTCTACCATATGCATGTTTAGTTCTATCACTGTTTTTGAAGGAGCTCTAGTTGCAAAGAAATTTTGCTTCAGGACAATGAATGAACCACAGGATAAGATTCTATGGGATTTCCTGCCTAAAATTTTTGGAAAATTGAAAGGCTTTATCTTCCCCTTTTTGAAGATAAGACAGGAAAATAACTTTAAAATGCTTATAAAAACTTTGTTCTTATGTCATGCCTTCAACATGAAATGCTTTATAGCTAGAAACAGATAAGAGAACCAAGAAACTGAGGATTTTCTGGCTATTTGAGTATCTCATTGGCATTTTTACTGCCATTAAGAAAGACTTTCAGATTTAGCAAGAACCCAGAGAAATGCGGTTACTTGTATTATGGAATGGTATGATCATGAGAAACTATATTTTGCACCAACACAACCTCCACTGGTTAGATAGTATCATAGATGTTGTTCTCATTAAAGGTCCTGGAGGTACTGAAGAGACACAGATTCTCAAGCCATGATGGGAATTCCTTTTATCATATGACCTTGTGCTATGGACTTACTTGTGTTTCCTCAAAATTCATATGTTAAAATGCTAACCCCCAATATGACTATATTTTGAGAAAAAGCTTTTAGGATGTAATTACAGTTAAGTGAGTCATAAATTGGGATCTTAATCTGATAGGATTGGTGGCCCTATAAGAAGAGCAGGAGATCCATCTTTCTCTTTCCATGTGAGCACACGGCAGGAAGGTGGCATCTGCAAGCCAAGGAGAGGACCTTCACCGGGACCCTACTATGCTGGCACCCAATCTTGGACTTCCAACCTGCAGAATTGTGAGGAAATAGATTTCTGTGGTTTACACCACCCAGTCTATAGTATTTTGTGATGCCAGCCTGATCTGGCTAACATACCTTGCCTTAAAAAGCATAAATCCCTTTTGAGGAAATACATTTATACCTGTATTTGATCATCTGAGTAATCACTCATCCAATTTCATGGCATAAATTGCCCTTTTTGAAGCAGTACACACCTATAACCCTACAGAAGCCCTGGCAGATTTGTGTTTCTCCTTCATTGAATTTACAATAGCTCAGGTGTGTCAAACTTATGGCTGACTACTTACTGTCCCTGAGTAACCACTGAGAGACCAACAAAAGCTTCAGACAGTCTAGCATCCTATTTACAAATCTCAGTTAATTGATAAATAGTGTAAAAGTGAGCAATAGGAAAGCATCTTTGGTTGATGCTTGGCAGCTTTTCATGTAAAATATTGGATGGAAAATCCTCTCTTTCTAGAAAATAGTTTGCATCAGGTTGTGAAAACATATCACACCACCTGACAAATACGTGATTTTAGCAGGTAGAGGAATCCATTTGGGAAAATATGGCATCACTTTGAAACTTTTTAGAATATAATGCATATTAAAAATAAGTAAAAGAAAATACTTTCACAAGTATTAGAGCAACTTAAATCCTGAAAGACTTTTAAATCACAGTGGAAGTTAACCCTTTTTCAAATACATGATTTGCACATTATTTTCTCCCATTTTATAGTTTGTTTTTTCATTTTATTGATTGTTTCCTATGCTTTGCAGAATCCTTTTAGTTTGATGGACTCCAATTTGCATATTATTATTTTTTTTTACCATTGCTTTTGCTGTCTGATTAAAAATATCATTACCAAGACTGATGTCAAAGATCTTACCCTTATGTTTTTTGGTAGAAGTTTTATGGTTTCAGGTCTTATGTTCAAGTTTTTAATCCATTTTAACTTGGTTATTGTGTATGGTATAAGATAGCGGTCCAATATCATTCTTTTGCATGTGGCTGTCTAGTTTTCTCAACACCAGTTATTGAAGAAACTATCCTTTACCTACTGTATATTCTTGGTATTGTATGATTGGGATTGTTTCTGGGCTCTCTGTTCTGTTCCATTGATCTGTCTATTATGCCAATACCATAATATGTCTAATATTCCTTGATATAAGGGGTTGATACACAAACTATATAAAGAACTCATACAACTCAATAGCAAAAATAAAACTTCTGATCAAAAAATAGGCAAAGGAACTGCATTGATATTGACATCTCCCAAAGAAGATATACAAATGGCAACAGGTGCTTGAAAAAGGTGATCAACATCATTAATAATCTTAGAAATGCAAGTCAAAGCCACAATGAAATAGCACTGTTAGAATGACTGTTATTAAAAAGATAAGTGAGATAAGTGTTGGCACAAATATGAATAAAAAGGACTCTTGGTGTATATGTACATTTGTTCAGCCTCTATGAAAAACAACATGAACATTCCTCAAAAAATTAAAAATAGAACTACCATATGATCCAGCAATACCAATTCTGGGTATATAACTGAAGGAAATGAAAATAAGATATTAGAGAAATATCTGCACTCCCGTGTTTGTTGCAGTATTATTCACAATAGCCAAGATATGGAAACCTAAGTGTCTATCAATGAATAAATGGATAAAGAAGATGTGATATGTGCTTATATATATATCTATATATATATATATATATAGATAGATAGATAGATAGATCTAAATATTGTTTAATCATGACAAAGAAGGAAATTCAGGACATTATGCTAAATGAGATAAGCCAGACAGACAAAGTACAGTATAGTATGATTTATATCTGGAACCTGAAAAAATTTTAAATGTCAAACTCATAGAAACAGATAATTTAAAAGTGGTTTCCAGGGGTTGGGGTTGGGGGTAATAGAGTATGGGAAAAGTTTATGAGATTTTAACTATAAAATTACATGAGGTCTGAGGGTCTGATATAAAATGTGATGATTATAGTTGATAACACTGTATTGCATAATTGAAATTTGCTAAGAGAGTGGAATTTAAATGTTTTCACACACAAAAAAGTCAAATATGTGAGGTGTAGATGCACTAATTTTAATGAACTAGATGAAGAGAACCCTTTCACAATAGACACATAAATCAAATCACCACAATTTACACTTAAAATATCTTATAATTTTGTCAATTATACCTCAATAAAACAAAAATAAAATTAAGTAATTCTTAAAAATGGCAATGAAGGAAGAACATGGTCCAAGGTTATTTGATTTAATAATTTGATCTGATGATTTATGGTTGAAGAAGTTTCTGGCTTACAAGCTGAGGGTAAAACTCAATTTATAAAACAGAGATTTTAGTTTAATCTAAAGCTCTGAGATAAATATACCTGTCTAGTACTACTAAGAATCTTAAACATAAACCATATTAATTGTCTCTAAGTTTGCATTTTTAGTTTTAATTATGTCCAGGATATGCCCTGGATATGAAAAGAACTCAGTTAAGGAGATGTCAATGGCACAGATTCAGATGATGATTCCAGATGAGAGGAGTGTAAAATTTAGGTGGAACTTGATCTCAGTTTACCTAGGATGAGGTTTTAAACTGAATGGATTAGTTTTTCCTCTGGTGCTGATTTTCCTTCTCCTGAGTTTCTATTCTCCATAAATTACCTACCTAAAGAAAGTGAAAGCAAAAGTGAAGTTGCTCAGTTGTGTCCTACTCTTTGCGACCTCATGAACTATAGCCTACCAGGCTTCTCCGTCCGTGGGATTTTCCAGGCAGGAATACCAGAGTGGATTTCCATTTCCTTTTCCAGGGGATCTTTCCAACCCAGGGATCAAACCTGCATCTCCTGCATTGCAGGCAGACACTTACCCTCTGAGCCACCAGGGAAGTCCTACCTACCAGTGTGTTCATCTATCTTATCTAGTTACTTTTCTTGAGAGGTAAAGGAATCTTCATTTTATCCCAGGGATGACTAAGTTCTCTATTTAATCAAATAATTAAATATATCTTTTCTCTAATAATTTAGTTAAAAAGCTAGGGTAGGAGATGCCACTGACACACTTTGGAAAATCCATTCTTTTTAAGTTCAAATTCTCTTTTTTTGAGTTTATATTTACTTTTTAAAATTGATGTATAGTTAATTTATTATATAGTGTTAGTTTCAAGTGTATAGAATATATATATTCTTTTCAGATTTTCTAACTTGTGTGTGTGTGTTGTGCTCAGTCATATCCATCTCTTCGTGACCCCATGGACTGTAACCCCCCAGGCTCCTTTGTTCATGGAATTTTCCAGGCAAGAATACTGGAGTGGGTAGCCATTTCCTTCTCCTTTTCACTTATAGGTCATTACAAAATACTGAGTATAGCTTCTTGTGCTATACAGTAGATCACTTGTTGGTTATCTATTTTATATTAATGTATAGTTGTGTATATATGTTAATACCAAATTCCTAATTTATCCCCCTCTTTGGTAATCTTATGTTTGTTTTCTATACCTGTGGGTCTATTTCTTTCTTTATCTAGTTGTTTAAATAAGAAACTTGCAATCTTAACATCTCAATCCCCACAGACATCAGTACCTAAATCTTTTTGATTCCACATCTCAAATAGTTTTCACATCACTCTCTACTTAACATCTGTCGTTTACGACCTAACTCTAGACTACCGTGATCTCTTGTCCTACATTCATCTTGTTACTACTTCTGTTCATCTCCTTACTATCTATGTCTGCTCTTGCCTCCCCACTCCAGTCTTTAAATCTGAGCCAGAAAGGTAGTTTGACTGATCAGATTGCTCCCATGCTGAAGACCTTTCAATGTACCCTCAGGATGCAATTCAAAATTCGTAACATAAGTTACTAGGCTCAGAATACCTCACTAGCATCATTCTAAGTCAGTTTTTTTGCTGGGGTTCAGTCACACTGGCCTTGATAATGAGGGACTTGAAAGGGCTTCAAAAGTATAGCTAGATTATTAGATTAATTAAAACCAATTATTAGATGAATTAAAATGAAAAAATGCAGAAACTGTTTCAGGAAAAGCATAGAGAGCATTGATTCAAAGAGTCCAGGCCTGGCTTTCTATGAGAATGAGACTCATTAGAGAGAGGTAACAAGAAAGTAGATCTTAAATATTCTCACCACATAAAAACATGAATATAACTTTGAAGTGATGTTAATTAGCTTGATTGTGATGATATTTCACAATGCATTTGTGTGTCAAATCTTCAGCTTGTATATCTTATATAAATATATGCAGGTTTTCTTTGTCAATTATACCTTACTAAAGCTGGAACATTGAACTGTGGTGTGACTGCAAGGAGATCCAACCAGTCCATCCTAAAGGAGATCAGTCCTGGGTGTTTGTTGGAAGGACTGATGCTGAAGCTGAAACTCCAATACTTTGGCCACCTCATGTGAAGGGTTGACTTATTGGAAAAGACCCTGATGCTAGGAGGGATTGGGGGCAGGAGAAGGGGCCGACAGAGGATAAGATGGCTGGATGGCATCACCGACTCGATGGACGTGAGTTTGAGTAAATTCCTGGAGTTGGTGATGGACAGAGAGGCCTGGCATGCTGCAATTCATGAGGTCGCAAAGAGTTGGACACGACTGAGCGACTGAACTGAACTGAAAGCTGGAACAAAAACAAAAGTAGTTAAAACAGTTAAAAAATAAGATTAATAATTAATGCATGTAACTTGGGAAAACTTTCAGAAAAAGTATCAGTTCAGTTCAGTTCAGTCGCTCAGTCGTGTCCAACTCTTTGCAACCCCATGAATCGCAGCACGCCAGGCCTCCCTGTTCATCACCAACTCCTGGAGTTTACTCAAACTCATGCCCATCGAGTCGGTGATGCCATCCAGCCATCTCATCCTCTGTCATCCCCTTCTTCTCCTGCCCCCAATCCCTCCCAGGATTAGGGTCTTTTCCATTGAGTCAACCCTTCGCATCAGGTGGCCAAAGTATTGGAGTTTCAGCTTCAACATCAGTCCTTCCAATGAACACCCAGGACTGATCTCCTTCAGGATGGACTGGGTGGATCTCCTTGCAGTCCAAGGGCCACTCAAGAGTCTTCTCCAACACCACAGTTCAAAAGCATCAATTTTTCAGCGCTCAGCTTTCTTCACAGCCCAACTCTCACATCCATACATGACCACTGGAAAAACCATAGCCTTGACCAGATGGACCTTTGTTGGCAAAGTAATGTCTCTGCTTTTTAATATGCTATCTAGGTTGGTCATAACTTTCCTTCCAAGAGGTAAGCGTCTTTTAATTTCATGGCTGCAGTCACTATCCACAGTGATTTTGGAGCCCAAAAAAATAAAGTCTGACACTGTTTCCACTGTCTCCCCACCTATTTCCCATGAGGTGATGGGACCAGATGCCATGATCTTAGTTTTCTGAATGTTAAGCTTTAAGCCAACTTTTTCACTCTCTTCTTTCACTTTCATCAAGAGGCTTTTCAGTTCCTCTTCACTCTCTGCCATAAGATGGTGTCATCTGCATATCTGAGGTTATTGATATTTCTCCAAGCAATCTTGATTCCAGCTTTTGGTTCTTCCAGCCCAGTGTTTCTCATGATGTACTCTGCATATGAGTTAAATAAGCGGGGTGACAAAAAGCAGCCTTGACATACTCCTTTTCCTATTTGGAACCAGTCTGTTGTTCCATGTCCAGTTCTAACTGTTGCTTCCTGACCTGCATACAGGTTTCTCAAGAGGAAGGTCAGGTGGTCTGGTATTCCCATCTCCTTCAGAATTTTCCACAGTTTATTGTGATCCACACAGTCGAAGGCTTTCACTTAGTCAATGAAGCAGAAATAGATGTTTTTCTGGAACTCTCTTGTTTTTTCGATGATCCAGCGGATGTTGGCAATTTGATCTCTGGTTCCTCTACCTTTTCTAAAACCCGCTTGAACATCTGGAAGTTCACGGTTCATGTATTGCTAAAGCCTGGCTTGGGGAATTTTGAGCATTACTTTACTAGCGTGTGAGATGAGTGCAATTGTGCAGTAGTTTGAGCATTCTTTGGGATTGCCTTTCTTAGGGACTGGATTAAAACTGACCTTTTCCAGTCTTGTGGCCACTGCTGAATTTTCCGAATTTGCTGGCATATTGAGTGCAGCACTTTCACAGCATCGTCTTTCAGGATTTGAAATAGCTCAACTGGAATTCCATCACATCCACTAGCTTTGTTCATAGTGATGCTTCTTAAGGCCCACTTGACTTCACATTCCAGGATGTCTGGCTCTAGGGGAGTGTGAGTGATCACACCATTGTGATTATCTGGGTCGTGAAGATCTTTTTTGTACAGTTCTTCTGTGTATTCTTGCCACCTCTTCTTAATATCTTCTGCTTTTGTTAGGTCCATACCATTTCTGTCCTTTATCAAACCCATCTTTGCCCGAAATGTTCCCTTGATATCTCTAATTTTCTTGAAGAGATCTCTAGTCTTTCCCGTTCTGTTGTTTTCCTCTATTTCTTTGCATTGATCACTGAGGAAGGCTTTCTTATCTCTCCTTGCTATTCTTTGGAACTCTGCATTCAAATGGAATATCTTTCCTTTTCTCCTTTGCTTTTCACTTCTCTTCTTTTCACAGCTATTTGTAAGCCCCCCCTGAGACAACCATTTTGCCTTTTTGCATTTCTTTTCCATGGGGATGGTCTTGATCCCTGTCTCCTGTAGAATGTCACGAACCTCCATCCGTAGTTCATCAGGCTCTCTGTCTATCAGATCTAGTCCCTTAAATCTATTTCTCACTTCCACTGTATAGTCATAAGGGATTTGATTTAGGTCATACCTGAATGGTCTAGTGGTTTTCCCTACTTTCTTCAGCTTAAGTCTGAATTTGGCAATAAGGAATTCATGATCTGAGCCACAGTTAGGTCCCAGTCTTTCTTTTGCTGACTGGATAGAGCTTCTCCATCTTTGGCTGCAAAGAATATAATCAGTCTGATTTCGGTGTTGACCATCTGGTGATGTCCATGTGTAGAGTCTTCTCTTGTGTTGTGGAAGAGGGTGTTTGCTATGACCAGTGCCTTCTCTTGGCAAAACTCTATTAGCCTTTGCCCTGCTTCATTCCGTAGTCCAAGGCCAAATTTGCCTGTTATCCCAGGTGTTTCTTGACTTCCTACTTTTGCATTCCAGTCCCCTATAATGAAAAGGACATCTTTTGGGGGTGTTAGTTCTAAAAGGTCTTGTAGGTCTTCATAGAACCATTCAACTTCAGCTTCTTCAGCATTATTAGTTGGGGCATAGGCTTCGATTACTGTGATATTGAATGGTTTGCCGTGGAAACGAACAGAGATCATTCTGTCGTTTTTGAGATTGCATCCAAGTACTGCATTTTGGACTCTTTTGTTGACCATGATGGCTACTCCATTTCTTCTAAGGGATTCCTGCCCACAGTAGTAGATATAATGGTCATCTGAGTTAAACTCACCCATTCCGGTCCATTTTAGTTTGCTGATTCCTAGAATGTCGACATTCACTCTTGCCATCTCCTGTTTGACCACTTCCAATTTGCCTTGATTCATGGACCTAACATTCCAGGTTCCTATGCAATATTGCTGTTTACAATATCGGACCTTCCTTCTATCACCAGTCCCATCCACAGCTGGGTATCCTTTTCGCTTTGATTCCATCCCTTCATTCTTTCTGGAGTAATTTCTCCACTGATCTCCAGTAGCATATTGGGCACCTACCGACCTGGGGAGTTCCTCTTTCAGTATCCTATCATTTTGCCTTCTCATTCTGTTCATGGGGTTCTCAAGGCAAGAATACTGAAGTGGTTTGCCATTCTATTCTCCAGTGGACCACATTCTGTCAGACCTCTTCACCATAACCCGACCGTCTTGGGGGGCCACATACGGCATGGCTTAGTTTCATTGAGTTAGACAAGACTGTGGTCCTGTGATCAGATTGGCTAGTTTTCTGTGATTATGGTTTAGTGTGTCTGCCCTCTGATGCCCTCTTACAACACCTACCGTCTTACTTGGGTTTCTCTTACCTCGGACGTGGGGTATCTCTTCACGGCTGCTCCAGCAAAGTGCAGCCGCTGCCCCTTACCTTGGAGGAGGGGTATCTTCTCACGGCCGCCCCTCCTGACCTTGAACGTGGAGTAGCTCCTCTCAGCCTTCCTTCCCTGCCCAGCAGCAGCCGCTCCTTCAGGGGACATAATTTCCTAATCTTTGATAGCAGGTAAACAAATGCTAATGTCACAAACTTAAATATTAACAAATGAGTAATGACTTCAGCTTCATTTTTTTCCCCAAAAATATTATTTCTTAAACCAAAAAGAAGGTTTTTATAAAATCATACTCTGTTAGTGAAGAAGTAGTTGTTTGAAGTTTGGCAAGCTCTTTGATTTCACATTAGCATATTTTTTCCTATTAAGTTCAAGTAAAAAAGAAAGTCTCCATCTATATCTACATTAATACAAATAGACATCTGGAATGATAAGAAACTAATATTAATAATTATTTCATGAAATGTAAGTGTGGTCAGCTCTTACAGGAGGGATGGAAATGGATAGAAGACAGCTTTTTCTTTTCATTCTCTAATTTCTATACTCTTTGAATGTTCTTACGTTTGTACTGTGTGAATATTTGTCAGCAAGGGTTATCTGGGCAGGAGCTCATAGCCAATTTTTTATTTTTATATTTGTATGATTTGTCATATTTGTGTACATTAATCAGTCATATTTGGATTTGAATACTTTTTTAAAGAGATGTAAATATAGGATATAATTAAAAATAAAAATGATAAATCAAAAATTAAATAATACAATAAATATTCAAAGGTTTAAAATAAAAGTTTGACACAGTAACACAGATCTAAGTAGTTAGAGAGAATGAATGAAGGAACATTCAATATATTTTAGAAATGTAGGAATTTAAAATCTCTTTTAAGTTACTCATATACAAATGAATAAAATGATCAAAGTACATAAATATATAATGTGAAAATAACATGTGAAAGCAGATGTATAATTAAAATATATTAAAATTCAAATGGAAAAAGGGCAAAGAAAACAAAACAAGACCAAAACTATAAGGATTAGAAGCTTTGTAAAACCAAGAGTTAAGGTAAGCTAAAACAAGTAGAAGAAAAAATGTTTACACAAAGAATACATTACATATTTACATGAAGAGAAAAATAAATTTCCTTAAAATAAAATAGAAAAGTGTTAAGAAATGAAAAATTACTATTAAATGTAAAGAAAAGACTAGATCAATAGGGAACATACTAATACAATATGATAAGAGTACTAAAATTATGAAATGGCATGGAAGAGAATGATTAGATAAAATCTAAAAAAGAGAATATAAAGAAATAGTTCAAGATTGCATTTTTATTGATTGCTAAAGTTAGCTAAATGGGAACAAGATCCCCAAATTCCCAAAATGTTTGGATAACACATATATTAGCTAACTGCTTTTCATATTGATAATAAATGAAAGCAAATTCAATTTGAGCACTTTTTTCTGTGCCACAGTTATTCCAACATACAAAGAAACAAAAAGTATGTATAAGGGAGAAAATTTTAAAGCAAAAACACAAACAACAACAAAAATCAATGATTATTTCTATGCTAATTCTGGAAGTCCTGATTCAGGTTATAACAATACTCTCACCAGAGCAGAGAAAAAGGAAACATGCATAAGAAAAGTAAAACAATATTTAAAAAGTCAGTAATATGGTGAAGTGTTTTAACATGCAAAAAATTCAATCACAAAGGAAATGAGATAACGACAGAAACATGAAAAATAAATTACTAGAAATCAAATAATGGTAAACAATAAGCACTTAAAATTAAACAGGCGACAGGTGGTTGAAAGCAGAACATTAAATGAGGCAGCTGGACAACGTCCAAATTCTAACAGTTTCCTAGTATGAAAATAACAAGACAAAGAATGTGTTATTTTATTTTCCCTTTATTTCTGTTAAGGTTAATGGAAACCATGGATATGGACTCTAGGGATTAGGGGAGCGAGGAGAGAGCTTAGTTTCTTGCAATAAGAAAGGGGTTTGGAAGAACAGAGAAGATCAGACCCTGAGGCCCAAAGCTGCGTGGGAATTCTAGTTGCTAGGTTGGGTGTTCCAATAACAGGTGTCTTAAACACTAGCAGCCAAAGAAATATTTGGGGGGAGAACAGATGTATCTACTGTTAAGTGTTATTAAATTGTGTATTTTGTGGTGTGAAGTGAAAGCCACTTGTCTTCATCTCAAACAGACACATGCACGCACATACAGACACACATGTGGACACTAACAATTTGGATAATGCGTTTGTTTGAAAATACTCACTGAGCACCCAGTGTTCATTTAACCTTCACTTCAGCCCTGAGGATAGTGATCATTACTCTGCCCATTCCACAGATCAAGAACACTGAGTCACAGGGAGGTTAAGTAGTGTGCCCAGGATTATCGAGGTAGAGAGTGGCAGAACCATACTGCAAAACCATGCAATTTGTGCTACACTCTCTACTCTGTCAAAATAGTCCATGATTGGGGATGCTTAAAACCAGAGGCTTCCTGTGGGAAGCCGCTTATATAAAGCTTATAACTAAGAATTTGAGGCTCCCTGTCTTCCCTTGGGTTTCCCATGTGGCTCAGTGAGCCTGCCAAGCAGGATATGTAGGTTCGATCCCTGGGTCGGGAAGATCCCATGAAGAAGGAAATGGCAACCCACTCCAGTATTCTTGCCTGGAAAATCCCATGGGCAGAGGAAACTGGCGGGCTACAGTCCATGGGGTCACCAAGAGTCAGACATAACTGAGCACGCATGCATAGCATAGCATAGCATAGCGTTGAAAAATTTAGAACATTTCTTTCTGACAGAGCAGTAAGATATTTGCCCCGGAAGCTGAAATTTCTGATATAATCATTAACAGAAGAATTGGAAAGATGAGAAGGATTGGGAACTGAGGTCCCTGGTGTGCTAAGGGCTAAATAGTGATGCTGTTTTTGTTAGAACAGACAAGAGTCAAGAGCCCAGGAGACATACAATATGAATCATGAAATGACTTTGGTTCAGTAAATAGTTCTTCCCCACCATGATCTAAGTAGAGTTGTCTGAGTTAGATAGTTTCATAAAACATATAATAGAGAACTAAGAAATATTTGGAGCTAAGAGGAGGGAGAAATAGAATGTTTTAATTACATATGAAGATTTTTTTTTAAATTTTATTTTAATGGTCCTGTAATGTAACTGTATCTGTAGGATACGTGCACAGGCACCAGAGAGAAGGCACCATTCTCTTGTCCATTTTTCTTGCTCCTATCACTTCTGTGTTACTTTTGGATTGATATTTAGAAAAGAAATCAGAAGTACTTTGCCAGAAAATCTGTGTCAATAAACACATGAAGAAGCTGGAAGGTGGGTGATTAAGGAGGAAAGTGAAAAGGGATAAACAGCCATGGGGTGAGTTCAGGGAGGGCTCTTGGGAGCATGATATGGTTGCTGCTCTGGAGTACCTCTGGAATTTCTGGGATAGAGGACTCTGGGTTCATCAGAGGCACTGCTATGAAGTATTTATATTACTTGCTTTCCTTTTTGTGTTCTTTTGAGAGATGCAAAGGAGAATTTGGAATAACTTTTTTTTTTCTGTTAGAAATTCCATTTCTTTATTGTTTTAACCATTTAGCTCTTTTAGAAGTTAATTTGACAGCCATCTCATAAATTTTGAAATTTGATTTTATGATTCAATTTGAACTATTGTTTTTATTTATTTATTTATTTTCATTTATTTTTATTAGTTGGAGGCTAATTACTTTACAATATTGTAGTGGGTTTTGTCATACATTGACATGAATCAGCCATGGAGTTACGTGTATTCCCCATCCCGATCCCCCCTCCCACCTCCCTCTCCACCCGATCCCTCTGGGTCTTCCCAGTGCACCAGGCCCGAGCACTTGTCTCATGCATCCAACCTGGGCTGGTGATCTGTTTCACCCTAGATAATATACATGTTTCGATGCTGTTCTTTCGAAACATCCCACCCTCGCCTTCTCCCACAGAGTCCAAAAGTCTGTTCTGTACATCTGTGTCTCTTTTTCTGTTTTGCATATAGAGTTATCGTTACCATCTTTCTAAATTCCATATATATGTGTTAGTATACTGTAATGGTCTTTATCTTTCTGGCTTACTTCACACTGTATTATGGGCTCCAGTTTCATCCATCTCATTAGAACTGATTCAAATGAATTCTTTTTATTGGCTGAGTAATATTCCATGGTGTATATGTACCACAGCTTCCTTATCCATTCATCTGCTGATGGGCATCTGGGTTGCTTCCATGTCCTGGCTATTATAAACAGTGCTGCGATGAACATTGGGGTGCACGTGTCTCTTTCAGATCTGGTTTCCTTGGTGTGTATGCCCAGGAGTGGGATTGCTGGGTCATATGGCAGTTTTGTAATGACTTTGATTATTCATGACTTCAGAAAAGGGAAGCGCTTCTAGGAGTCTGACATTTGTTAGGATTACATAACTATTCTAAAGTCATACCACCCAGGACCCCTTGAAAATAATACCATCTTGCTCTTGAAACCTGGACTCTAAAGTGAGACTTCCCGTCAAAGGGTGATTGTAGGCATATTAACTTTGAATTTGTGTACTTTCCAATTTCAGGCACAGTCTCATATCTTGGAATGCACTGGAATTTAATTTTAAAGTCTCCATGGTCTTCCTTCTTAGCTATTAGTGTATGGGATGACTTTAATCTCTTTAAAGATATCTTTGCCTGTGTCATATTATACTAACTACCCTCTCCCTGTCAACCTGATAGGTTTTCGTAAAGATTAACAATGCAAACCTGAAACATATACAGCAATATCACAGTGTTGGGCTAGTAATTTTTTACATAATTAATCATCTTGGAGAGGTGATTGGCTGTGCCTTGTGACCTATGGGTTTTGCTGCATGAGAGAGTAAATGTATACCAGTAACTCACAACTAAGCATCTCCAAAACAGATACTGTAAAAAAAAAAAAAAAAAAAAAAAAACAGACTACAGGAAAATTTGCAAAAGCAAAACCATCTGTGTATATGACTATTTTGTGCCCTGGATTGGCGAGTTTATAGCAGGATAGTACTCTGTGCACATTTATTAGAAGACTTGGTAAAGGCATCACCCTCCCATGTAGACACTTATTGTACCCAAAGAAATGCTGTAAATTACTCAGGGTGACAAACGGACCAGTGTGAAGCATGAACTCAAGCAGCTGCCCCCACGGTGGGCATTTTCTCCCAGGCAGCAAATATCTTCCAGAGGACGAGGGACACGCAAGCCAGGGAAGACAAACCATCCTGTCAGGGAGGGATATGACAAGTGTGAGATTGCTTTATTTAAGAAGAAAACCTTCCTTGTTGGAGGCATCTTATGTTCTTGGGACCCAGACGAGATAAGCATACAGACTCTATGGCCGTTAATACTCTTGGAATGAGAAATGAAATGTTTCTTTTGAGTGATAATTCAGGCCAGCAGGTGTGTTTGCACATAGATAAATGGAAAGCCTGGAGGGAGGGCATGGGAAGTAAGGAAAAAGAATTCAAGTAGAGCAAAAGAAAGACCAAAAAAATGTCAGGGCTTCCTAACTTCTGAGGACAGAGACAACTGGGAACCACATACACTACCAAATAATGATGCACTAAAATGTTCAAATGAGCTTATGAGATGTGAACTATCTCTGTTCTCCTGGTTGCTAACTATTCTGTGTTTTAAAACACTTTAAGGAATTGATAAAAAAATAAACTATGGAAATTTTTATTCACAGAAAAAAATGCAGATATTTATACGAGCAAAACATTTTGCATAATTTCCATAGTGTTGATGATACTGTGATCCTTCGGTATACCTCTCCCAGAGCTCCATGCTGGCTTTCTTCCTTATCTCTAGGATGTGATATGATGTGATGTATTGTGATAAGATGTGTTAGCATAGGATATGATGTGATATGGTATGATGTGGTAGGATGTGATGTGATGTGCTATTATATTAAAACAAGGAGAGAGTGATTTGGTTAAAAGCAGAACTCTAAAGTACAAAGGGAAGCGAGGCCTTTTTAGGGAGACCTTGCTCTGGTTCAGTTGTCTTTGCTGAGTCCAGACTCCTGATTCATCTTCACAGTTGGGGGGCTATATTTTAGAGGACACAAGGATATCTATTGCTCAGTGGTATCCAAGTATCAGCTATCAGTGTATACCCTGGATCCCAAACACACAACAGCCACAGGCAACCCTCTGAGGGTCAGAATTCCAGGGACACCATTAATACCAAATTGTGTTAATGTGAATCGTAGCCCCTGGGGTAGTTCCAAATGGTGGCCTCTAAAAGTAGGCCACCGTTTGGAGCTCCGGGATGCTCTGCTCACCATTACAGGTGGATAGGAGGGCTATGAAGAACACAGGGGTGGTTTGTCTAGTGCTCGGGTATAGGCTGGGACAGAGCAGCATGGCCTCACACAGAGATATCCAACCAGAGGGTGGCTTCTCCTGCCAAACAGGAGTCAAACAGATTTTCTGAACACTCACAGAGAAGGAAACTAGCTTTGTGCTGAAGCCAGGAGTGTAGCCGGAGTGAAGATGCACATGGCTTGGGGGCTTCTATTCCCATAGCTGTGGGATGAGGAAACGCATACGGAACACTTGGCATTAATATAAGCTGTGGGGCAGGCAGTGCTGGCCCCTCTCCCTTCCTCTAATGTCCTTGGCAGAGGGTGGCAGGACACACATGGGCCCTGTGCCAGGACATCTGAGTGAGAGAATGTCTACAGTTCTGGCCTGAAGTCCAGTGTCCATCCATCCAAACCTACTGGGAAGCAGTTCTTTTAGGGTTCTTGTCTTTCTGATAAGGGATTGCTTCCATCTCTGGAAGTATTCATGGTGCAGCCTGCTGGAAATTGTAAGGTTAATGACATTGAATTTTCATTTCTCTTTAACACTTGGATCATTTTGGGCTAATTTCATGACTCCGGAGTGAAGACACACTTCTTCAGAGCATCTTGCAGATTCCTGGAGTCCCTAAGATTCCATCCACAGCCTTTTACTGTCACCAGGATAATTGCATCGGTATCTATTAATCCAGCCAAGGTTGGATTCTATAATACTATTGAGGAACTCTTTGGAAGAAGAGAAGACAAATGAGAATGTATTGACCACCTGCAGTGTAAAGTTTCCACCTCTTCCCCCTGCTTTCCCATAGTTGTTAGAACATCATTTGTCTAAAGGATAACTCTCCATCACTTCTTAAATTAATTGCTCTCAATATCACTAGCCTCTCTCCACTTAGGCATTCAAACCTACACGCCAGGTTCATTGTGCAGAACAATTTAGAATAGCCAGTTGCAAAGAGAAGTGAGCAGTTTGAGTGTTGGTGACAGTGATATAGCTGTGCACAATGTCAGATTTATGTCAAAGATCTGAGGTACCAGACCCTCAAGGTGCCTATTGTTGTTTGCTGTTCCACAAAATGGATTTTATGTCCATTTTCCATTGCTACCCAGAGAATAAAAACAGAGAGCTAGAAGTTACCCCAGTAATAGCCTGGTTACCAAGCACAAGCCTTCCTCTGAGAATATTTGAAAGCACAGAACCCTGGGCTTCTCTTTTGCCTACATGGTTCTATCTTTTCTGCCAAGTTACCAATGGCTCCTTTCACTTATCCATTCCCTTGGAGATTGAGACAATCTTTACTGAGTACTGTGACAACATGATGAGCGACCTGCACTCTAAAACTTATAGTTCATGGGTATAAATGTAAGTAATCATTGTACAAAGGGACAAAGAAGTGATGAGAAGACAAACTCTGAGTACTGTGTGACTCACAGTAACCACACTTACTACACTGCAGGGTGAAGGAGGTCTTCCAGGGGAGATTGTGTCTGAGCTCCCGTGATTGCAAAGGGAGAGTTTTCCTTGTGAACACGATGAGGAAAGGGATCTCAGAGGGCTGGAGCATCATGAGAAGAGGCTGGAAATGTAAGGGCTGTCAGGGAGCTCCATGCAGGTGGAGTCAGGGTTTGTGCACGGATTTCTGGAGCCCCTAAGATTTCATCTACTGCTTTTTGAGAGAGAACAGGAGGTAATCCAGATCACGTATGAGAGATAATGTATCAGAAAGTCTTCTGCCTTCAGCTTTGGTTACTTTGTCCTTTTCCTTTGGGTCAAAACACACCTCTTACCATAAAAGAAAGGAATGGAGAATACAGTATATTCCTAGGGAGCCTGATGTAGCTGAAGAAACTTCCAGAGTAGGAAATCTTGTTTTGCTTGAGAGAGCTGCAGTTTTCTGAATGATAACATTATATGAATTGAGATATATTTTCTGGTAGACAATGGAAAGAGCTTCTAAGGCAAAAAGAGAGCTTTTCTATGAAGACCAAAAAGGAAATGGAATTTTACCTTTCTGGATTATGTTACAGTGAGACCTGTATGGAGGCATAATTCCAACAGAACCAACTCTGCTTCTTCGCTTTTGATTAATATGATCACATTTATCTAAAATTGGTAAGATATGAATATTGACTTCACTGGGTTATTGTACAGAATAAGTGAATCACCTATGAGAAATTGCCTATCACAGGGTCTGGCACTTGATATAGAATCAGAAAATATGTTTCTCTTTTTTCCTCTTCTCTCCCTCCTTTCTTCCTTTCAGATTTCTCTTTTCTTGATTATTTTGATGGCAAAGAGAAATATCAATCTATCTATAGTTTTTCACAAGGAAGCTGTTGAATTTTATCTACCAAAACCCATGCATTGAAATAACAGTGACAGGCTCTTTCCAATTTTTCCAGGTCATTTTCACCCTTGTGATTGTTGACAGTAAACCCATGGAACTGAAATTTGTTTCCTGACCACATTTCCCCTCCTTTTCACACATGGAAGCCTTTATTTGCTGGGAGAACCTCTGCCTACTCCATTACTGAGAAGGCTGATGCCCATGTTGGAGGAAAACAGAAGCCAGCTCCTTCATTTGAAAATGAAAGAAGGCGTGTGGTAGTGAAGTCCCCAGGGATCTGGGAACTCAGTATACAGTCTCAAAGTCCTGTTTTTGAATTTTTAAGTGTGTGCTTTGTTTTTGTCTGCTGTGCCTTTGCCACTGTACCAGGGCCACTCTCTAGTTGCCGTGTGCGGCTTCTCTTGCGGCGGCTTCCCTTGATGCGGAGGACGGGCTCAGTAGTTGCACAGGCTTAGTTGCCCCACGGCATGTGGTGTCTTGCCTGACTGGGGATTGAACCCGTGCCCCCTTCGTTGGCAAGCATATTCTTAATCATTGGACAACTGGGGAAGTCCAGTCATGGAGTCTTGACTTGAACTCTTGTTTTTCTCTGGGTCTCTGTGAGGTAGATTCTTCCAGGCCTGGCAATGAGCAACCGGATAGAACCAGGTGCTCTACAGAGAACTGAAATTGCTGACCAAAGAGCTTGCACTTTCAAAGGAACACTTGATTAAAATACAAGGGTACCAGAAACTCAGAAAATACGGTTGTTTCAAGAGAATGAACTCTAACCACTTGGCATTCTCCCAAGCAAGCTGCTGCCAGAATTGTTTCTAAAACATAGGTCTGATTATGTCATGCCTATATGCACAAACCTTCTTTAACTGCCCATTGACTTCAATATAAAGTTTTAAATCTCTTTTCATGGATTAGTGAAATTCATGCATTTCAAGTTACTTCTGAGCACCTAAGACTTTAATTTTGACTTCCCCTTAACCTTCTCTGGGTCTGAGATCACCGTGTACTGCTGCAGCAAAAATGGAACAACTGATAACTCTAGGAGAAAGATTTCTGAAAAGAAGTGTTATTCATCTGTCATCATGAGTGTTGTCCTCATGGTTGACTTATAATAGGGACCTGTGAGGAGGTTCAGGTACCCTGTAGCAGTTACTCTGAGGTTCTTAGAGTCCTGGGAACTAGGATTCAGGCTCATGCATTCCCCAACTTGGGCTCTGCTCTGAGAACAAGGCTGGCCAGCCATCTTGTGTCCAGGACTCTGTTTCCTAATTACTGGTTAACTGACTCCAAAGGTATATTTTTACCTCCTCTTTCTCACACCCTGCTCAGCTGCAGGGTAATAAACTGTGAGTAGAAAAAGTAAAAAAAAAAGTCCTCTCGGTCTTGGTTTTCCAAAATTACCACTCAGAAGAAAAGATACAATTTCTAGACAGAATCCTGGTTCCTACTTGAGCAACAAACATATTTTTTTAGCCCCCAAAACATTTCATAATGGATATCATGGAGAAGTAGAGGAAGCACAGCCATTGTTTCAAAGCCAGAAGTGGGCAGTGGACCGAGTCAGGAGCTGGTGGAATACAAACCAGTATTGTCTTCTTGGCTCACGAACCACCTGGTGGGGAGCAGTGTTCTTGACCAGTGGTTGCTAATATGGGTTGTTTATACTCCAAGAGTGCTCAAGATCATTCAATGCAATATGGATTTCAAAAAAACAAGGGCTTCTATTTTAACAGTTTATCAAAAAGAACAAGAATGAAGTTCTACTAATACTTTATGGATCGACACCAGTGTCTTTACTCGATCCACATGTCACATGGTCCCATCTCAAGTTTAGCTGATGAAATATCAAGGTTCTAAAACAGGGAGGACCTGACAGTGGTGCCTCATACTTCCTTTACTTTTAGTATAGCGTGATGCTTTCTAGTGTCTGTGTGTCTGGTTACATGGACTTGCCCCTTATCTCATTTTAACTAGATCTGTTTTCCTTTTGTGTTGAGTATTTCTCATGATATATAAGAACCTCCATGAGATGGGCCAGTTGGACAATTCCATACATGCCCTGGGGAAAAGAGGACTTGATGAAGCTGTGACGTTTTCAGGGCTGCTTTGGTTGGGAGGAGAGGGAATGATGAGCTTCAGTGTGGATGAGTGGAAGGTGTTATGTCTAATAACACCTCACATTAAGTTACATTAAACAGTGAGCTCAGAACTATTGGTTTCAATCAGGAGCTGAGACACAAAACTCAGAATAATAGTGTTTTGTGGCAACCTTAGTTTGATATGCTATAAAGACCAATAAAGCATGGGATTCTGTCAAGAGGGAGGTTGAAAACAACTTCTGCCTTTAAATCTTGATTCAGCAAATCGTTGATTGAATGCTTGTTGTGTGTCTTCATGTTAGAATGATACAAATCTGCCTATTACAATTTACGATAGACGCAGAGAGTTGAAAAATTCCAGGAAGAAGCAACTAAAATTATCATTGTAAAGACTCAAGTGGAGATAGAATATGTCATTATAATTCCTTAGAAAGGTGACGTGGAAGGAGGGGCAGAGACTTAAGCCCAAAATAACAAAGAACAACAGACCCTTTGTTAGAACCATTTTCTGGCCTCTTTGCTTTGTTAATAAGATAAAGAACAAGACAAGGGATTGGGTTGTGGGGAGGGAGAAGAATTGTAAACCAGTTGAACCAATTATGTTTACCTGAGTGATAATTTCTATAGATGAATAGCCCCATCATACTGCTGGAAATGTAGGGTATCGACAGCAATACTCCATCCATCTCTATGTCCCCAGAAGAGTTGATGAAATCTTCACATGTCTTATCCTCCCCCAGCAGCTGCTTCTTCCTAAACCACCTTACTCACCTTCATCCCACTACTATCCTTTTGCTAGTTGGGACAGGGTCAGGAAAGCAGAAAGCACTGTAAAATTCCAATCAGGAAACTGTTTCATATAGAAAACTCAATACCAACTGATCGACTGAGGGAGTGATAGACAGAGCTTCTAATGGCTTCTAGGAAATCAATATGTGAGAGAAGAATCAGAAACCACCACCTACAGGAAACACCTTACTTGCATGTAGCACCGGAGTGAGTGATTCACTCAAATATGCTCCAGGCCCCTGGCACACCTCTGCCATCTGATGAAATCCATGCATCTGTGTGTATCTGCCACAAAAACAGTATGACTTCACCTTCTTATCCATCTTCCATCTCTAAGTTGTGTCCAACTCTTTTGCAACCCCATGAAAAACTGTAGCCTGACAGGCTCCTCTGTCCATGTGATTTCCCAGGCAAGACTACTGGAGTAGATTGCCATTTCCTCCTCCAGGGGTTCTTCCTGACCCAAGGATTGAGCTTGAATCTTCTGCAAGCAGATTCTTTACCACTGATCCACCAGGGAAGCTCCTTCAAGAGATACTATATCACTAATAAACTAATGTGAGCTGATATCAAGTTTTTAATGGAGTTAAAGTCTAAGAAGAAAAGGCCTCCTCTCTTGCTTTAGGTGGGGCTTCCACACTGTCTGTGGTGATGTCATACTACCAACCCAGAGAGATCTTTGTTGCTCCTCTCTTGGAAGGGACTATCCACAAGTTCCTCTGCTCTCACTTTCAGCTTGTTTTGCTCCCATTATCAAGGCTTTTTCTGCCGTTCTTCTGAGATGGCCAGTGAAGAATATACCTCTGTCACTCAGCCACAAGGCAGGCTTTGCATGCAGACTTTGAGTGAAAAACTAAGAATTATACCACTGAATTTGATTCAGTCTTTCATTTTATCCCTGGATAAAATGAACATCTTCCTTTAAGACTGAAGATCCTATGAAAGAAAATGCCCTGGGTAAAGCCCTAAATCACTGGTCAAGGACAAAACTGGTTTTTGAGGACTTAATCCCTAGGTGGTTTGTGTGTGTGTGTGTGTGTGTGTGTGTGTGTGTGTGTGTGTGTGTGTGTGTCTTGTGGGGGTTGGGAGTGGGAGTTGGGAAAGACACAGTTTCTTATCTACTATAGTGTCTAGAATGATATTTATTATTCTCATCCCCTTTGTCCCAGACTCAGGGCAGGTCTTCAGTTGTGATTTTTACCTTGTCCTTACAGTAGGGTGAAGTAGATAGCATGATGTGAGCCAGGGCTAACAACATGAGGAGACATGTGCCGACATTCCTGAATTTAGGCAATGGGCATGCAGCTTTGCTCTCTTTTGGTGACATCTATTGCATCTCAACAAAGAGAACTGCATTAATGCTTTGAAACTGGAGATTAAAAATTAGAAACCTAAAGATATTTATTTAAGCCTCAAAGTTAGAGAGGTTGTACATTAAGACTCCTCAGTCAAGCCTGAACTTATAACTTGAGGCATGGAACAGTGGTGATCAGCTCTGTCTGCTTTCCCCCATTCCCTGGTATCCTAAAGGCTGGCAAGACCCTGCTAAATGGGCACTCTCCTATGGCAACATCATGAACTTTTCCTTATTAGCCATTGCAGACCATCAACACCAAAGACCCACAGGCAAGAATAAGGAGACTTTGTGGGTTGTCATACTTTGCCTCTGTACATTTCTTCATAGAGCACTGAAGTGTAATATTGATCCAGGAGACAGTGGTCACAACTGACATTTCTTTCCACTAAATTAAAAGAATAAGAGAGAATTCTGATGAATTGAAGAAGCCCAGATACTTTATCTTGCACTGACATTTTGATTTTTTTAAGGAAATGCATTTCCTAACTGTATCCTGCAGATAGATAACTCCATTATTCCACTTTGTTGGAATTGCAGAAAAAACAATCCAACTTGCCAGCATGCTCATATCTTAGACCACCAGTGTGTCAGAATTCCTGCAGACCCTGCCACAAGATCTGCTGAGATGGCAAGAGGGGAGCCTAGAGAGAGGAGAGAAAGCCAGAAGTGGACAAAGCTAAACCGCAGGCATTCATCTATTTGTCAGAACTACATCTCCGAGACAGTGGCCAGTAGACCAAATTGAAATGTCCAAGTTGATGACCAGAAAGCCATAACATAATATTGCAAGACACTGGCCTAGAGGTTGCATTATAATGTCCAAGGGGGGATGGTAACAAAACCACTTCATCATGTGCAAAGTGGCAGTTGGAAGGCCATTTTTAGTTTACAATGTCCTGATAGGGTGTTTGTTTCCAAGGCAAACTATTCAATATCACAGTAATCCAAGCCTATGCCCAGACCAGTAATGCTGAAGAAGCTGAACGGTTCTGTGAAGACTTACAAGATCTTTTAGAACTAACACCCCCAAAAGATGTCCTTTTCATTATAAGGGACTGGAATACAAAAGTAGGAAGTCAAGAAGCACGTGGAGTAACAGGCAAATTTGGCCTTGGAGTACAGAATGAAGCAGGGCAAAGCCTAATAGAGTTTTGCCAAGAGAAGGCACTGGTTATAGCAAACACCCTCTTCCAACAACACAAGGGAAGACTCTACGTGGACATTACCAGATGGCCAACACCAAAATCAGATTGCTTATATTCTTTGCAGCCAAAGATGGAGAAGCTCTATACAGTCAGCAAAAACAAGAGTGGGAACTGACTGTGGCTCAGATCATGAACTCATTATTGCCAAATTCAGACTTAAATTGAAGAAAGTGTGAAAACCACTAGCCCATTCAGGTATGACCTAAATCAAATCCCTTATGATTATACAGTGGAAGTGAGAAATAGATTTGAGGGACTAGATCTGATAGACAGAGTGCCTGATGAACTATGGACAGAGGTTCATGACATTCTACAGGAGACAGGGATCAAGACCATCCCCAAGAAAAAGAAATGCAAAAATGGCTGTCTAAGGAGGCCTTACAAATAGCTGTGAAAAGAGGAGAAGTGAAAAGCAAAGGAGAAAGGGAAAGATATATCCATTTGAATGCAGAGTTCCAGAGAATAGCAAGGAGAGATAAGAAAAGACTTCCTCAGTGATCAGTGCAAAGAAATAGAGGAAAATAACAGAATGGGAGAGACTAGAGATCTCTTCAAGAATATTAGAGATACCAAGGCAACATTTCATGCGAAGATGGGCTCAATAAAGGGCAGAAATGGTATGGACCCAACAGAAGCAGAAGATATTAAGAAGAGGTGGCAAGAATACACAGAACTGTAAAGATCTTCATGACCCAGATAATCACAATGGTGTGATCACTCACCTAGAGCCAGACATCCTGGAATATGAAGTCAAGTGGGCCTTAGGAAGCATTGCTATGAACAAAGCTAGTGGAGGTGATGGAATTCCAGTTGAGCTATTTCAAATCCTAAAAGATGATGCTATTAAAGGGTTGCATTCAATATGCCAGCAAATTTGGAAAACTCAGCAGTGGCCACAGGACTGGAAAAGGTCAGTTTTCATTCCAGTCCCAAAGAAGGGCAATGCCAAAGAATGTTCAAACGACTGCACAATGGCACTCATCTCACACACTAGTAAAGGAATGCTCAAAATTGTCCAAGCCAGGCTTCAGCAATACGTGAAATGTGAAATTCCAGATGTTCAAGCTGGATTTAGAAAAGGCAGCAGGACCAGAGATCAAATTGCCAACATCTGCTGGATCATCAAAAAAGCAAGAGAGTTCCAGAAAAACATCTATTTCTGCTTTATTGATTGTGCCAAAGCCTTTGACTGTGTGGATCACAATAAACTGTGGAAAATTTTGAAAGAGATGGGAATACCAGACCACCTGACCTACCTCTTGAGAAACCTGTATACAGGTCAGGAAGCAACAGTTAGAACTGGACATGGAACAACAGACTGGTTCCAAATAGGAAAAGACATATATCAAGGCTGTATATTGTCACCCTGCTTATTTAAATTATATGCAGAATACATCATGAGAAACTCTGGGCTGGAAGAACCACAAGCTGAAATCAAGATTGTCAGGAGAAATATCAATAACCTCAGATATGCAGATGGCACCACCCTTATGGCAGAAAGTGAAGAAAAACTAAATAGCCTCTTGATGAAAGTGAAAGAGGAGAGTGAAAAAGTTGGCTTAAAGCTCAACATTCAGAAAACTAAGATCATGGCATCTGGTCCCATCACTTCATGGCAAGTAGATGGGGAAGCAGTGGAAACAGTGTCAGACTTAATTTTTTGGGTGATTTATGTATATATTTATGGTGATTGCAGTCATAAAATTAACAGACACTTACTGCTTGGAAGGAAAGTTATGACCAACCTAGACAGCATATTAAAAAGCGGAGACATTACTTTGCCAACAAGGCCTGTCTAGTCAAGTCTATGGTTTTTCCAATAGTCATGTATGGATGTGAGAGTTGGACTATAAAGAAAGCTGAGTGTCAAAGAATTGATGCTTTTGAACTGTGGTGTTGGAGAAGACTCTTGAGAGTCCCTTGGACTGCATGGAGATCCAATCAGTCCATCCCAAAGGAGATCAGTCCTGAGTGTTCATTGGAAGGACTGATGTTGAAGCTGAAACTCCAATACTTTGGCCACTTGATACAAAGAGCTGACTAATTTGACAAGACCCTGATGCTGGGAAAGATTGAAGGCAGGAGGAGAAGAGGACGGCAGAGGATGAGATGGTTGGATGGCATCACCGCCTCAGTGGACATGAATTTGGGTAGACTCCAGGAGTTGGTGATGGACAGGGAGGCCTGGCATGCTGTGGTTCATGGGGTCACAAAGAGTCAGATACGACTGTGTGACTGAACTGAACTGATAGGTTAAGGAGAGTGGATCATAAGACTACATTATAAAGTCCAAAATTGCAATCTTAATACTATTATAATCTATGAGGTATGTTTATGGGAGTCAAATGATAATTTCAAAGAGTGGAAACCAAAAGACCATATTGTGATGATCAAAAAGGTACTCAGAGGCCATACATTAAAGCACCTTGGATTGTGACCAACAAAATCCATTTTTCTAATGGCCAGTAGGTTGTCTAGCTGGTTATAGTGTACTGCTCAAGGATTGGGAAGTATTACCTTCTGAGTTCTTTGGTTTGTGGACAGAGGTAGAGAAACACAGATCTGTGAGCATCAGGGGTGAAATTACTTACTAGTCCAAAGAAGGATTTGTTTGGGTTGAAGTAATCATCTTTATAATTCATTTAGAGAATCTCACAGAGCTGGGCTGGGTGGAACAGGCAAGGACCAACAGAAAGTCTGCTGACAAATCTCAGAAGCCATGTGTATTAGTCTTCTTGGACCGCTGATACAAAATACCATAGGTTGGGTGGCTCACACAACAGACACTTTGCTTTTTTTCAGAGTTCTGGAGGCTGGAAGTCCAAGATCATGGTGTCATAGATTTGGTTTCTAGTGAGATATTTCTTGCTAACTTGACAGTCACAGTCTTGCTGTGTCCTCCTATGGCCTTTCTTCTATGCTCTCATGGAGAAAGAGTTATCTTTGGTGTTCCTTCCTCTTCTTATTAGGACACCAGTCAGATCAAATTAGAGTCCCACCCTAATGAACTCACTTAATCATAATGACCTACTAAAAACCCTATCTCTAAATATAGTCACAACGAGGCTGAGGGCTTCTGCATTTAAATTTGGGAGGGGACAGAACTCAGTTCATCACAGTGTATCAGTGGCCTTGTTGTGCATCTTTCAGTCTTTGGTTGACCATGCTGGAAACTAATCTTATTAACCCTCCTGCACTGAAGAAACACCAGTGCTCTCCAAAGAATATATTCTAAGAAGGGTTTGAATAAAGCTTCTGCTCTAATTCATAACACTTTATTCAAACCTCTTATAATGCTTCTTGTAAGTCTTCATAAACTAGGTAGTTTTGATGTACAATTATGTTCATAAAAGATTTTATATGTCTTTTTATAATTGCTTGCTACTACTTTACAGATCTACTTTTCTCTCTTCTCCATCTGATTTTCTGCCTTGGAAAGTGACCATGTACAATTCTCTTGCTGTTCTATGAGTTTGGGAGCTATTGCTGGAAGTAAGAAGGTAGAAGAAGAGTAAGAGCTGGATATTAATTCTTGTAGCTTTCTCCCTGTAAGGTTTACTAAGGCTGCTTGTATTTTCCAATGGAAAGTCTCTGCTCCTCTCAAGGAAGCCCTCTCTACATGATTCTCTCCACTTTGAGTCTAGTAACTACTTTCTTCCCTCATTCTTTTGGGCTTAGAGGTGGGTAACCGTCCCTGATGCTAAGCCCAAGACGTTATTCTACCACTTGTAGTTCCTTTAAACTCAGCTGATGCATTTCTGAATAGTTCACTTGTTAATAAACCTTGAAAATATCCTAGATATCCTGTGTGTGTCATAGAAAGGCACACCTAATAGGCAATGCACTATGAAGCCAGCTTTCCTTTTTCACTTATTCTGCTTGGGACTCAACTTACATGCACATAATTTCCCAGGAAAATCACTTGTATTGGCTGGAATGATTTAGAGAGACTTAGTCACAAAGCATTCTAGGAACTCAGTACTATGTAGGGAAGCTGGGATGATGGGGGGCACTGGGCTCCACTGGAGTGTGGTGTGTGAAGTCCAGTCACAGTCTCTAGAAGTATGTGTAGAACCTGAGCCCTATCCATGCTGGGGCTGGGATCCAAGGAATTGAGAACTACTTCCAAATCTCATCCAATTTCAAGACAACAGATTGGAAACAAGCCTCTTGTATCAAGGCAAAGTGTTTTCATGATGCTAAATATTTGAATTTTCCCTATGGGATTCAATGCAGTTTTCTTTATTTTGAATTAAGAAGTAATACCCTCAGCCCCCTATTAACCTCCCCCTACCCAAATCCTCTTGTGATAAAAAGCTGCCTACCCCAATTCTAAGCAGTTATGTTACTCAAGAATAGTTACTGCATGGAGGTCTAACTCTCAGACTTTAGAGCCAGGAAGAGCTATCTTAGTCTCCATCATGTCGTTGTTGTCCAGTCACTAGGTTGTGTCTGACTCTCTGTGACCCCATGGACTGCAGCATGCCAAGCTTCCCTGTCCTTCACTATCTCCTCGAGTTTGCTCAAACTCTTGTCCGTTGAATCCCTTAGGAAAATAATAGAATAGGAAAGACTAGAGATCTCTTCAAGAAAATTGAAGATACCAAGGCAACATTTTCATGAAAAGATGGGCACAACAAAGGACAGAAATGGAAAGGACCTAACAGAAGCAGAAGATATTAAGAGGTGACAAGAATACACAGAAGAACTGTACAAAAAAGATCTTCATGACTCAGATAACCGTGATAGTGTGATCACTCACCTAGAGCCAGCATCCTGGAGTCTGAAGTCAAGTGGGCTTTAGGAAGCACTACTATAAACAAAGCTAGTGGAGGTGATGAAATTCCAGTTGAGCTATTTCAAACCCTAAAACATGCTATTAAAGGGTTGCACTCAATATGCCAGCAAATTTGGAAAACTCAGAAGTGGCCATAGGACTGGAAAAGGTCAGTTTTCATTCCAATCCCAAAGAAAGGCAATGCCAAAGAATGTTCAAATGACTGCACAATTGCACTCATCTTACACGCTAGTAAAGTAATGCTCAAAATTCTCCAAGCCAGGCTTCAACAGTATATGAGCCATGATCTTCCATATGTTCAAGCTAGATTTAGAAAAGGCAGAGGAACCAGAGATCAAATTGCCAACATCCATTGGATCATAGAAAAAGCAAGATAATTCCAGAAAAATATCTACTTCCTCTTTATTAATTTGTTACCCCATGGACTATATGGTCCATGGAATTCTCCAGGCAAGAATACTGGAGTGGGTAGCCCTTCATTCTCCAGGGGATCTTCCTAACCCAGAAATTGAATTCAGGTCTTCTGCATTGCAAACACATTCTTTACCAGCTGAACCACCAGGGAAGCCCAGGTGGTCTAGTATTCCCATCTCTTTATGAATTTTCCACAGTTTGTTGTGCTCCACGCAACCAAAGGCTGTAGTGTAGTCAATAAAGCAGAAGTAGATGTTTTTTGGAATTCCCTTGCCTTTTCTTTGATCCAACTGATGTTGGCAGTTTGATCTCTGGTTCCTCTGCCTTTTCTAAATCCAGCTTGAACATCTGGAAGTTCACGGTTCATGTATTGCTAAAGCCTGGCTTGGAAAATTTTGAGCATTGCTTTACTAGCGTGTGAGATGAGTGCAATCGTGCGGTAATTTGAACATTCTTTGGCATTGCCTTTCTTTGGGATTGGAATGAAAACTGACCTTTTCCAGTCCTGTGGCCACTGCTGAGTTTTCCAAAGTTGCTGGCATATTGAGTGCAGCACTTTCACAGCATCATCTTTCAGGATTTGAAATAGCTCAACTGGAATTCCATCACCTTCACATTCCAGGATGTCTGGCTCTAGGTGAGTGCTCACACCATCATGACTACCTGAGTCATGAAGATCTTTTTTGTACAGTTCTTGGTATTCTTGCCACCTCTTCTTAATATCTTCTGCTTCTGTTAGGTCCTTTCCGTTTCTGTCCCTTGTTGTGCCCATCTGTGCATGAAACGTTCCCTTGGTATCTCCAATTTTCTTGAAGAGATCTCTAGTCTTTCCCATTCTATTGTTTTCCTCGATTTCTTTGTACTGTTCACCTAAGAAGGCCTTTGTATCTCTCCTTGCTATTCTCTAGACCTCTGCATTCAGCTGGGTTTATCTTTCTCCTTCTCCTTTGCTTTTCACGTCTCTTCTTTCTCAGCTATTTCTAAGGCCTCCTCAGACAACCACTTTGCATTCTAGCATTTCTTTTTCCTGGGGATGATTTTGGTTACCACCTCCTACTATGTTATGAACCTCCCTCTTGTAGTAGCTGTCATTGATAATGGGGGGTACTATTAGTATTTATCATGAAGTGTTGTTATGAGACATGAATAAGATTCCTTTTGTAAACCTCTTAGCTCAGTTCCTCACAGACTATAAGCATGGAATAGATGCTGGCCACATTCCTTCTCCCCTGACCCTCCCCGGCCCCTCAACATCATGCAGGGGTTGCTTCATGGTCCTGAATGGCCAATCTGCATTAAGAGCTTTCTCAGCTCATTTGACCATCATAGAGGATGAGGTTCAACCACATGAAAAGGGCAGCTTTGCAAAATAGTATGACTTCTTCAAATGTGGAACCCAGACCTAGCCCAGTTCCAGAAAGGTGGCTGGATGGGAAAGCTGAGGACAATAGGTACCTCAGCAAGCCCACAGGATAATGGAATTTAAGAGCATGATTTAAGTGGGATGGGTGCCCATCCTGGTCAGGATTGGTTCTGCAGCTAGGGCAAGGAGTATCAAGGCCAGCCCTGGAGCTCAAATGGGGGAGCATAGAATTAACAGCCAAGACATTGGGGCAAATTCTCCCAGCTCTAATGTCCTTTGTCATTGAGTAGTGGTTGAGTGAATAGAATGCTTTCCACAGTGTCCCAGTGTCACAAAACTTTTGATCAAACAGGGTGGATGATGATCTGTGATTAGATGTTTTCTATTTGGTATCAGGTGTTCAAATGTATCAGAGAAAATTCTCTTTTCTTAGTTACAATTGATACTATGAACAATGAGCTGAAATTTGTTGAATTTGTACCATGTGCCATTGTGCTTTTTTGTTTTTGCAACTTTATTGCAAGATAAGGATGACTATCATTCCAGGTTAGAGATGAAGAAACAGGTACAGAGACAATAAATAAATTGATGAAGTTCTCATAACTAGATATATCAGGACCAGCATCTGAGTCAACTTTAAATAATTACAAGGCTTCAGGTTTTTGATCATATTCTCTTTTGTATCTCCTAACCAGGGAATGGTTTCATTCATGGGGATTGCTGTGCTTACCTGTTTGATCCAGGAATTAGTCAAGTTTTTATTACATTTCCCTAGCCTGAGATAGAGTCATCTTAAATGCCTTGCCAAGACAGGTGCTGTTGGTGAGAGTTCTTAGTGGGATTTCTTCTGAATCTGATCTAGATGATCATGTATAGATCAGAATGTTTGATGACAAATCCAGCAGTCTGAAATGTTACTCTCCTTAGCAATGGCCTTGGAGATACCAGTACCAAATGGCCAGTACCAAAGTAAAGGGAAGAGAGAAAATAGAGTTTCATGTTTAACTAGAGGAGGAAGTCTTGGTCTGGCATCTTGGGTAGAAGCAATCTCCCTTGATATCAGCTGCTTCTCTTCCTTGTTAATTTGATGCGGAGGTCTCCAGGGTTTCTACAGGACCAGGTGACAGGTGGAATTTTCCTTAGCTGTGAGATATTTGTATACCCGAGCCTCAGTATCTTCTAGTTTTGCATCAGTGGCAGTGGTTAGGATGATTAAGTAGGCAGCATAGTTATTGACAACTAGACTACCTCCTTATTTACTGATTCTATATCAAAAGCAGATATTTTGGAAAGAAACATGAAGCTGGATTTCTACTTCTGGCTTTTCACTTTCTAGCCATGTCATTTTAGACAAGTGACTTCATTTCTCTGAGCCTCAGTGTTCTCATCTATAAACTGGGAAAGTAATATCTACCTCATGGATACAGGTGTTAAATGATATATGAAAAGTCCTGGAATAAAATTCAGTTCAGTTCAGTTCATTTCAGTCACTCAGTTGTGTCTGACTCTTTGTGACCCCATGAACCGCAGCACGCCAGGCCTCCCTGTCCATCACCAACTCCCGGAGTCCACCCAAACCCATGTTTATTGAGTCAGTGATGCCATCCAACCATCTCATCCTCTGTGGTCCCCTTCTCCTCCTGCCCTCAATCTTTCCCAGCATCAGGGTCTTTTCCAATGAGCCAGCTCTTCACATCAGGTGGCCAAAGTATTGGAGTTTCAGCTTCACCATCAGTCCTTTAAATGAACACCCAGGACTGATTTATGACCATTCCGTTTTCTCTCTCTTTTTTAATTAACATTCTACTCCAAAAGGTCATCCATCAATTTAGATACCTCCAGTGACAGGAACCTGACCACTTCCTTGGGAATCTTATTCTGATCCAATACAGAACAACCCTGATTATTAGAAAGTTAGCTTGTCTTAACAAAATGCTTTCCTGAAGTCAGTTCTCTGAGTTGACGTAGGCTAAATCTCATCTCTATTTCATATCACTGACCTTTTTGTATTACAGAGCTAATCATCATGACCTCCTTTTTTCTTTTCCAAAGTAAACACATACAGTTTCTTCGAACATCTCTCAACTGGAAAGCCTATGAATTATTTCACTAGACTTGTGTCTTTGATAGTGACATTTATCTTTTTTTTTCATTTTTAACAAATTTGACAAGAAGCAAATGTTCCCTGTACAAAAAGGAAAAACATACAAATTTAATAAAATGAAAATAATGATTTCTCAGGCAGTTTTTGCTCTCTCACAGTCCACCCCAGGGATCTTCATTCCTTTGCTGTCATGAGTTTTCTGGCATGTGCTGCTGGTACCATCTTGATAGAATAGCTCTCCTGGCCTCAAATTGGGTGACAAAATATAAATCGTATTAAATTCCTCATTAGAGATAATTGAGAAATGGATGAAGAGAGTAATGCTGAACCCTTTACAAGATGTAGATCCCTCATTAATCTACCTCATTTGGTGCTACCACTATCTCAAATTACAAATTCACTGTACTTTCATCATATTTTTACAGAAGGAGAGGGCCTGTCCAGAGAATTTGAGGAATTAGAAGGGACTTGTATATAAGTGAAAGTGTTAATTGCTCAGTCGTGTCCAACTCTTTGTGACCTCATGGACTGTAGCCCACCAGGCTCCTCTGTCCATGGAATTCTCCAGGCAGCAATACTGTAGTGTGTTGCCAGTTTCTCCTCCAGGAGATCTTCCTGACCCAGGGATTGAACTCAAGTCTGTGGCATTGCAGGCGGATTCTTCATTGTCTGAGCTATCAGGGAAGCTCTGATGGCTCATGCTTGTACAATGCAGTCAAAAAGAACATCCATTCCTCAGGTCTTTGTTCCCAGAAATCATCACCTGTTTTGTAAGGTCAGGTAATTAGTTCATCCAGTTGTTATTTCCCATGACAGTCTTTTGTCTAGAACTTCTTATTGGTATCCTTGGGATTGTTTTGTTGAAGTGTTTACTGAAAACATTACTTCTTGACTTGTCCAGTATGTTAAATTTCTGGTTCAATCACCATCTCCCAAATTCCGGTCCTCAGGATTTTGAATACCTAGAGTATATTGGATGTTTAGAAAAGAAGTTTATGTAGACAGTATGGTCAGGGAAGATAAGCACACCAAATGCAGAAGTGGTTTGCCAGATTCCATCCACTAGATATAGTTTATACAGTCCTAAATGTATTTGCTATAATGTCAGCCCACTATGCAGAGAAGGCAATGGCACCCCACTCCAGTACTCTTTTACCTGGAAAATCCCATGGATGGAGGAGCCTGGTAGACTGCAGTCCATGGAGTCTCTAAGAGTCGGACACAACTGAGTGACTTCACTTTCACTTTTCACTTACTTGCATTGGAGAAGGAAATGGCAACCCACTCCAGTGTTCTTGCCTGGAGAAGCCCAGGGATGGGGGAGCCTGGTGGGCTGCCATCTATGGGGTCGCACAGAGTCAGACACGACTGAAGCGACTTAGCAGCAGCAGCAGCAGCAGCAGTCCACTATATGTAATAGCAAAACATTTGTGGTCTCTATCAGAGTCTTGAAAGACAGCTCAGGAAGAAGTGATTGTGAGGTCTGACTTTGCTTGTTTCCCTCAAGACTCCATTATTTCTTTTTCTTTCCAACCTCAAATACTCCTTTTTACAGAACTGAGCATTTCCTTTACTCACTGCTAGTGACCTGACTCTAAGTGTCCATTGAGTTGATAAAGTTCCAGATTTGTAGCTGACATGTGGAATGTACTCCCACCTCCAAAAGGTATAAAGCTCTGCAGTTCACAGTGAAAAGTGTTGAGGACAAAATGAGGACCATAGAGAGGAAGGCTGGAGTCAGAGGCTCTTAAGTATCTAGGCTTAGATTGCAAGTCATGGGATAGCATTTTCTTCCTGGATTGTTTATTGGTTTTTCTTGGGAAAGAGTATGAAAGTAAAGAGGAATTTGCCTTCCCAGAATTTGGGAGCTCCACAAACCTTTGTAGTATAAACCCAAACTGCTCGTAGACTATAAGTTCCACTAAGGCAGGAGTTTCTGTACTGTTCATCATTGTATCTTCAGCTCGTGGCATTTAATGAATGCTCAAAAAATGCCTCTTGGATAAATAAAGGATTGAATAATGTGTAAAAGTTAAATGGCATTGTTTGCTTTGTATCTTTTCATGTTTAGTTTGTTTTTCCTTCTTCCTGCTTAGTTTTTGCCAAGTCTTTCTAAAAATTCTGTGCTCTGTCATATGCACAGGGTTAAGTTTTAGAAAATTTTTGTCAGTAGTTGGGCCAGATGTTGAAAGTGACGTATGGACATGACATATCCTTGGAGCCATTCAGGGAATGGAGTTGGGGCAGAAGTGTGACTGGAAGAAAGAGAAGGAGGCACCATGAGGTCAGGTCCACCAATCTAGGTTCATTCACGCTGGAATTTTTTTAACTTTAAATTTATTTATTTTTAATTGGAGGATAGTTGCTTTACAATATTGTGTTGGTTTCTCCCATACATCAACATGCATTAGCCATAGGTATACATATGTGTCCCACCCGCCCCCCGCCCCAGCTCCTTGAACCACCCTCTCACCTCCCAGCCCATTTCCCGCCCTCTCGGGTGTCACGGAGCACCTGTTTGAGCTCCTGGAGTCATATGGCATATTCCCGCTGGCTATCTATTTTACATATGGTAATGCGTTTGTTTCAGTATTGCTTTTTCAGTTCATCCCTCCCTCTCCTTCTCCCACTGTGTGCACAAGTCTGTTCTCTATGTCTGTGTCTCCACTGCTGCTCTGCAAATACATTCATCAGTACCATCTTTCTAGATTCCATACATATGCGTTAATATATGATATTTGTTTTTCTCTTTCTGATTTTCTTCACTCTGTGTAATAGGCTCTAAATTCACCCACCTCATTAGAACTGACTCAAATGTGTTCCTTTTGGTGGCTGAGTAATACTCTATAGTATATATGCACACAACTTCTTAACCCATTCATCTGTCAGAAGACATCTAGGTGGTTTCCATGTCCTAGCTCATGGAATAGTCATGCTGTAATGTTAATCTTTGTTTTAGATAGGATGCTGATTGCTTCATATACAGGGTATTCTGCAAAGCTGCCTTTCCTTCTTTAAGTAAAAAAATCAGAGGCAGAGTGAAGATGGTTGAAAACTAAGCTGCTTGGAATCTGAGGCCAATAAAAGGGTGAAAAGCCAAAAAAGTTTCATGTGAAGAGAAGGAAGCCACTTCAGTACCCACTCGGGACACCTTTTCAATGCTCTGACCCTGTAGTGGATCAGCCTCACTCCAGAAAACATTCTGCTTTGGAGTTTTAAAATAACAGTTTGCAAAGGGTTTTTTCCCCCCCAGGCCCCAATGAATAACACTAGCAAACCACCTCAGGACAGAGTGAGTGAAGATTGCCTTAAATCTAAGTGGACACTTTATCCAAAGAAGTTCTTTTGTAAGGTTGTGTCACCTTGGCTCTTGAACACAGCACAGCCTTCAGAAGCTCCAGGCATAAGAACAAGTACAGGATCTGGTCACCCAGACTTCATCTAGGGTCCCACATATTCACTCTTAGACCTCAAATACTCTTCCTTCATCTTGATGCAGAACATCATCCGGAGGATGTTGTTTGCTAAAGGACTGAGCAGACACACTAACAATCAGTTGGTCAAGGGTTTCCCTAACCTCTGTCACCTAAGCATCTAATGTCATTGTCCTTCAACCCCTCACTCAGCCCCTACCCCACATCACGCTGGATGGTCCCATTGTCTGACTGGTTCCAGACTTGTGCCCTGGGGAATAATCCTAGTCTTGTTCAAGGCAGAGATGGAAATGAGTGTGAACAGTGCTTCCTTCCCAGGTAGAAGACTTTGTGGTCATGGCTTATCTCCTTGAGAGACATTCCACACTGTGGAGGGAAGAATAGTGACACTGACTCTGTCTTGTTAGGAGAGTAGCTGGTGAGCCCTTCCTCTCTTTGCCCAGCTCTCCCCAGGAGACCTCTATGAGTGCTGATTTTTATAAGAAGTGGGGAGGTCAGGCTAATGGTGCCAGAGCTCCTCAGGGCTGGACGAAGGCTCCCTGGAGAGGCGGACATCCACTTTTCTAAAACTTGTTAAGGAAGAGCAAAGGAGAATGCACAATCAGAATTAAAATGAATTGCCTTGGATAGCTGGGATGAAAGGTAAAGGATTTGTGAAAGATTTCTTGAGTCTTTCTTTTTTGAAAAAGATAACAGCCTCTAAAATAAGTAAGACTTTCTTCAAGGTCTAAGAGATCCCATGGTCTCACTTTGAGCTTTCAGTGACAACACCCCTGATACTTGTTTCAATAGAGGCCTTTGGAATTCATAACTTAAGGGGAGGCACAGAACATGGGGAAAAAGAAAAGGAAGAACAGGTGCATGAACCACCCCCCCCGAAAAAAAAAATTCCCAACATCATTTATTTACCCGAAGAGGTATAACTACTTAATCTATAATATTCATAAAATTAGTTTTGAATCATGAAATAAATAACTGCCTTATCACTCAATTTAATGAAAGCAACTTTAAAGAATAATAATTACGGGAGAAATAGAAACTGAATGGAAAAAAACAATATACTGAGTGCCACTCCATGGAGGTGAGCTATTACTATCAAATGAAATTTTGACCTCCCCTGGCCCCATACCAAACATTGTAACCTTGTTCTTTCTCTGCTCAGGGGGCCTTTGTGAATGCAAATGTGCTGGTCTTTGGGGATCCAGGGCACATGTTGAAGTGTTAGGAAGCCTCTAGAGGCCCCCAGGCCATTCATGGACTGTTTGGTGATGCAGTCAGTAGATTGTCAGACCACAGGGGAGCTAATTGCTTATTATGAGATGTGAGTTGTTACAGGGATGGTGGGGTGGGGGAGAGGCTGGGGAGAAGAATGGAGATTTTATTACAGTTTGACAAAGAGTCTAATTCCTACAGCCTCATCTGCAATTGGCATAGCACAGGGCTTGTTTCCCCGTGGGAATAGGCTTGCCCTCAGTGACAAGCTGCCCTAATTTCTGACAGTCAAAACTGACTCCTTTCTTTACTTTGTTATTCAGTACTTCTAACGGCCATGGCCACTAGACTAAGTACTGATGCTTGAGAAAATTTCTTTTTTAAACAAAATATGTAAAGATTTTAAAAATTAGCATAGCAGTACCCTCTCTTCCATCTCATAGAATCTTTGTGAGAGTCAAATAAGAGTGAATCTAACAGGATGGGGTCAGTTGTTGTTCTGACTTTTGATTGAAAGGGGTCCAGCCACTGGGCTCAGCCCCTGGATGTGAAGGGAAGCCTGTGATGAAAAGCAGGCTATGTTGCAAAGCTCTTAGCTCTCTGGGATGCTCCAGCAAACACACAGAAAATTTCTTAAATTCATTCCAGAATTCCGTCAGGGATAAATGTGGCTGCCAAACAAGCTTCGTAGTCAGAATGCCTTCTCTAGTTGGCAGACGGAAATGTTTTCTAGTTTTGAAAGCTTTACCTTCTATTACCTTCTCTCCTGTTTTCCTCACTGTTTTCCTCATATTGCAAGTCTCACAGTAGAGAGACAAAAAAAGTCAAATGCTAAAATGAAGCTGTTTGTGAGTAGGTGAGGAAAATAGAGTTTAATAAGAGAGAGAGGAATTCCTGAACTTGCCTGGGGTTAACAGGCCAGTGTTTGGGCTTCAAATTTACAGTCACCCAGTAGGGTAGTTATTATCTGCTTAAGTGTGGGTCACCCAGGCTGCCTACCGGGTCATGGTGTGTGTGTCTGGGTGTATGCGGTGGGGAAAAAAAGATGCATAAGAGATTCTGGCATAGGCCTGTGGGCATTTGAACCTGTGCTCCAGGCCCCTTCCTCCAGATGCCCCACAGCATCCGCATCATGGGCCACTGGGATGGAACACGCCTTTCAGCTTTTATGTAGATCCACATGCATCCCACAGGGGATGAAAGATTGTCCCCAAAGAAATCGTTCCTCATTGGTGAGGATCACATACTTGGAAGAGACTGAAAGACACAGTTAATTTAGCAAATTCTCCTGCCATCTCTCTGTGAGATGGACTTTGTTCTGTATAAATAGCATCATGAGGTCCAGTACAGGGAAAGTCTGGCAGGCATGCAGGAAAACATGTTTCTAAATTTGAGGTAAGGGAGGGTCTCTTAATTAGAGCTCAGAAAACACAACTCATAAAAAAATGGAAAAAAAAATTTTAAAAATTAAAAAATGGTAATTTTGATAATATTATAATTACATTTTCTGTTTATTATGAAAGACTATAAGGACAATGCAAAATCTGAAAGATATTTGAAATATGTATAAGCTCCTCTCCCCAATAAAAGAAATGATATACAGAATAACACAAAATTCTACAAAACACTAATAAATAGAGTAAGCAGTGGGAGCAGGGGATTGAGATATGGACAGATGATCAGCAAAAATGTAGCAAAGAATTCATGGAAGAAATATGAATAGTCAGTAAAGATATGTCAAAATGTTCTGTGATAGTCGTAATCATGGAAATCCAAGCTAAAACTACACAATTCACACTAATGAGACCAGCAAAAATGAAAACATCTGATGGTATGTGTTGGCAAGGATGTGGATACACAGGAATACTTTGCTGGTGAATATGTATATTGGTACAACTTCTTTGAAAAACAATTTGACAATAACCAATAATTCTGAAGTTGCTCAAATTCCCTGAGTTGATAGCTTGACTTCTTGGTTTATACCACTGAGGTATTTGAACATGTATGCCAGCAAACTGGTAGAAAACACTCATATAGCATTGTTTCTAATAGCTAGACTGAAACCAATATAGATGTCCATCAACTGGAGAATGGATACTTCAATTATGATATATTCAAACACCAATTTAAAAAGATGAGGCATGCAACATATTAGTGAAATGAAAGAACTAGAGCTACATATATTAAACATAAATGAGAAAAATTGACTATATACATGTGAAATATATATATGCTGCTGCTTAGTCGCTTCAGTCATATCTGACTCTGCAACCCTATGGACAGTAGCCTGCCAGGCTCCTCTGTCCATGGAATTCTCCAGGCAAGAGTACTGGAGAGGATTGCCATGCCATCCTCCAGAGGATCTTCCCAACCGAGGGATGGAACCCTGGTCTCCTGCATTGCAGGCAGATTCTTTACCACTGAGCCACCGGGGAAGCTCAAAATATGCATATTTCATATAATAATTATATATTTACATTTGTGGAAAACATGCAGAACAGTACTATATATTGCCCTGTAATTCAGAAAAATTTCAGTTAGTATATGAATAAAGGTATAGGGATTAAAAAACCCACTTGCAATGATGTAAAGTAATTAGCCTCCAACTAATAAAAATAAATGGAAAAAAAAAGAAAAAAAATTATAGTTCAAAATGGTACATACTTGGGCTGGAGTTTTGGGGGGTGGTCTAGTGTGGGAGAGGGATACAGACTGCTGGCAGGAATCATGCCTGCTGGAGCAATTAAAAAAAAAAAAACCACTAAATTCAAGAAAATGATTTTCTGGGAAAGGAAGAGAATTGGGGAGAGGTCCAAAGGGGTATTTAGTTCTGCAGACAATGTTTTATTTCTTATTAGGGATGCAGATGCATGCATACTCAATATATTAATATCTATTTGTATATCTTAAATAGAGCAAATTACTTTTTTTAAGAAAAGAGGTCATGGTAGCAAGTAGCATATTGCAAGGCTCTTCTTTCCCTTCCCTAGAGCAAAAGTTTACTCTCAGGAACATTCTCCACACTTTTCCATTCCAAGATGTAACAAGAATAGAGAACAGGGAAAACCAACAAGAAACAAAAAAACCACATTTCACATCAGGAAGATATGATGCTGTGGCTAAATGGACCTGTCCACTGTATGAAGGATATTTGTTTTTGTCTTGAGTGTCTAACCACCTTTCATCCCTTCTCTTATTTTATCAAATATATTCAAATATACCTCAAATATATTTCCCTTTGAAAGACTCTCCCTATTCCATTCACAATCTACATGTTTGCAGAGATTTCTGTGGAAGATTTGACTGACATTAAAGCTAGTCATCAGGCTACAATGATTTATTCAAGCATATATTGTTCAGTCAAAGTCAATGAGATACAAAAGATTTTGCAGGGAGTTATTGCAAAGAAACTCTTGCCTTTTCCCCTCCAGTAGCTGAGACCTGGAGAGAATGTAAGTTCCAAAGCTGAAACAGCTTCTTTTTTGACTGGGAGGCTTTCCTGCTAGTCTGAGCATGAGAGCTGTGAGGTGGAAATCTAAGTGAGAAAACAGAGTCAGGGAAACTAGGTCCTGGTGGACTGTCAACCCTTCCAGTCAAACTGGGTTTGCCACCAGCCCTACCTCCAAGCTCTTCAGAACTGAAGGTCAATACACTCCCTTTTGGATTATGATTTGATTTTCCCCTTTCTTGCAACCCAGCTGATCTTAACTGATAGATTTTTATTAGCAGTAACATATCAAAATGAACCCTCCTGTTAGTAACACGAACAATCACAATTTTGGCTGAAATGAGAGCTGTCTGCCCTCCATGCCCACCCATCTCCCACCTGCCGGGTCATCAGTTCCCTGGGGTCCCTCTCCTAACACCTTGGCATCTAATAATAAAGGGAACACAGCTGGCTCCACTCAGATCCAATACTTAGTCCTTTTTTCACAGAAATTGTCTAATCAAAACAACTAAAATTGCCTCCCCAGAAATTAAATCCTTCTTTTGACTAGAGACACTTGTACCAGCCAAAAACACTTGATGAAGACCCAGTGAGGGGGTCATTGTTATCTTCACTTTGAATATCTGAGAAAAATGAAGGCAACGGAGATCAGTCCATGAGGAGGTAATTTGTTTCTACTGTCGGGCGTTTCACAACACAGGTGATGGTCTAAATTTAAACAGCATGTACCCAGACTAATGAAAATCAAAGTTCAAGGGCTTATTTCAATTCTGATGAACAATCCACCCATTTGTAAGGATTTATTGACTAGCTGGGGAATATTTAAAATTTGCATTTCACTTGCCACTTTAGAATTTTTTTCCAAGAGTGTTTAATCTTCTTTTCTCTTTCTCTGTTCTTTAAAAGGTCTTGACTTGCTATTCTTAAATGAAATTATCCTTGTCTACTTCCTCTTCAGCAAAATGAAACCAACTTTAAATAACTCACCTCGATGGCTGAGTTTTAAAACTTTTTGAACAAATACTTTCTCTCAGAGTCCCTAGGTGTTGAGATGTTTTATTCTATCCTATTCCATTCCATTCTATTTTAAAATATCTTGGTCAAGACCCACTAAATTGGCTGCTGCTGAAATGACTGATCTCTTTCAGAGTTGTTTGATATTTGTTTAGGAAAATCTTTGACTCAGAAACCCTTTTTTTTTCTTCCTTTAGCTTCCTTCATCTTATGTCTAATCTAAGAATATTTTTAATCAGTCCATGAAAGTTACAATACCTGGAAGTCTTATATTTCTATTAGTTTCCCTGCACTTGGCTCCAAAGGGAGCTTTGTGGTCATCTGCCTTTTGAATGTAGATGCATTTGGTGTCCTTTTGTTCTGCATAATGAAGACTGATACTACATTTTTCAGTCTCTTTTTCTCAACTACCAGTTAAGTTTATCCAAGAGGACACATTGGCAATTGAGTCACAGGCAGGGGAGAATCATATTTCTTGTTCTCTTTTAACACTGTCTGTGGCTCCCACAGGATTTCCACTCATGTTGGAAGTGTCTCTTCTGATTCTGGTGTCGACCTGATAGACTCAGCTCCTGACCTCTGTTTGTGCTTCACCACATTGTTCTTTGGCCCCAGGAACAGCAACAGCTTTTTGCTGGTATTAATCACTGAATTGCTTTCCATTCCCTTATTTGGCTTTGTGATGCTCCCAGTAACCTTGTTAACTAGTTTTCATACTAAATTCCTTCTGCAAATGAACTTGCATTCACTCTTTCTTTAGACTGATACGTTAGATTGATATATATCAGGATTGGATTACACTTGCTATTAATTTGACCCACACTTTGAACTTTAGTTCTGGGAATGGGCAGGTTTGAGGGTCCAGTATTTGAAAGAAATGAGCGTCATAGAAAAGCGAGTCTGACATTCTGCATGAAGTTTTCTCTGGAGGCATTTACCAATTCCTAAGAGGCTGAGAAACCAAAGAGATATTTGAAACATCAAAAAGCTGAGAGATGTATGTAATATCAGAGAGAGAGAAAGAGATTGGAAGGCAAACTTTAGGAGAGAGAGGGAGAATTTTAAAGCCTGTCATGGAGGAATGATCTGGGAAACAACACAGAGAGTTAGTTGAGACCCGTGAAAAGCTCCTCCTAAGAATTAGAGCAAACTGGAAGGAAGCCAGTCCTCACAAAGCCTGAAGCACAAGCTGAAGCCATCTTAATTCCTGATGAAATCAATGTAGACTTCTCAAAGTAGTCTGTCAGAAGTAAATTCAATTTTATCTGGAAGAATATAAATCATCTAAAGCCTCTATATTTTAAAAATATACAATAAAACTAACTAAACATGACAGAAAAAAATATGACCATGTGGCTGAAAATCAAGGAAAAAAGAGAAAAGGAACAGAGTCATAATGGGGGGAAAAAAAACAACTTTCAGATATACAATGTAACTCCAGCATTTGGAGTTATCAGAGAGGTACTGTATAGAAACAATAGTTCATGTGTTCAAGAAAATAAAAAGTTTCAGTGGAGAACTGCAACCTATAAAAGAATAAAATGGAAATTTTAGAACTGAAATAATTCCAGTAGATGGGCTCAACAGAAGTTTGTTGCAGCAGAACTAATCGTGAACTGAAAGAGTGAAATAAAATATGCAGTAGAAAATATGTAGATTGAATCACAAAGATAAATATATGAAGGAACGAAACGTAGCATGCTAAGAGGTCTAAACGTGTGACTGAAATCTCAGGAGGAAAGGAGAGAGAGAGGGAGAAAAAGAGGGGAGTGGGAGCTATAAGAAATGTTTGAAGAGTTATAGGCTAAGAATTTCACAAAATTTAATGACAGACCTGAAGACCAAAATCAACAGATTCTGCAAGCCATAGCAGAATAAATCTGAAATCAACGCATGAATACAGTTTAGTAAAACTGCTGCTGCTGCTGCTAAGTCGCTTCAGTCGTGTCCGACTCTGTGCGACCCCATAGACGGCAGCCCACCAGGCTCCCCCATCCCTGGGATTCTCCAGGCAAGGACACTGGAGTGGGTTGCCATTTCCTTCTCCAATGCATGAAAATGAAAAGTGAAAGTGAAGTCACTCAGTCGTGTTCAACTCTTAGCGACCCCATGGACCGCAGCCTACCAGGCTCCCCCGTCCGTGGGATTTTCCAGGCAAGAGTACTGGAGTGGGGTGCCATTGCCTTCTCCGAAAACTGCTGTAACCAAAGTCAAAATGAAAATCTTAGATGCAGCCAGAGGAAAAGAAGGCTCATTAAATTCACAGTAGCAGCAGTAAGACTGACGCAAACAACAGAGGGTAAAACAAGACCAAATTCTAAAAGAAAACATTCACTGACCTATTGTTCAATATTGCAAAAATGATGGAAAAATACTTTACAGGCAAAATTTATTGCCAGTAGTCCCACAATAAAATAAAAAATAAAATTATGAAAAGAGACACATCATGATGATTAAAGGCTTTGTTCAGCTAGAAATTATACAAACATAAATTTGTACTTAAGATTAATTACACAAGCTTAAATACACACATAAGGCAAAATGATGTATGTAAAAGATCTTGCAAATCCAAAATCATAGTGAAGATTTTAGCATCTCTCTTACAGTAACTGATAAGAAATCAGTGGAACTATAGAAGACTTTCATAATAGCAAAAAATGTATTAACAAATAAAAACAAATGTTGTCTGATTATGTAAATATAATCAAACCCTCCAGAATATATTATCTTTTACACATGAAATTTTTATCAAAATAGACCACATGATGGGCCTGAAAGCCACCACCACAAATTTCAAAAAATTGAAGTCAAACGGAATATATTCTCTGACCACAGTGGAATGCATCTAGAAATAAAATCCCCAAATTCTTGAATATTAAGTAAAACACATTTAAATAAACAATGGGCCAAAGAATAAATCACAACATAAATTTGAAAATAGTTTGACTCAAATAACCATGAAAAAGTAGCATTTAAATACTTGTGGGCTACAACTAAAGCTATGCTTAGAGGAATCTTACAACTTAATACATTATAAAAGACTGAAACTAGATGTTCGAAGCATGTATCACAAAAAGTCAGGGAAAAAAAAGACAAAAGAAGGAGTATTTTATTTATTTATATTTAATTTTATCTATAGTACTTGATTAAAAATCAACAAAGTCAAATATTATTTCTGTGCGTGCTCAGTTGCTTCAGTCATGTCTGACAGTTTGTGACCCCATGGACTGTAGTCCACTAGGCTCCTCTCTCCATGACGTTTTCCAGGCAAAGATACTGTATCGGGTTGGGTTGCCATTTCCTTCTCCAGGGGATCTTCCCCCGCCAGGGATGGAGCGTGTAAGAGCAGGCAGGGCTACCGTTTGTTAAATGACCCAATGAGTGAATATGCAAAGGGCCTAGAAGCAGGCATGGTATATCACTGACACTCAGTACAGATTCTGAGCGGATCCCATAGGTTCTACCTCCAAAAGGCATTCTTCATCTGTTTGTGTTTCTCCATCTTCACCAACTTTGCCCCATCCAAGCCTCCATCACCTCTGGCCTGAGCAACTAACCAGTTCCCAACTGGCTTCCCAATTTCCACACTTGCCCTTATGGCTCACCCTGCCCACCAGTCATCTTTGCAAAATGTGGACCAGAATTGTGTCCCTCCCTGCCTAAAACCTTCTGATGGTGTCCCATTGCTTGTGTCTGAGGTCTCCCAGTCCAAAATGATTTGGCCCTGCCCACCTCTCTAACCGCTCCTGGAGCTATTCTATTTCTGTGAAACATTGTTAAAATTGACATTTCCTCAGCAAAGACGAATGTGAGAGTAAAGAGAGGATTATATTTACCTATATCTGGAATAAAAAAAAAGAACATAGCTATAGATTTAACATATATTAAAATGTTAATAAGAAATACAACTGTGGGACTTCCCTGGCTGTTTCAGTGGTTAAGACTTCAAGTTTCCAAGACAGGGGGTATGTGTTTGATCCCTGGTCCAGGGAAACTGGAACCCCACATACTATGCAGCCTGTCTAAAAAATAAAAAAGAAATACAATTGCAAACAGAGGCCACTGTGTATGAAAAAGGAAGATCTTTGATATCAGAGTCATGAGCTGAGGAGAACAAAGGACTTCCGTGATTAAACAGAAATGATGGAAGCGGGAGCTGTTCCAAGGGACAGAGCTGAACCCTGCAGTAACCACATCTTCTGGGGTCCACTAATTTCTCTGCTTTCATATGTCACTCCCATCCCCCTCCAACTCCTCCCCACCCTTTGGGCCAGGAGGCTTTTGGAAGGAGACCACCATATGTCTCCCATGTATGATGCTTACACACAAGATAGCACTCCGTTACTTAAGAACTAGTGATGTTGCAAACCAAAGCCAAGATTTTGGCCCTAATTGACTCCTACTTTGTTCCCTCATCACATTCTTTTCCCAAGGCAATGACCTTGTAAAAATGAGTTACCTGGAGAAAAGGAAAAATGATTAACAATTCAAAAAACACCTTTTAGTCATATTTGGCTTGTCACTGCCTATTTTCAATTCTTGTTTTATATCTTCCAGAGTATTCTTGCAGTTAATACATACAGCTTATCAAAAAAAAATTTTTTTTAATCTTTTAAGCAGTGTTCCAGCTGCTTAGTTGATAGTTGAGTATCTTTAATATGATTGTGATTCAAGAACTTCTCAGAGGAAGATGCATCTAAAAACCTCTCATCAGCAACATGAATAGTATTTGAAGAGTCATATTTAGATAGAAGTCAGGCCAGATATTTTGTTAATCATCCTTTCAGATTCAAGAAAAATTTACTTGTTTCTTTTCTTCAGAAGATTTTACACTTATTTCAGTGGGACGTAAAGGAAATATATTCATGAACTGTAGTCCATCCATGATTTCTGGTTGGTTTCATTCATATATATATAGGCTGTATTAGGTCTTCATTGCTACTTGCAGGCTTTCTCTAGTTGTGGTGAGCAGGAGCTACTCTTCATTTTGGTACCTGGGCTTCTTATTGCGATGGCTTCTCTGTTTGCAGAGTAGGGGCTCTAGGCATGCAGGCTTCGCTGGTTTCAGTATGCAGGCTCAGTAGTTGCAGCTCACGGGCCCTAGAATGCACAAGTTTCAGTAGTTGTCGCATGTCGACTTAGTAGTTGTGGCACAAGGGCTTAGTTGCCCTGCATCATGTGCTATCTTCCTGGACCAGGGATTGAACCCATGTCCCATGCTGTCCTCTGCATTGGCAAGCAGATTCTTTACCACCGAACCTCTTGGGAAGCCCCAATATTGTCCCACTACTCCAAAATTAAGAAGTCTCAGTGGTACTCAATTTCCCACCAAGAAACATTTTTCAAATGCCTTGAATTTAAAACATAAATCTATTCACTCTGGCCTACCTCTGCTTATGTGTATAGAATTATTCTTTCTTTATGAGTTAATTAGAAATGTAATTTGGATTTGCTTTGTAATCCATGCAAGCCTTAAGCTATATTCTCACTGATTTCACTGAGTGCTTAACTTTAATAGGAGCAGTAGGACACAATTCTTATTTTCACCTCAGAGTTCTAGTCTCTCTACTTTGGTTTTTAGAGTTAAGATGATATAGTGATTTCAGTACTCAAATGAACATTAAGTGTGCAAAATCTTTGGTTCCCTGTGTCTCTTCCTTTTTAATCTTTCCCAGATGCTGGATATAGTCTGCACTTAGATGTGAGAAAGGCTCATGGGAGCTTTCACTCCTGATTCACAGCCCTAAGGAAACCCCAAAACCTCTCTTTGGTGACATTCTACACAGATAAATAAGCTCCTGGTAATCCCTCGTTGCTGAGACTTTGCAATGGCCAGGGATATCTGAGTCTTTAAACCACCTTATCCAACCTTCAAGGAATATGGCCAAAGCCTTTTTGAGTAAGGAAATCAGATAGTCTTCCCAATAAAGGAAAAAAAGATTTCCCATCAAGATGGATAGTACATTGTTTACTGAGCTTGTCTAATTTACCTTCCAACAAACATACTTTTGCCATGGACACACATGCTGTGTATCTTCAATGGCAGCTGATACATGGAAGTTTAATTCCAGGCATACTATAGATTGATGGGAGCTTCAAATGAGATATCTATTTAAGCCCCACCTCCCCCTCTCCTTGGAGAAGGAAATGGCAACCCACTCCAGTACTCTTGCCTGGAAAATCCCTTGGACAGAGGAGCCTGGTATGTTACGGTCCATGGGGTCACAAAGAGTTGGACACAACTGAGTGACTTCACTTTCCTTTCCCCCCTCCTAGGGCATAAGATTGAAAAGTAGAGTTAATCCAGGTAAACCATGTGCAAGGGAAACCTACTTAGTATGTCTCATCCAGGATTATTCTAGTTACTACTGCTGCCTAACAAATTCCTCTAAAACTTAATAAAGTGCTAGTAGCTCAGTTGTGTCTGACTCTTTGCAACCCCATGGACTGTAGCCCACCAGGCTCCTCTGTCCATGGGATTATCCCAGTAAGAATGCTGAAGTGGGTTGTCATTCCCTTCTCCAGGGGTCTTCCTGACCCAAGGATTGAATTCAGGTCTCCCACATTGCAGGCAGATTCTTTACCACTGAGCCACCTGTAAAATCACCTCTGTTTTGTTCAAACTCTTACAGGTCAGAAATTTGGAAGAGGCTCATATTGCTTGGGTTCTATCATGTAGGTACAGTCAGATACTGGCTGGAGCTGCAAGACTATGAAAGCCTTACAGGCTAGATATAAAGAACAACTCATTCATAAAACTGATAGTGATTGTTAGTTTTCTGCTGGGAATTCATCTGAGCTGTTGAACTGGTGTATGTCCATACATGACCTTTCTATCGTGTTGGTCTCAGTGTAGTTGGACATTTAGCACAATGACTCAGGGCCCCAAAAGTCAGTGTCCCAGATCATAAGAATGGAGACTACATCACCTTCTATGACTTGGCCTTACAAATCACACAGCATCACTCATCCACATTCTGTTGATTCCATAGGAGTCACATTCCTGCCCAGATTCAAGAGGGATTGGAGAAAGACTACCTGTTGATGCTGAAGAGCAAGGTCGGTGATGGGGATGTGGGGTGACAGTGTTCTAACCCACTTGGGGAAATATAATTTGTTTCAAAGATAATACAATATCAGAATCTTCAAGTGGACCAAGAAGTGCCCCCAAAGTCACTGCTGAATGTATGACTGGAAAAGGCAGCTGAGACTCCAGTCAACCTACACAGAGGCCAAGCGGAAGCTGAAGTTGAGGCCAAGAGGATGACTTAGGTGTCCATATGAGCATTTTCTCTCTCAAAAAATGCACAGACACCAACTGGACAAGAAGTTTCCTTTGTCTCCCACTTCTGGTCCCCCTTGAGGATATGACCAAGAAGACTGCAAGAAATGAGACAAAAAAGGAAAAAAATTCCCATTTTATATGGCACTCATAGAAAGTAGATTCATAGAAACTATTGATTAAATTTGGTACCTACAAACTACAGTAATGACTATGTCTTTGTGAATACCCTGAAAATTAATGAAGAAACCGGGTAGATCCTTCCTCAAATGATGGGTGACATATCAGTTTGAGTAGAGAGAGGAAAATGAGGCTTGTGACAAAGTTGCCCAATCATGGAGTGATAGAGTTTCATTTGTGTGTTCTTTACAGAGGCTGTCCAACTAAGTAGTGTTTGGTAAATTTCTGAGACTGACTTTTTTCCCACTGGGGGCAGGGGATGTGCTTTCTGCAATGCTGCTTTAGAGACCCTCCTCCTTTGGGTTATCTCATAGAAACTTTCCCAAAGGGGCTTTGGTTCTTTCTACAACTGGAGATGAAGCATGACCTCTGAAGATCTGTGAAAGAGTGAAATTAATGTGTTTTAGATCAAGACACAATTTGGGGTGTCCTGTTGTCACATTTAATCTTCAAAAAAATTCTGAGATATCAAGAGTATTATTCTCCCTTGACAGATAAGTCATATGCTCATTGTTAAAGGATAGATTCTGAGTAAGGTTTTCATAGTTAGTGTTCTCTGTGTCATAATTAAAAAAAAAATAATTGTGTCAAATGCTGAAGCTCTGGTCTTCATCCTGCTCTTCAGTGCTTTTTAGGATCCCAGTGGCGTTCAGGGGAAGATATTTGCTGTTAATACTTTTGTTCTTCTTGATCTTCTCTAAAGTGCTGTTTTGATTTCCTTCAACTCACAGAGGATGCCTCAATATAAGAAAAACAAAGCCCGTGGCAAAATAGAAGTTATAGAGAATTCTGTTTGTAATCATGCTGAGATCGAAACCTGGGCAGTCAATCCCTGGACTCAAAGGTGGGCAGTCTTAAGACAGTTTGAATGGGATAGGGCTACCATGGACTTCTACTTCAGCTTAGAGACAGAGGCTCTTTTACAGGAATCGCTTCTGTGCAGATGCATATCCCATGCCAAATGGATCTACCCAAAACTCAGTGAATAAAATCATTTCAAGCCTGAGGTGACAGGGAGCCAGAAGAGAGTACTCTAGGATTCCCTACTTATATTACAAATTTATGGTAACTATGAAATTAAATTTCAGAAAATGAGATTTGACTGAATGCTACTAAATATTTTACTCATTTTTGCAAGTCTGGAATTTGTTTGTATATCCAAAAAGGGGTACTGAAGTTCTGCTGTGTGCCAAGCAATGAGGATGTATCAATATATAAAGAAGACATGATCTCTAGCCTCAGGAATCAGTCTAGTTGGGCAAGCATACAATACACAATTAAAAAATTATTGTGAAGTCACCAGTTTTGAAAAGTACTATGAGAGAAAATTGTACAGTGCAAAGATGGAAATTAGAATGACCAGCTCTTAAAGGATCAGCAGAAAACGCCTTGCTGTGAAGCTGAGAGCTGAGTGCTATGAGAATCCATGAGAAGAGTGAGCTAGGCAGAGATACAAGGGCTATATGGATGGAAATACGGAAGAGGAAGATTGTGCATGGCCTTTCAAGAACTGTAAGAAGCTGGTTATCCTGGATCATGATGCACAAGGAGAAACATGAGTGAGGCTGGAGGAGATAGGTCAGGACCAAGACATGCCAGCCATATGGGCCGTGGGCAAAGCATTGCTTTTATTCTAAGTGCAGCAGGTAGCTGTTGGAGGCACCTTGAGCAAAGAAGGACGTGATCTGATTTACATCTAAATAGTCATTTGTGGACAAGATAAGTATTTGATCCTCAGCACTTTCCTGAAGGCTAAATTAATAATGAAATATACCAGGGCTCTTTTCTAGAGAGCAGATAATGGGCTGTAATCTATCTCCCTTTGTTTCTTCTATATTCATCTGAATGCTCTATGAGCAAGTAACAGGAAAGAAGTTCTTGGTAACCAACCAACTTGAGTTTTGATGCATGGCCCTGCTATGACCAGAACTAGCCCAACTAGCTAACTTGATGGAATCTCTTTAAAACAGAAGGTAGTGAGCTGAGCTCAGAGGGTAGAACACTGAGAGAAAGAAACTGGAAGCTGGCAATTAGAGAACATCCACCTTCAAACCCAAGCTCAGTATACAGGGGTTCTGTGGAAAGCATGACCTATAGGGCAGGACACTTGTTTAATGCAGGAGCATATCTCAGTATTGGGCAGACTCCTGAGAGGAGAGAAAACTGTCTGCATAGATTCATTTGACATCAGATATGAAACCCACTTCTGAGTTTTAGTAGCTGGCAAGACTAAGGCTGCCACTGCCTGGATGAGAGTTTGGGTGAAGACTTCTAGTCCAGTGAGCATGGCAGTGAACACAGAAGCAGGACAGAGTAGATAAATCTACTGTCCAGGGCCCACTTTTGCTTATGTTGTGTTTTAAGGATGAGAGAGAGATGACATGCTTCTTTTCCTATAGTAGTAGGGGACATAGGTGACAGTTCTGAGTATGTCCAGGGAGATGTAAGTATCTGACAGGCTGTTTTAGTCTATGCCTTTTGCCTACTGCTCTGTATATTTAGAGGACACTCTGGAATGATATTGACACATCACTATGAAACCCCTATCCACTGGCAGGAATTTTCCTGCTCAGGAGGAGGCAGCAAGCCTGTGAACAGGCTGAACATGGTGCTGTACCGGAAAATAGTGAAACCATCAACCAAGTTGCATTGCCTCCTCAAAATGCCCCTTCCAAACTGGCCATCGCTCAAAGCAAGAGGATGAGAGGAAGTCCAGAGAACACCTCTGTAATCGTAACAGCCACAGGGAAGAGATCAAAATCTTCATTGGAATAATAAAAGGGAATCTGATAAGCAGTGCCTAGTTCCTGGGGCAATGAAGGCGCTATACAGAGGGGTGGACGGAGACCATATCCCAGCCAGAGCCTAACATGCTTTGCATTCCACCTGAGAGAAAACTAAAATACTAGAGTATCTAAGTCTCCTAGCAGTTGTGTCACTAAACCATTCTTAAGGTCACAGAGTCATTTGACCACAAGAGATAAGTTGTGAATAATACAGTAAGAAGTGGTAAGGACTCCAGTAAATGGGAGAACATATGTTAGTTTCAAGTCCAGCAATTAGCTGTTCAGTTCTGTCATATCATTGACATGTTAAATTCTGAAGCCCATGTTACCAGGTATTTCAAGGTTTAAGAATAACCCATGTATATGGTCTGAAAGGGTACATGTACCCAAATGTTCATTGCAGCACTGTTTACCATAGCCAAGACATGGAAGCAACCTAAATATCCATCAACAGAGGAATGGATAAAGATGTGGTGCATCTTTACAATGGAATATTACTGAGCCATCGAAAAGAGTGAAATAATGCCATTTGCAGCAACATAGATAGACCTAGAGATTGTCATACTGAGTGAAGTAAGTCAGATAGAGAAAGAGAAATATTGTATGACACCCCTTATATTCAGAATCTTAAAATAAATGATACAAATGAACTTATTTACAAAACAAAAACAGACCCACGGACTTATAAAATGAACTTATGGTTGCCAGGAGGCAAGGATTGGTGGGGAGGGATAGTTAGGGAGTTTGGGATCGACATGTACCTACTGCTGTATTTAGGGTGAATGGACAACAAGGACCTATGATATAGCATGGGAAACTCTGTTCAATGTTATGTGGTGCCCTGGATGGGAGGGGGGTTTGGAAGAGAATGGATATGGCTGAGTCCCTTTGCTGTCCACCTGAAACTATAATCTGTTGTACTCTGATATAAAATAAAAATTTTTAAATCAATAACCAGAATTTAAATGTGTCCAGAATTTAAACGGTATATCCCATTTAAAAAAATTATTGTGTAAGTTGGTTGAAAACATTATGTGGACAGAACCTAACACATCTGCAGTGTTGCACCTGTCCTGGAGGCTGTTATTTGTAACCTGAAGCTTTGCAAAGATAATGATTATATATGGTGGTTCTCTTGCTCACTCTAATCCAATCTAATTCTCTGTGGGACTCTAGGTCTGCTGGTAAGAATAGCAACAAAGTGAGTTTTATGCACAGCAAATGAGATTGTGACTAGATGACCTGGCTGTAAGCTCCTTAGATACCAGAATAATGTGACAGATTCTCATCCCAGGACATAGCTGCATGTGAGGATGGTGTTTTATCCCTGAGACTTCAGGGGCAAACCCATCTTGCAAGATCTGAGCATGCACAGGATCTTTGCTTCAGAATTGACTAACAACGAGGGCTTCTCAGGTGGCTCAGTGGTAAAGAATCCACCTGCCAATGCAGGAGACTTGGACAACATGGGTTCTGTCCCTGGGGTAAGGAAGATCCCTTGGAGAAGAAAAGGGCAACCCACTCCAGTATTCTTGCCTGGGAAAGCCCATGGACAGAGGAACCTGATGGGCTACAGCCCATGGGGTCACAAAAGAGCCAGACACAACTTAGCAACTGAGCACGCACACAATGAATGATGAACACAATCTGTTTGCTCTCTGTATTGTTGGCCTAATCTAATCAAGTCCCCCATGTCCATTGGCCAGGGCTATAATTGCAACTGACAGAATCCAACTTTACAGAGGGAAGCTTTAACAGACGGGAGAGGACCAAGCAGACACTCCATGCTGAAGCAGAGGCATGGAGGCCAAGGTAAGACCTCATTCCTGGGCCGCAGCTGCAGGTTTCATTCTCTGTAGGCTTTGGAAAACAGCTCTTGATTTTTACCCATTTACTGCGGCTGGCTACTTTGGAAAAAAATGCCTCTAAATATTTCATGGTCAGCTCAGCCCCTCCCAGAGCCTTCACAGGAAGCTCAAGTCCTTCTTTCTTGTCTCATTAATTCACAAGAGGTACTTTATTTCATATGATGGAAAATTCCCTTTGTTGGAAGGGAGAAGAAGCATTGTTCTGTGGGGAATAAAATGCAAAACATTTTCCTAACATCTGTCTGAGGCAAGCCAGACTTCAGGGAATGGCCAGGAGAGAGTGTGGGATGCAGCAGTCCAGCCCTGCCCTGCTGCTCGGTTCTCTGAGGTCCAAAAGGTGCTGGGGGATGGGGGGACATTGGCCTAAGACGGAGACCCCTGAAATCGCAAGGGCTGTGAATGGATCTATGGAAATATTGGGTCTAAATTTCTCAAAGTCTGATTTATAAGGAGGTCTGAGAAAGAGCCACACACACAAACACACACACACAAACACAGCCAGAGATCATGATTTAGACTGTCATCTGGGAGAAGCTGTGCTCAGTTCAATGTTTGGAGGATGGACCCTTTAGTCATGAAATAGCAGACACAGATGAGATCCATGGCCGGCGTCACCACCTGGTATACATCTAGTTATCACTCTTCCCTGGCTCCTCTCAGAGGTTGGAAGCGCTGCTCAGCCTACTCTGAGCCCCCGACAGAGCACCTGGGCCCACTGTGAGCACACAGTGTCAGCTGGCTCTTTTCTTCCCTGAGTCTTTCTCAAAATGAGTAAGGTCTACCAGCATGTCTGGAAATTATAGCCAATGCAGTGCATCAGTATCACCGACCCTCACTCACATCATGGAAAAGTGAAACAGCCACATTATACCTGGGATGGGTATATATACCTCTATGGGATGGGCAATGTGCTAGAGTGGCCCCCATACCTGTCCCTTTAAGATGGAGAAATAAATGGAGGGTCATCCCTGAAAAAGTCCTAAGCAGAATGAGCACACTCATTCCAGCGAGCACACACTCACCAAGGCAGGGACACAGAGTGTCACACACGTACCCATGAGCCAGTGAATGTCCCCCTCCCATAGCTTTATCAGTAAAATGTAGGCTGCCTTATGCTGCACAGCCCTTGGCTCCAGATTGCAGTGACATATAACACAGAGCTTTTATTTCTCATGTCACATGTGTCTATAATGGATGGAGTGTGGCTGTGTCCCATATCTTCATCCTAAGACTAAAGATGAAGGGTTAGCCTCTATCTGGGATGAGAATGTTGGGAAACTACACCGTGACTCCTAAAACGTCAGCTTACAAGTGGTATCCGTTACTTATACTCCTATTTTTTTATGAGTGATTTTATTTATTTGGCTGCACTGGGCCTTTCTTGCTGTGTGCAGGCGTTCTCTAATTGTGGTGAGTAGGAGCTACCTCTTCATTTTGGTATTTGGGCTTCTTACTGCAGTGGCTTCTCTTGTTGTGGAGCATGGGCTCAAGGCAGGCAGGCTTCAGTAGTTGTGGCTCACAGACCACATGCCCCATGGCATGTGGGATCTTTCCAGACTAGGAATTGAACCCATGTCTCCTGCACTGGCAAGCAGACTCTTACCACTGAGCCACCAGGGACGCCCTATACTTCTGTCTTCTTAGTCAAAGCAAATCATCAAACCAAGTAGGAATCCCTGGGAAAGAGAAATACAATACTCCTGTGTGAGAATAGCAACTACTTGGAAAGGATGATACACTATTTCTCACTTTGTTTCTTGCAAGGTATATCCTACCTTGGGAAAAGGAAGCATGCCGTTTACAAAAATAATCTATTAATTAATTAATTTAGTATATGTGCTGCCGAAGTGAGCACTACTTATTAATGTTAATTTAGTAAGTACCATATGTCAGAAAATTCTAGGCATAAGAGATACAACAAAGCAGGACAAATTCCTACTCTTAAAGAGCTTGGATTCCAGGAGGGGAGACAGAAAACAGATATTTAAATATATAATATATTCATGATTGGTGCTATGGAAAATAATACAGCAAGTAAGGGGGAAGAAAGTACCTAGGTGTGTATTTGTGCATGTGCAGTGTTTTATTTAGGACCAGGAAGTCAGTGGCTGGCTTTAAGTGGAGGCATGACATTATCCTTCTGCATTTTGAAAGGTTTGGCTGCTGACTGGCAGAGGCAGAGGCAGGACTAGGTGAGGGATTTTGTGGGAATTCAAGCTAGAGTTAGTGGTGATCTGAAGCAGGATGGTGGTAGTAGTGAGGGGATGTGAAAGTGGTCAGACTTTGAATACATTCTGAAAATGAACAATGGGTTTGTTCATGGATTGGATTAGAGGAGTATGAGAAAAAGAGAATTTAAGGATGACTTGGGTATTTTGTCTTGAGCAGTTAAAACAGATGATCTGCATTTATCAAGACATTGAGCTGTATGGGGAGAGGTTTGGGGATAAAGGAAAGGGGGCATGGAGAAAGTTCAACCTTGGCCTTGTGATGTTTGAGATTTCTGTTGGGCACCTGATGGAGATGTCATGTGGGCAGTTGTAAATGTGGTTTTGGAGATCAGAGAGAGATGTTCAGGCCAGATATTTAAATCTTGAGACATCATTTGTTTGCTTTTAAGGCCACGAAGCTGGATGAGATGACTCAGGGAATGATGTGGGCAGAGAAATGACCTGAGCTCAGAATTTGGAGGAGGGGAAACTAGTGCAGGAGACTGGGAAGGGGCTCCCAGCAAGGCTGAGTGAAACCAAGAGAGGTGTTATGGAAGCCATGCAGAGGTTGTTCCAAGGGAGAGAGAATGACCCACAGTGTCCAGAGTGGCTGGAGGAACTGAACAAAGCCACCCATGGAGCCAAGGGTGGCAGAGAAAACTGCTACACAGATATGCTGTCTTGGAAGGAAAAAAAAAAAACAACAACACAGCACAGGATCTCCACCTTTCTGAACCCTCTTAGCCACAGTCACTGAGGATTCTCAATGTCCACGCTAAGCACACCCAGGCTGCTGTAGGCTTGGAATCGCAGGCTTTCAGCTTGCTCAGACTCCAGCCTGTGGAGTGTGGAGGCTGTTTGAAATGGCTGGGTATCAGGCTCTTGAAAATCCACTGAGCCACATTTGCTTAATCACATGTAATCCACATAAAACTGGCCCAAATACAGGAAGTTGCTTTCAGAAGTAAAACTAGAATGACTTTCAAAGAGCCCTTTATTGAGGGCTCTTTAAGAAGCACTAAATAGGGATTACTAGCTAACCCAGATCTAAAACTCTGCCATTCCTTTCCTTGGTCTCTTTCTTACCTTTTCATTTAAAAGATGCTGGAGCTGCCCCTTGATCTCTCCTTTCACAGCTACTAACTCTCAGAAACCCTCTGTAAACACTACCGAGGCTGACTCTTTCCTCTCTCCCCTTCTTCTCCTGTCTCTTTGACTCTATTGTCTGCTTATTTTCCTATCATGCATAGCTTTCTGTCCTTTTTAATGTAGGTTAGTTTAGTTTTTCTGGTGGTCTTTCCATTTTCCTTTCTTCCTTTGCTTGCTAAGTTGCGTCAGTCATGTCCAACTCTGTGTGACCCCATGGACTGTAATCCACCTGGCTCCTTGGGATTCTCCAGGCAAGAATACTGGGGTGGGTTTCCATGCCCTCCTCCAGGGGGTCTTTGCAACCCAGGGATTGAACCCATGTCTCTTATGTCTCCTGCATTGGCAGGCAAGTTCATTACCACTAGCGCCACCTGGGGAGCCCCTCTCTACCTTTACCAAGATCAATAGAGCAAAGAAACGCCAGGAAGCTGGTGAGTGAATATAAAAATCTCAAAAGGAAATGGAAGTAGCACTGGGATGCAGGGTCATCCTTAGCAATGTGCTTGCTTGTGGTGCTTGTATTTGGATGTGTCTGCAACTCTTTCCTTGGGCCCAAAACCACATGGAATCCCCATGCTCCTCTCTCTCTGCTCCTGTCTTCGGAGACCCATCAAGGGGCTTCTGGTGAAAAGCACCGACCCTCCTCCTAAGCTCTGTCCACTGCTAAGGAATTCAGCTTTGCTCCTATGTTGCCCTATTTCTCCTCCTTTTTGGATGGGTGGGTTGCTTTTCCCCTTTGAAGATTTGCCAAAAGCAAAAATAACCATCCCAACTGCCTGCCACGTAAACAAGAGAAGATTTATTGGATTCATCAGAAAGTACATAGTGCAGAAGAGAAAAAAACACAAGGTTAACTGCAGGTCAAGTGGTCTCAACTCTTGTCCAGTCAGATCTTCTGAAGCAATCATTCTGGTGGCTCCATAGCTGTCTTGCCAAGCCCAGCATCTGACCCCCAGAGAGTATCCAGGGAAAAGAGTCAGATGCTTCTGCAGCCGGGGAGACTCCCCCAGTTCTCCGCTCAGGAGTCAGTTGGCTCTAGACTCCTGAGCAGGGATGAGGGGCTGTGACTTAGAGTGGTACTGCTACCTCCCACCTATGCTGTGTGTGGTCTTTCAGGGATGGGGATGGGGGAGATTGGTTACCTTCACTGATGCTGTTAACCCCAAGGGTGCAGCAGGGGTGAAGCCAGCTTGCAGCTAGACTAAAGGAATTGAGGGGTAGGGTCTGCAGCCTGTGATTCCTGTGGCCACTTTAGTTGACTATGGGAGCTTTGAGTGGTGAAGAGTTGAAATTGAAAGTTTCACTCAAGCAGCAATCAAAGCTTATTTAGTATCTCCTTAAACACACAATCCTATTTCCCCTTGGACTGAAAACAACAGCCATTTCCATGGTTACAGAGACCGATTTTCTAGGGGAAAAAATACAAGATGTTTCAAAATGAGTGATCAGAAGTGAAAAGAAAGTTTGTGCCTTTGTGTATGATATATGTGTGTGTATATCCTGCTCCCATGTGCCTTTTTCCAGCATCCCATTCCAAAGCAGAATTATGCATCGCCTTTATAAGACAGCAAGCTCTGTGACAACACGCATCATATTTATTGTGCTCACTTCTGTACCCTCAGAGGAAATCCCGACCAGAGCTGGGTGTGTTGAATTAATGAAGACAGAGAGGATCATCAGGGTCTCTCCAGTTCCGTCTGCTTGAATGAATATTTCCACGCCCCCTGATTGTGCTTTACCCACCATATCTGATGCCCAAAGAGAATCTAATGCCAGAACTGAATTTGAGTTTACAGCACCTCCTCGGGTGCCTGGGTTTGGAACACCCACCCTGACACTACGAGAGATAGGCTGAAATCAACCCTTAGCTCATGACCCACATATTTACACCTTCATTCCTCTTTTCTCTTGACAAGAGTTTGAGCAAGAAGCATACAAATGGTAAGACTAAAAGTGTCAATTTAAAAGTATATTAAAGATCTTGGTATTTAAGATTAAAAAAAAAAACTGCACTGAATCTTGGACCACCCCTTCTTGTGATAACCATTCACCAGACACTCAAAGCTGGTCCTGACTTCCTTAATGGTACAAAAGGGATCGACATGGGGTAGAAGCCAGTGCATGAGTGTAAGATATTCTTCAGGAACAGGTGATATGATCACTTCATTGTGTGGGAGGCAGTGCTGATGGGGAGAAGAATGGGTGCTGAGACGTGTCCACCAGGAGCCATGGAGAAGCTTTACCAGGAGTTTCAAAGCATGGCCTTGCGGGGTGCAGCCAAACCAGAGGATTGTGTGTTAAAGTTATCAGGAATACCAAGGTAAAGACCTGGCTGTTCAGGGATTCTCTTCTGGTCATTCTATGCTGTTTTTATAGAGCATCATTTTCATGCTTTGCCTTAATACTGATTTCATTATTTTAAATAGAGACATAGTATTCCATTGTGTGATTATTCTTTGATTCATTACACTCATTCTCTGTTAATGGACATTTAGACTTATTTTTTGTTGCTGCTGTGGTTACAAAAATGCTACAATAGAATGTATCTTGTGCTGTTATTTCTTAGGATAGATTCTTAAAGTTTGAATTATCAGGACATGGGTGAAGCTGCTTTTCATTTTGGTGAAAGTGAAAGTGTTAGCTGCTCAGTCATGTATGACTCTTTGTGACCCTATTGGCTGTAGCCCACCAGGTTCTTCTGCCCTTGGGATTTTCCAAGCAAGACTACTGGAGTGGGTTGCCATTTCCTTCTCCGGGGGATCTTCCCAACCCAGGGGTTGAACTTAGGTTTCATTTTGGTAGATGCTGCAAAATTACTACCTGGAAATTTTGTTACAATTTAAGTTCTCATCAACCAGTAAGTGAAAGACCATCTTTATACTTACAAAAGTAGGCATTCTGTTTTTTCCTTTTCTTTTACAGTATAACCTCAGATAAGCAGATGACACCACCCTTGTGGTAGAAAGTGAAGCCTCTTGAAAGTGAAAGAGGAGAGTGAAAAAGTTGGCTTAAAGCTCAACATCCAGAAAACTAAAATCATGGCATCTGGTCCCATCACTTCATGGGAAATAGATGGGGAAACAGTGGAAACAGTGGTTGACTTTATTTTGGGGGCTCCAAAATAACTGCAGATGGTGATTGCAGCCATGAAATTAAAAGACGCTTACTCCTTGGAAGGAAAGTTATGACCAACCTAGACAGCATATTAAAAAGCAGAGACATTACTTTGCCAGCAAAGGTCCATCTGGTCAAGGCTATGGTTTTTCCAGTGGTCATGTATGGATGTGAGAGTTGGACTGTGAAGAAAGCTGAGGGCCAAAAAATTGATGCTTTTGAACTATGGTGTTGGAGAAGACTCTTGAGTGGCCCTTGGACTTTCAAGGAGATCCAATCAGTCCATCCTAAAGGAGATCAGTCCTGGGTGTTCATTGGAAGGACTGATGCTGAAGCTGAAACTCTAGTACTTTGGCCACCTGATTCGAAGAGTTGACTCATTGGAAAAGACCCTGATGCTGGGAGGGATTGGGGGCAGGAGGAGAAGGGGACGACAGAGGATGAGATGGCTGGATGCCATCACCGACTCGATGGACATGGGTTTGAGTAAACTCCGGGAGTTGGTGATGGACAGGGAGGCCTGGTGTGCTGTGGTTCACGGGGTCGCAAAGAGTCAGACGCGACTGAGCGACTGAACTGAACTGAACTGAACTGAACTGAACTGATGGTTGTTTCACAAGGTTCTGCTGGTTTCTTCTGTACAGCAGAATGGGTCGGTCGTACCTACATACACGTCCCCTCCCTCCCAGACTTCCCTCCCGTCTGAGTCACCGCAGAACATCCAGGCGAGTTCGCTGTGCTGTACTCAGACTCTTGCTACTTACACTCCATGCGCAGCACGTATACATGTCAGTCCCCACCTCCCAATTCATCCCACTGTCCCTTCCCCACTTGGTGTCCCTATGTTTGCTCTCTATGTCTATGTCTCTATTTCTGCTTTGCAGATAGATTCATCTGTACCATTTTTCTAGATTCCACACATATGTGTTAATATGCTATATTTGTTTTTCTCTTTCTGACTTACTTCCCCCCAAATCTACAAACAATGAATGCTGAAGAGGGGGTGTGGAGAAAAGGGACCCTCTTGTACTCTTGGTGGGAATGTAAATCGATACAGTCACTGTGGACTACAGTATGGAGGTCCCTTAAAAGAACTAACGATAGAACTACCATATGACCCAGCAATACAACTACTGTACATATATCCTGAACAAAAACCATAATTCAAAAGGACACATTCACCTCAAAGTTCATTGGAGCATTATGTACAATAACTGGGACATGGACGCAACCTAAATGTCACTTGATGGATGCATAAAGAAGATATGGTACATATACAAAGTAGAATATTTCTCAGTCATTAAAAAGAATGAAATTGGGTCATTTGCTGAGATGTGGGTGGACTTAGGCATTCTGTTTCTTTCATGGTTTTTACATACCTATGTGATAATCAATATCTTAAATACTTTGTTTTTATTTATTTATAAAGTGTACCTTTTTCATGATTTATTAATAATTGGTATATTATTTTACATAATTTTGATTAAAGTTTTTGACTCTTATTGAAGTGGTACTGGTAATTTTTTCTTAATTTGCAAGAATGTTTTGCATGTAATAGATAAAGAATTTATATATGTGTGTTGCAAAAATTTTCTAGGACAGAAGCTGTGTGTTTTGCACATGATAGTTTTTTCCTATCAATTCACTCAATGCTTAGCCCAGAGTGGACAGTCAATAAATATATTTTAAAGAAATGAACAACATGGTTGTACAACACTGTAGAAATTATGAATGCAAAGACCCTTGCTCAACTTGAACCTTTTGGTATTTGACTTAGTGACTAACATCAACCTCCTTGCCCACCCAGAGGGTATGCCTGGTTCGATTTTTAGACAAAGACAATTCTTCCTTGGTAAAATATTAGTCTTTCCCTGGTATGTGCCTTCAGGTCATCTATGGACTTTACAGTGATGTGGGCACAATTTCTCCTCTGCAAGGAATTACAGTTCTCCAAGGAATGATCTTTAGTGATGAAATGCAGAGTTACTTGCATATGTCAGCTTTTTTTTATTAGTAATTATTTGATTATTAAATAAGATATTCAGTGTTATTTCTTTGGAGCTTATTTCATCGTCTGGGACCTCCTCCAGTTGTTTGGATGTTGGCTTCTTCAAGTGAGACATCCCCGCTAAGCAGAAGGAAGATTTTTTGAAAGTTCATTTAACCTGAACAAAATACAATAATCACAGCCTATATATGATAATTGTATTATCTTAACCTCTCAAACCACTAAGACAAAATAATGAACAAATGTCAAGCTATGCTTTTAAATGGAAGAACTCAAACAGTCTTTAAAGGTAGTCTTAGCATCTTAACATTCCCAGAAAAAGTCTGAATTACCATCTTATGTCCAGAAACATGGGCTACCTTGGCACTGATCAACAGCTATGACTTCTACCTGACACTTGGAATTTATTAACAGCATACCTATGCTGACAAGTGTTGAGCAGGACTTGGAAAATAGCAAGAGCTATTTTCCACCCCAGAGGAATCACAATAAATGAGCATTATCTCCTGCTAACCCCAATAATTTGCAGAACATCTGACCTGTATGAGCACCTTGAGACAGGAGAGAAACACAAATTTCTAGGAATACCTTTATGGTAGGAGGCTTGTTAAAGAGAATGTTCTGATTAACTTCTTCACATCACACATACTACACTCAACTTTAAAAGGTGGTGGGTGTGGAATCTTCAGTGGATCAAGGAAGTAAAAAATATCAATATCTTCTTCCTATTAAAGCAAAAATAAACCCAAAACAAAACAAAACCAACACAAAACAAAAAGAAAAAAACAACAGCAAACAAACTAAAAAGGGTTGAATGTATAAAGATTCTGTTTATTTCAATTTACTCAGAAATTCTTACATATCCAGTGTGTGCCAAGAACTGTACAAGATAAAAGGAAAGAGATTTTTAATGCTTTGAGGAACCTGGGATCTGACTGGTGAGTGGAAGCTTACATATTGTAATTAGACTACTACATAAAGAAAGCATGTCTATTTTTTAGATTCCATATGTAAGTGATATATATTTGTCTTTGTCTGACTTCATTTAATATGATAATCTCTGGGTCCATCCATTTTGCTGCAAATGGCATTATTTCATCTGTTTTATGGCTGAGTAATATTCCATTATGTATATACTGTATCTGCTTTAACCATTCATCTGTTAATGGACACTTAGGTTGCTTTCATGTCTTAAATAGCGCTGCTATGAACATTGGGATGCAGGTGTCTTTTTAAATTAGAGTCTTTGTCCTTTCTGGACATATGCCCAGGAGTGGTATTGCAGGATCATATGACAGCCCTATTTTTAGTTTTTTTAAGGAATCTCCCTACTGTTTTTAATAGTGGCTGTGCCAATTGACATTTCCACCAACAGTGTGAGAGAGTTTCCCTTTTCTCCTTTTCTACATTTATTATTTGATGTCACTTATATGTGGAACCTAAAAAATTTGTACAAATGAACTTATTTACAAAACATAAACAGACTCAAAGATATAGAAAACAAACATGGTTAATAAAGGAGAAGGAAGGGAAAAGATTAGGAGTATGAAATTAACAGCTACTACCATATGTAAATAGATGAACCATAAGAATTTACTGTATAGCACAGGGAACTATATTCAATATTGCATAATAATCTATATTGGGAAAGAATTGAAAAAATATTTAAATGAATCTCTTTGTTGTACACCTGAAACTAATGCAATACTGTAAATTAGCTATACTTAAGTTAAAAAAAGAAAATAAAAAATAAGTAAAAGTATATCAGAAGAAAAAAACAAAAGTGAGTGTATAGAATATAATATTAGGTTCAGTTTTTAACTGAACCTAAAAACCAAATTTTAGTACATAATGCCTGCAAAGTACTGTAGAACATAAGATAAACAAGTCCCTGTCCCTTGGATGTTAATTGTTAAATTGACAAATGTCTATGTAGTCAAGCAACCTATTGCAGTATTCTTGCTTGGAAAATTCCATGGACAGAGGAGCCTGGTGGGCTACAGTCATGGGGTCACAAAGAATTGGACACAACTGAGCGACATAAATACATACATACATGCAGTCAAATTCTGTAGAAGTTCATGAATCTAACAAGTCCCTTTAACAGCAGGGAATGATCTTAGGATAGCATGTGGCTCTCTCCACGGGGGTTAATGAAGACAAGCTTCCAAAACACATTTTAAAACTCGGTATGCTTTGGTTTCCTGGGCTGAAATGATCTCTTCCATTGACAAAGTGAACCAATGGGCATAAAAGCACTGTGTCTTTACCAAGAATGAGTTGATGAGATACTGCAAGGATCCTTGTAATGTTAAGCTCTTAGAGGGGGCGAGCAGGAGAGGAAAGAGTGTCTGTATACTGCCTTACTACTCTTAGATTAGGAACAATAACTCCGTTTCCCACCACTTGGCCTCTCAAGAATTACACCACCTGATTGTTTTTGTCCTTATTTCTAAGATTAGATTTCTTTGTGACCCAAACCAGGAAAAAAAAAAAAGTGGAGAACCAGGAACCCCTCAGTTATAGCCTCACCTTTTACCAAGAATAGGAGATATGCACCGTGTGAGGTGAGAAAACCCATGACCAGAGGCTTACCCAGCATCATTGCATTGAGCAGAAATGGATGTCAGGACATTTGAAGAAGCTGCCTGGTTGAAGTTATTTTCCAGCTATTACTGAGTTCTTTTTATTTTATTTTTTTCCCTAAATCTGTCCCAGCTTTAATTTAGTTTGACTAACAGCTGAAGGCAAAGCATATTGAAATGTTTTTCTATTTGAACCCAAATATGATCTCATATTTTCATTATGATCTCAAGAAATCTTATACGGTGATCGGATTTCACCCTAAGAAAATCATGGCAAACTGAGACTCATCTTAAGGAGAAACTCACCTGAGCCACTGAAGAGCAAATACACAAGTAGTTGACATTAAGTCTATAGATTCTTGTTTAGGATATGAGTGTCACTTACCATCTTAAGTCCATGATATCATGGACTTACTTGCTATGACTTTAATTTTTTCAATCTAATTTGGCCTTTACCTTCGCTCTGAAAGGCACAAAGTCTCAAGCGAATTAAGGATGGAGAGGCGTGGGGGAAATGGACCCGCTATTATAATTTAGGGGGAATCAATTATGTATATGCAAAAATGTGATTTTCTTTCAAAATCAAAATAGAAGTGCCAACAGAGTTCCCTTGCTCTGGGAAGAAAAAGGAATCACTAGAATTGAAAGAGATACAAACTCACCCCAAGTTTGCATCTACTTCTTGTCTGCACTGTTTTAAATAGCTAGGCATAGGATGAGCTGCTAGATGGCCCATCAGATGCAACAACCACACCCATCAGCCATTTAAAAAGTTGACTTCCAGGAGAGCAAGCCACTGAGTGGAATAAGAATCCTTTCTAAATATCCCAACAAGTTAAGAGCATCGATCAGGATTCAGGCTAAACAGGTTCCTGGGAGACAGGGCACACAATGGGGCAAACCTAGAAAGACTCCAGCTCTTAAGGAGCAGGGAACTCACTGGAAGCCACTGAAGAAGCAAATGAAACAGAAGAATAGACCCATATAAGCTATAAAGAATCTAGTTAGGTAGAGTGTCACCATACATCTTGGAAGCTAGCCAGATCACATGGTCACTTCCTTGCTCTGACTTCTAATCTTGCCACATCTAATTTGCCTTTCACCTTCCTGGCTCTGGGAAGACAATTTTTAAGCTGATATTAAGGTATAGACAGAGGCAGTGGGGGAAATCTGCAGTCACAGCATATTTATAATTTAGGGGAGAACTATGTATTATGCAAAATTGTTCTGTTCTTTCCAAATCAAAGATAAGGAGTGACAACAGAAGGTTTCCCTGTGGCTCTGTTGGGGAAGAGAAAAGAGAATCACTTAGGACAATTGACAAGGAGGGATACAAAACCCACCCCTAAGCTTTTGACATCTATCTTCTTGTCTGCCCAACCTCAGTTTGGTAGAAAGCTAGGCAAGAGGTGAGCTTGGCTAATTGGACCAGAGTCAGATGGAAAATGGCACATCTCTTATCTTCTGTTATCTTGCAAGGACAAGAAAACACATACTAAATTTATGTTATTTTAAAATCATGGAGTTTAATTCAAAATAGGCAGTCCTAAACATGGTCATCAGGTACAAGGTGGGGAGAGCATAAATGTGAAATTCTTGGAAACATATTGGAAGGCTAGTTGGGAGAAAGGGAATCTTAGAGAACCTAGAATGTCAAGAGTAAGGGGAAAGGATTTAGGGTGGGCAAATAGAAACTGGTTGCAGAATTCCATTGTCTAGGTTCCAGGTACCTGACTGATTTATCATGATGTGGGTTTCTAAGTGCTGAGTAGGTTGATTTAAAGAGCAGGGCCAGAGAGCTCCTTCCTGTCTATTGCCTTCCTTACCCTGGGGTGCCAAATAGACGTTTGTGCTGTCATTTTCTAGGAGAAAGTTCATGGATGTGGGAGGAAACTCCAACAATTACACACAAGACCCAAGTTCACTGAAAAAGAGAGGAAAGTCTCTGTTAGTCTCTGGCAACCTCTGTTTTCCCAATACTTTATATTTAGAATCATGAGTTGTATGTTTGGTTCACTGCATGTCTGTCTGGATTGGCTGCTGCCCTTGAGAACCAGTAACCTCCAGTGTTCGAGTGGTCCAACACAGACAGATTCCTTTGCATGTTAATTCAGTGAGGGTAGAACAAGCACCGAAACTCCAAAACCTGGGATAATATGAGGTTTAGAAGGACGTTATTCATCTTAAGAAGAGGGTTCAATCATGGAGGATGCTAAGACCTCCTCCAAGCCCCCATGCCTCACCTCAGTCCACTGCTAAATCTGAATTCCCAGGCCCCACCATTCAGGCAGCTTCATGTGAGCACTGATTCAAGGTCTTGGGCGTCCCTGGTTCATCCTGTACATGAACATAAGCATAAAAACTGATGTCCATGTTTCCTCCTGGCTGTGTTGCTCAAAATTTTCCCTCCGGCAGGAGCTATCTTAGTAGCTTCCTTCAACCTTCCTTCAACCTTTTGGAGATCCTGCTCCTGACTGTGATCCCTAAACACTAATCCCTCTTCTCTGACCTAATATGTTAACCTAAAGTGTATTCGGGCAAGCTTGATGGTAAGGCTATGATTACCTTTGCAGACTTGAGCATTTTATCTGAGCCAAGACAGAGATCTGGGTCAGGACAACCCCTGATTTTGAAAATTCCAGAAGTCTGTCCTCCATGCTGTTACCCATCAAGTTGTTGCCTCTTTTCTCTCCTTTCTGGAAGCGTCTTCTGCTCTGACTGCCCCTGTCCTTTCAATCCTATGGCCTCCAAGGCCCCCACAGTCCAGCTTCCTTTCCCATCACCTTGCAGAAAACTGCTCTCTGGCCCCTGACCCCCTACGCAAAGCATCTGAGACTTAATAACAGTTTGACACCATGGGCTTCTCCTTCTTTGAAACCCTCTCATCCTTTGCTTTTCCTAACATTATACTCCCTCCTCGCTTGTTGTTGTTTAGTCCCTAGGTCATGTCCGACTCTTTTGTGACCCATGGACAGTATGTAGCCCACCAGCTTCCCTGTCCATGGGATTTCCCAGGCAAGAATACTGGAGTGGGTTGCCACTTCCTTCTCTGAGGGAGCTTCACAATCCAGGGATCAAACCCATGTCTCCTGCATCACAGGTGGATTCTTACTGCTGAGCCACGGGGGGAGACCTATCCTTGGTTATCTTCTGTGATCTCCATTGGTCTCTCTTCCTCAACTTGTCTCCCAAATATCTGTGATCCCCCTTGTCATTCCCTGGCAGAGGAAACTATAAAGTGTTGGCCAATCATCTATGCAATGACACCAAACTACTTGGTTGTGCATCCCAGCTTGGCCACTTCCATTCTTGGACAAGTTTTTAACCTCTTTGTGAATCAGCTTCCTATGGGTAGGGGAAGCAACTATGGTACTTAACTTATAGGATCATTAATTAAATAAATGAATATATGTAAAGTGATCACACAGTGAGCACTCAATTACATGTATTCTGTTTTGATTATTAGTCTCTCCTGCTCTCTGAGAGCTTTAACTACCAGCCCTGGACTTGAGTCTCAAATCTATTTCACTAACTCAGAATTTCAGTCCCAGACCTCTATTTCCATTTTCTACTTTCCTGGATATACCAGAGAAACATACAAATCAGCATGTCCTAAGCTAAACTCATTATCTGCTTCCTAAAACCAGCTCTTTTTCCTGCATTCCATATCTCCGTTAATGATATTGTCATCTGCCGAGTCGTCGTAATTAGAATTTTCAGGGTCCTTATCTACTACTCCTTCTCTCTCGCCTTCCACAGTCAATTTTGAACCAAAGCCTGACTATTCATCTTTCAAAATGTTTCTTAAGTCTTTTCATATTTCTTCCTTAGTGGCAAAGCTTCAATTTAGTCCCTTATCATCTCCCACTTGGACTGTTAAAATAATTTCTGCCTCCATTTTTACTCCTTTCTTCAATACTTAAAAAAAAATAATGATCATATTTCATTCTTTTCTTAAAAAATAAAACAACAGCAACAACAGAAGTGCCTTCATGGCTTCTCTGATGCCTAAGGAGGAAGTTACAGCTATGCAGCCCTACATTTTCTCAGCTCCAGAACTCTCTAACTTCGAACTTGCATTTGCCACATTTCACCTGAAATATTTTATTAAATTCTGGTACTGAAAAGGGACTTATGATTTTATAAGCAAGTCATACCCTTTCACTTATTATTTCACCCCTTTTCTCTATTTGGCAAAAATCTTACTCATGTTTAGGGTCCAGAAATATGCCTTTTTCTGGGCAGCTCCCCCCCTGACCCCCAACTTTATCCCCCAGTGTTCAAGGCAGACATGCCACTCTGTCTTCTAAGCTTTGTTTGCTCTTTTTATAGACCTGGATACTGAGCTTGTAATAGTACAATGATGTTTTTTTCTGCTTCTCTCTCTTAGCTGCATGTTCTGAATGATCTCTTACTCCCTATATATGATACATATCGGTGTTGAGCATCTATTGATTGCATTTTTTGAGCATCTTTCTTCCTCTTGTCCACGTCCCTCCTGGGGCAGCCCAACCTGGTGCCTCTTTGTTTTCCACTCGGGCATTTGTTTGGCTTCTGCTAAGTTTCTGTGTGCTGGCAGCCGGTCTTCCCAGTCCACTGGCATTGCCACCGTGATCGACACTTGTGTGAGCAGGTCAATTTGACTACAGCACACTTGAGTGAAACTAATTTGGTTAGTTGAAAGTTTCCTAGTGACACTCAAAATCTGTATTTACTCAATGCAATCCATTTTATGGAATACATACAATGTTACACTTATTAGAATGAATGCGTGCATCTTTTTAGAAATAGTTTGATTCGTTTGGCTACTTTTAAGTATTTCAAGTATTTTTGGATTCAGAAATCTTCCATTTATGAATTTTACATTATGTCATATACAATTTGTCAAATGTCTCCCTTTTGGTTTTCTGGCCTACATTTTACTCTTTGGGGGTTATTTTAGGAGACTTAGCACATTTTGTGGACCTATGAAGGAAATCACTTGATAACCAATTTGCCATTTTAGTGGAACATTATACTTTGACAATAAGAATAAAAGTTATTTAGCTCCATTTCTCTTTTTTATTCAATAATCCACCTCATAGAGTAATGCTTGATCAAAAAACAATCATACACTACAATACTTTAACCTAACACTTTGAGATTTATAGGTTATCGCTTTCACTATCAACATAGTATATACTTATTAAATAAAAGTTGGAAAGTCTGAAAGAAAAGAAGAACAAAAATAAAGCTTTCCTGGTTATAATCCCCCCCAAAATTCCATAATTTTAAGAGGTATTCCCTAATTGCTCCATGGTAATTGATGCAATTTTTTTATATTTTATCATCAATATTTATATATATTAGATACAAATTGTATGGGGAAGTTTTATTTATTTAATATTGTAATGATACAAACTTTATAAAATATTTGGTATATATATTTCTCCCTGAGGATCGCTGTTGAGTTGTAATTCATTCACCTTAACTGCTGAACAGTATTCTGGTTTATAAATACACTGGAATCTGGTTATCTAGCGAACTATAGATTGATATTATTTTTTGCCAGAAAAACATTTATTCTAGAAATATTAATGTTTATCTGATATATGCATATTATCTAATTATATATTGCATATATATATACATATATATATATGGCTATCTATTATATTGATATTACCTAATAATATGTGGGCTAATAATATATATTATATATATAATACATATTTATATATCACATATAAATATATATATTTATATTTGTCTATGTATATCTTGCATATATATATATTTTATATATCATGTGTAAACTGTATATAGAATTGGAAGAGCCAAAGGATAGACTTATTTCCAAATGGGTGAATCACAGAGTATGCTCTTTTCCACTTTTGTCAGTTGATGTAAGATTATTTTCCAAATAACATGACATTCCACAAGTATATAAATATACTGGTTGCTCTGCAACTTTTTCTCTTTTTTTAAAGTGGATTGCACATTTTAATAATGAAAATGCTTTCCAGTGATGAAGTGGGAGGAAGAGGATCAGCAGATGAAAAAGTAGACATAGAAATCACCACTGGGGACAATTATATCAAATAGGCCTTAAAATTAAAAGAAAAAAGGGAAGGAAATAGAAAGTCAGTATAACTAAAAATTTTTTAGTCAATAGTGAATATAGTGAATATAATATGAATATTAACTCAAATACTGTGTAAATTGTGATTAAAAATTAATTTTATAGTGAAAAATAGAAAATTCTTTTAAACACTGAATCCTCCCAGGACCTCATCTTGAGCAAGCCTATAAAAACTACTTATGTTGCAGTTAACTGCATTATTTTCAAATCTAAACAGAGTAAATACATTCTTGGAAAAGACTGCTGCTGCTGCTGCTGCTAAGTCGCTTCAGTCGTGTGCGACTCTGTGCGACCCCATAGACAGCAGCCCACCAGGCTCCCCGTCCCTGGGATTCTCCAGGCAAGAACACTGGTGAGGGTTGCCATTTCCTTCTCCAATGCGTGAAAGTGAAAGTGAAAGTGAAGTCGCTCAGTTGTGTCCGATTCTTGGCGATCCCATGGACTGCAGCCTACCAGGCTCCTCCAGCCATGGGATTTTCCAGGCAAAAGAGTACTGGAGTGGGGTGCCTTCTCCTGGAAAAGACTAGACACTAGTAAATTGTCTTCTGACAAGATGATGGTATATTCTTAACGGCTGTAGTTGAGATGATCAGATCAGAGCAATATACATAGTAGCAGCCCTATGACAGGGATGAAAGACATCATGGCCTCCTGATCAGTCATTTTGTGTTCTTACAGAGTCAGGTTCAATGTGGACACAGACCACAATAATAATCAGTACATTTGTGTTCCTCTTTGTATTTTGATATGTTTTAATTCCATATTGTTTCTGTTAACATTCTTCTTTTTTTTTAAATTGAGCAAGGTCATGTTTAATGAGTAAGCAGTTGATCCAGGATTATGAATCCAAGTTTGTATCTGTCCAGAGGCTAAGCATTCATCTACAAGTTGCATTTATTCTACCTCTTATTTATTTAATCACACTTTTTTGTTTTTACAGTGATTTTGGAGCCCAGAAAAATAAAGTCAGCCACGGTTTCCACTGTTTCCCCATCTATTTGCCATGAAGTGATGGGACCGGATACCATGATCTTAGTTTTTTGAATGTTGAGCTTTAAGCCAAGTTTTTCACTCTCCTCTTTCACTTTCATCAAGAGGCTATTTAGTTTTCCTTCACTTTCTGCCGTAAGGGTGGTGTCATCTACGTATCTGAATTTGTTGATATTTCTCCTGGCAATCTTGATTCCAGCTTGTGCTTCCTCCAGCCCAGCATTTCTCATGATGTACTCTGCATATAAGTTAAATAAGCAGGGTCTTATTTTAAGTGTCTGGTAGTTGCTGACAATCTTTGGCATTCCTTGGCTTGTAGCTGTCTCTCTCCAATTCCATGCTTCCACATGGAATACTGTCCATGTCTCTTCTCCAAGTCTTTCCTCTGTGCATGTCTCTCTCATTGTCCACATTTTTACTTTTTATAAATATTCCAATCATGCTATATTAGTGTTAGTCACTCAGTCGTGTCTGACTCTTTGTGACCCCATGGACTGTAGCCAGCCAGGCTTCTCTCTCTGTGGAATTCTTCAGGCAAAAATACTGGAGTGGGTTGCCATTTCCTTCTTCAGGGGATCTTCCCAACCCAGGGATTGAACTCAGGTCTCCTGCATTGCAAGTGGATTCTTTACCGTCTGAGTAACCAGGGAAGCCCCTCACTCTAATAGCCTCATTGTTCACTCAGTTATCTCTGCAAAAACCCTGTTTCCGAATAGGTCACATTCTAAGGAAATCAACCCTGAATATTCACTGGAAGGACTGATGCTGAAGTTGAAGCTCTGATACTTTGTCCACCTGGTATAAAGAGCCAACTCATTGGGAAAAAAAAACCCCGATGCTGGGAAAAATTGAAGGCAAAAGAAGGAGTTGGCAGAGGATGAGACAGATTGTATCACTGACTCAATGGGCATGAATTTGAGCAAACTCTGGGAAATAGTGAAGGACAGGGAAGTCTGGTGTGCTGCAGTCTGTGGGGTCGCAAAGAGTCAGACACTACTTAGCGACTGAACAACAACAAAAGTACTGGAGGGGACACAATTAAACCTATAGTAGTGTTGTATCTAAAATACTACTGCCTAACCTAAGTTCACAAAGATTTGTTTCAGTGTTTTCTTTCTAAAAATTGTATAGCTTTATGTTTTATTTAATTTTTTTAAACTTTCTTTTTTTTTCTCATTTATTTTCATTAGTTGGAGGCTAATTACTTTACAACATTGTAGTGGTTTTTGCCATACATTGACATGAATCAACCATGGATTTATATGTGTTCCCCATCCCTATCCCCCCTCCCGCCTCCTTCCCCATCCAATCCCTCTGGGTCTTCCCAGTTCACCAGCCCTGAGCACTTGTCTCATGCATTTTAGGTCTATGATTCCTTTAATTTTTGTATGTGGTGAGAGGTATGGACTAAAGTGTGTGTTTATTCATTGCATATGGCTATCCAGCTGTTCCACCACCATTTTTTCCAAAAGACTATACTTTCTCCACTGAATTGCCTTTGCATCATGTCAAAAATGAGTTGTCCATACTTGTGTGGGTCTACTTCTGCCCTCTTTAATTTTTCTGTCTTTATCCCAGTATTACAATGTCTTGACTACTGTAGCTGTTCCTTTCAAATAGATTCTCTCTCAATAGCTCTCATTTCCTCTGCACTTCCAACAGATCTTGTTAGGCCTTTTAACCTTGAATGTTTATTAAAATTCCTCTCAAATTATCTATGCCTTTGTTACTGTTCTTCATTCTTTATAATTTCATTTGATCCTATTTTTTAATTATTTTACTCTTCAGCTTTGTTGAATTAGCTGTTGAACTTAGTTATTGAATTTAAAAATTTTAATTACTGACTTTGTTCCACTTCTAGAATCTCAGCTTGATAACTTGAAAAATCTATTTTGGTTAAATCCTATATTTTCCTGTCCTTTAGTAACTGTTTCAGTTTTTTTTTTTCCTTCAGGCTTATATTTTTAAGTTGATAATTGCAATATTGGACATTTTGCTGATTTGATTTGTCTGTGTTGTTTCTTCTGTCCTTCAGTCTTGATTCTTTTTTACTCTGTGCTTGTTGCTTAACTCTGTAGTCAAGGAACATCTTTCCTGGAGACTTTACTTATTTAAATTCTTTGACACTTATTTTGTTATTTTTTGCTCCAGAGAGGATTTGCCATTTCTTCTGACAAGTTTGAATTTTCCTGTTTGTTTGTTTTTGTCTTTGTTTTTTAAATCAATATCATTGATAAATGTAAAAATAATTTTTGCTCTATTTGCCAAGAACTTTTAGTAGTTTCAGCAATTGGATTCATCAGATCATCTGGTTCCTAGACCACTCAGAATATAAACATCTAGGCTTTTGCTTTTATGTAGCAATATGTTTAATGACTCATGTACCAGAAGTGCAATTATGTATTAATACCTGAATGAATAAGCACATTCAAGCATATTTCTTGACTTAATATTATCTTAAATTCATCGTTGATGCTACTAGACAGCCTAGATATCAACTAGGTACCAACCTTGAGATCTGTGTGTAATAAATGTATCAGTAAATTAATATTTTCCAAATTATTAACCTTTTAAGTTTTTATTTTACATGTGATGTTTACTTTGGGGGTAGTAAAAATTGTCTTTATTTTTTCCTGTGTCACCTATTGAATCTGATTTTCAAAAGCCTTGCCTGCAGAGGTTGAATTAATGTACATTTCTGTTTTTTAGGGCTATATTGCTTTAATTAAAAAAAAAAAAGTTTAACTGCTCGGCCATTAGGGATTCATCTTTTTGTGTTATTATATGAGCCTCTGAACAAATATCTTTTTTACAGCCTCTGGAAGAAAGGATCCATAGTAATCCAGTCCACTGCTCTCCTCTTTGCCTCCTGATTATTTGCTCTCCTCCAGGCACCATAGAGGACTTCCCTGGTGACTCAGAGGGTAAAGCGTCTGCTTGTAATGCAGGAGACCTGGATTTGATCTCTGGATTGGGAAGATCCCCTGGAGAAGGAAATGGCAATCCACTCCAGTATTCTTGCCTGGAAAAACCCATGGACGGAGGAGCCTGATAGGCTATACAGTCCATGGGGTCACAAAGAGTTGGACACGACTTGAGTGACTTCACTTTCACTTTCAGGCACCATAGAAAGTAAGATAAATACGTGCTCTGAGATGATTGTCATTCTACTTTATAAGAAAGACCCTGCCACTTCTTGTACATTTATTTTGCTACCTCTGAAAATGTACATTTTTATCATTATGGATACACTGAGATTTTCTTTTTTTAAGAAATACTTTAAAATAGATGAAATGGAAAAAATACACCTAAAAGAATATATATAAGGAAAAGGATTTTCAATAGATGTTTTAAAATCAACCTATCATATAAGAAATAAATTTGATGCATAGACATCTATTTAGCAATTATTAGAATCTATTTAGCAATCTATTAGAATTTAGTAGAACTGGCATAAACAAACTGACCTGGAACCTGATTTCTCAGCTATTCACAGGTTCAGAAATATTAATTGGCTTTTCCCACAGAAAATAGTTCTGCTGAGTCTGAATGCCACAGGTTCCTCTTAAAAATCCTTGTAACCTATATGGCTTTGTCTTCCATGGTAGGAGGCTGATCATCGTATAGGTCTGCATACAACCTGGATGCAGCACCTGTGAATAGAAGTTTTGGCAGCCATGTCCAAAAAATATCATCTACCTCAACATTTGATGCATGAAGCAATTTGAATGAAACTTGCCTAAACCAGATTTTTATTAATAATAATGAAATCTATCCATATGTTGATAGCAGCTTTATGCAAGTTTTCCAGACCCCTTAAATCAAGTGGATTAAACTATTTAATTGAAAGTTGCTAGTGTTAATCATTTTGAATGATGTCTAATTTTATTGTGTGATGCTCGTTATTCACTAAAATAAGAAATAAGAATCACTCATTTAGTTCAGTTCAGTCCATGCCTCTCCAGGTACAATGGCCAGTGCCAAGGCTCTGGGTCATTTGTCTTGAGACTTGTGCTTCCAGTCTGACACCTGTGTAGACAGGGCCACTGATGAGGGGGGAGCTTATCAGATGAATGCTGAATGGATTCTGCTGCCATCATTAGGGAATTCACCCCTTCCTGCCTCTTGGGGTCTAGCCCATTGGTGGCTGTGCCCTATCCTGGAGCTTTGCTATTATGAGGTCCTAAGTTTGTTAGGAAACTCCACCTATACAGAAATTTTGTTTATTAGTTTATCTATACTCAAGCTGTCATCCTCTAAATATCTCTCATTTGTCTACTATTGTTCATACCCAAGCTTCTGTCTTGGCTCAGGCCTTATCATAAGAACTTTTTTGTTGGGTATGGTTGACCAGTGTCACCTCACAACATGTATAGCATGCTTGGGCTTAGAGGACTGTCTCTGAGACACAAATGACCTGCGGTCTTCTGCGATTGCCTTCTGGAAAGAGTTAGGTGCTTATGCAGTGTCCTAAGGTCGTCTGTGATCTATGCTGCGTACATCCCCAGCTGCTCCACTCTTCTGCTTGTCTCACAGTCCATGTTTCAGCTAGCAAGACCAAACTGCCCCTGTTCCTTTGTTGTTCCGTGCTTTTGTGAGAGGAGCCCCACGAGAAGCTGACTCCCACTCCTCCTTACTCTCATTTGAGTAAGGTGCTCAGTCATGTCCAACTCTTTGTGGCCCCATGGACTATAACCCACCAGGCTCCTCTGTCCATGGAATTTTTCAGGTAAGAATACTGGAGCGGGTTGCCATTTACTACCCCAGAGGATCTTCCCAGCCAGGGATAGAACCGACCCAACCTGTGTCTCTTATATCTTCTGCCTTGGCAGATGAGTTCTTTACCACTGGTGCCACCTGGGAAACCCACATTTATCAAGCCTCTTTGGGGGAAACCTCCTCTCTTGCTTAAGGCCCCCTTTGTTTCTGTTGAATGACCAATGTGTACCCTAGTCATGCATACCCTATACAGAAACTGTCCTTTATTTTCTCATGTCCCTCCCCCAGCATGGTGTATGGTAGTAGTTAGCAAAGACAGATTTGAGGCCAGACAGTCTGAATTCTCATTCTTATGTGCTGTTTACTAACTGTGCCATCTTGGGAAAATTGCAGCCTCTCTGCCTCAGCCTCAGCCTCATCTGTACAACAGAGATATTAATGGTGTGCAGTGCATGTAATGCTGCTAAAATAGAAAATAGATAAAGTGCTGGGAGAATCTTGAAAGAGTAAATACCTAGTGACTACTATCTTTTCTTAATATCAAGAACTTTGTGCAACCCAGGACCTTCAATGTATGGATTTCTAACCCTTTTGCCAGGATGTCCCTAGCCAAGGGTCAATTTGGTTATACACATAGAGTATATGGATTCAGTTGTACATGAAGAGTCAAAAAAATGATTATAAACTCCAGAAGGAGGGAAAAGGAGTCATAGCATCAAACTGAGGTCCAGGGTAAAGTTTGGGGCAAGTCAGTGGAACAACTGAGAGATTGTCTGAGTCTGATTAGGAAGTCAAGGGTTTGAGGCTGGGCAACACAGGGGAAGAATGTTGAAATTAAGGAATGGGGCAGGATGGCTTCCTGATTGGTACACTGGTCACCTGCCGGTGTTTGAGGCTCATCTGAATGTCCTGCTAGAGTGTGAGGATGGATTCTGTTAGGAGGGAGGGTCTTTCCTTGTTCCTGGTATCTTCGAGGGAGGTTTTCCCAAGAATGCTCCTGGTCTCCTGTCCCACCCTTTACTCTTACCTATGAAGATGGAATATGTTACTTGGAAAGAAGACAGCAACAACTGGGGCACATTTCCCAGTGATAATCTGTCAAAGATTCTGAGCATGGGGTATGGGTTATCATTCTTCTCATTTCCCAGGAACAGTGGGGCGCACTGACCTGTGTAAGTGTGTCTACTTTACAGACTCATGTTTACTTCTGATGTGCTGCCTACACTTGTAGTCTTCTCAGCCTCAGCAACACTGACATTTTGACCAGATGAATTTGGGTTGGGGGTGGGCTGGGGTTTGGAAACTCTCTTCTGCATTGTAGGATATTTATCTATGTCCTTGGGCCCAGTAGACACCCATAGCATTCCTAGAGTTATGCTAGCCCAAAACATCTCCAGATATTGCAGCATTGCATTAACCTCCCCCCTTGCTCCCACTGAGAACCACTGCCTAAACAAATGTGGGAGATTGGCAGACCACTTTGTTGTTGTTTTTGTTTAGCCACTAAGTTGTGTCCGACTCTTTGCTACCCCATGGAATGCAGCATGCCAGGCCTCCCTGTCCCTAGCTATCTCCCAGAGTTTGCCCAAGTTCATGTCCGTTGAATCGGTAATGCTATCCAACCACCTCATCCTCTGCTACCCTCTTCTCCTTTTGCTTTCAATCTTCCCCAGCATCAGAGTCTTTTCCAATGAGTTGGCTCTTACATCAGCTGGTGAAAGTATTGGAGCTTCAACTTCAGCATCAGTCCTTCCAATGAACATGTGGGGTTAATTTCCCTTAGGACTGATTTTATCCCCTTGCTATCCGAGGAACTCTCAAGAGTCTTCTCCAGCACCATAGTCCTTCGCTGCTCATGGATCACTGCCTTGTCGTGGTGAAGGGGCTTGCATAACTCGATGAAGCTATGAGGCATGCCATGCAATGCCACTCAAGACGGATGGGCCGTAGTAGAGAGCTCTGATAAAACATGGTCCACTGAAGGAGGGAATGGCAAACCACTCCAGTATTCTTGCTGTGAGAACCCCATGGACAGTATAAAGAGACCACTTGGACCTAACACCAAATTGTGCCTCTCATTTAGTTTCATCAGCAACAAAGCTGCTATTTTGGGCTTCATTTTTACTCTTCCTTTTAATACAACTTATTCAGAACCCAGATGAGAGTCTCTTCAGAGAGCCTGGGGACTTGCCTAGGATAGTCGTCTTGGTCCTGGTTGGATTGGGCCTCTGTCACGTGGGAGCTTCACCCCCAGGATAACTGTTCCTCTCGTAGTGTTCAGAAATTATGAAAGAGAGGGCCCCAGGTTGTGTCACTGGCTGACATGTGTGGCTAAAGTTTAAGAGGAGAGTCCATCAGGTCTCCTAAAACATCTAACCCTCAGATGAGTCACGTAGCCTCAAAGGTTGCATCCAACGCAGACAGTGACCCCCTTAGGCAAGTTGACAGCCTCACCTCAGTAGCCAGCTGGTAGGTAGACCAGATTTGGTCCCAGCTACATTTTCTGGAAAGGCAAATATAAGATATTTTTTGAGGCTGGGAAAGTTCCCTTCAGGGCTTATGTGCACAGTCAAAACCCTAAGCTAGGCCTGCAAAGTTTGGCTTGGGCATTCTAGAGGCATTTTGCCAAACTTGGGCCATGTTCCTGGCTAAGCATCACCCGCGGGCACTGTGCCCCAGACAGACCCAATCCACAGAGCAGAAAGGCTTAGTTTTCAGCTCTGCAGAGGCAGCAGCCTTTAGGCTAATTAATAAATCATCAACGCATTTGTGGTGTGAAAAATGAAATATTTATGTTCGCCAGAGTAATATTTCTGTCTTGCAGCCCCATGCTCTGTTGATGCCTGATGGAGGATGAAGTAAATACCAGCTGGTGTAGAATGAGTGGAATATAATTACTCTCTACAAAGTTAAGTGAATATTAAAGCACAGAAGTCAGAGGCACTGGCACTCATCTCTCCCCGACTCCACTGCCCAGTTACTGGCATCCTGACCTGATGTTGGCTTCACTGCAGATTTCAGCAGAGGTCTCAGAGAGAGCTTGCTTGTCAGCAAAGAGGAAGCAACTGGGACACAGGCTGCTGAGCAAGGCAGGAAGTCAGCCACCTTCCAGGAGCAAAGAAGGGAGATTTCCCTTGTGCCTAACTGGCATTATGGTATTATGGGGAAAAAAATGTAGCTCTGGAACTAGAGAGATCATGTTCTGAACCCGACCTCTGAAATTTACAAGTCATATGACCGTTGTCAAGGTCTTTCATGTCTCTGTATACCTTAGTGTACCTACCTAGAAAACAAGAGTAATGCTGCATTATGTAATAAAATAACTGCATTTCAGAAATTAATAGACAATGTTTTGTATATGACTGAGAGATGGAGATGAAATGTGAGATTTGTAAGGAGATTGGATCCAAAACCCACAAACCTTATATCTTAAATAGATGGCAGTGGAAATACAAAGGAAGGAGCATTGTGCAAGGCAAGATTGGCAGGTCATAAACTAGACAGTCAAAGGTGACTCAGCTGTAAACTCAAGAGCAGGGAAAAGGAGTGTCTGAGCTTAGTGTGGCTTTAGGCAACCTATCTGCTAATGAGTGGGGTTGTGGTCCTGTTTTGTTACTTATTTGTCATCCAGTACTAGAGTTTGCTAGTCATTGGGCAAAGCCAGGTCTTAGTGTTGAGATGGAAGCCTTTGGGAGAGTTCTCACAGATTAATATTCCATGGGATCAAGAGTTCTCTGGTGGCCCAATGTCCTAGACTTGGATCTCCCACCTCAGAGGTTCAAGTTCAGTCCCTGGCTGGAGCACCAAGACCTTTTGGAGGTCTGAGGTGTTCTGTCAGCCTTCAATAGGTGTTCTGTAGGAGTTGTTCCACATGCAGATGTATTTTTGATGTATCTGTAAGGAGGAAGGTGATCTCCACGTCTTACTCTTCCACCATCTTGAAGGCCCCCATCAAGAGCAGGAAAAAGGAAGACACCCAAAACAGGGGACTAGAATGTCCAAAAGGAGAGCATACTTAATGAGAGGAGAGGGTGGAGGTGGAGCCAGAATTGAAGTCAGTAGTGTAAGAGGAGTAATAATCAGGGGATTTCTTCAGCCTTAGAAAAGTGTGTGTGTGCACATGCTTGTGTGTGTGTGCATGCACAAGTGTGTGGGCAGAGCAGGGTTTGTGGTGCCCTCCATAATTACCCTTTACCACATAAACACAGTTTTCACTCAGCAAAATTTCCACCATAAAAAGACTACTCAGTTCCCTCCGTCCCTCTCTGATTTTCTCTCTGTCCTTTGTTTGCCTTGGTGAGTTCCTAGGGCCTCCTAGCCAATCTGGATCCTGCAAGTCAGTCCTGTTTATATGTTAGGGGGGCTTGCCCTCACCATAGTTATTCTCTTACCTTCACTAGGATCTCACTTTGAAGGTCCATCCGCACCTCTGTGTAGAATCACTGTATCATCAGCACTGCCCAGCATCCAGAGTGGAAGGTACATGATGTCCAATGAATGTGGAGGTGGTATAAAAGCGACCTGTATCTCTTAGGGGATTCTGCAGGATACCAAAGTCCCTGTCTTTGAAGAGCAGAAGTTCTTATTTTGATCCAATATGATATCCATTAAATAGTTAGAGAACAAATTGTGTGCCTTTGAATGTTTTAATGTTTAACAGGCTGTAAGTATTCTAGGGAGAAGAATAAAGTCTATTTTTTTAGCACCTATTGTATGAAATCACTGCTCTAAGACTATTGCATAAACGATTTTACTTAATCCTTATAGCCACCTTGTAAGGTAGGCACTTTACAGTTGGAAAAGCAGCCTCCAAGTAACTAATCTGCCTTCCATAAACAAGCATGGGATTGATGGCATGTACTCAGTCTCTAAGTCATATCTGACTCTTTTGCAACCCCATGGACTGTAGCCTGCCAGGATTCTCTTCATGGGATTCTCCAGGCAAGTATACTGGAGTGGGTTGCCATTTCCTTCTCCAGGGGATCTTTCCAACAAAGGGATTGAACCCATGTCTCCTGAATTGGCAGGTAGATTCTTTACCACTGAGCCACCTGGGAAACCAGGAAGAGATGTTAGCAGAATTCAAACCCAAGTCTACTGTCTTCAGGGTCTATGTCTGTCTCATCTTTCCTTCTGCACTCATCCCTTTCTTTCTTTACTTCTTTCATTCTCTTTTCTTCATTTGCAAAGAGATTTACAAGTATGGCAATATTGTTAGAACCTACTATTGATTGTGTTCAAGTTGATAATATGCCAGCTTAAAAAAACAGATTTCTTGTAGATGAGTTTGGCCACGTGACATAATTCTGGCCAATGGCATGTAAGTGGAGAGGATGAATTCAGCTTACCTGGTGCCTGACTGTCCTCCTCTTCCCTGGAAAGAAGACTTGATGTTCAAGGTGAAACATTCCGTGAGCACTAGGTGATGGACATACAGGCCTGTATGTGCTAAGTTACTTTAGTCATGTCTGACTCTTTGAGACCCCATGGACTGTAGCCTCCAGGCTTCTCTGTCCATGGGATTCTCCAGGCAAGAATACTGGAGTGGGTTGCCATGCCCTTCTCCAGGAGATCTTCCCAACCTAGGGATCGAACTCACATCTCTTATGTCTCTTGCATTGGCAGGTGGGTTCTTTACCACTAGTGCCACCTGGGAAGCCCCACATATAAGCCCACTTGCCATCATACATAGGACTTGGCCTTGAGACATAGGACGTTTGTCTTGGAAGACACAGTCCATCCCTGGACTCCCTGTTTTTGGACTTGTTCAAATTACTGTTTTCAAGGCTTTGTTACTTGTAGAGGAATGCAGTCTCTAACTTCCCTTAGGTAGATGTACTAAAACATTTTTTTTTAATATTGCAAAAAATTGAACAAATCAAACAAAAGAAAACTCATAGATACAGAGAACAGAGTGGTGGTTGCCAGAAGGGTAGGGGTGGAGGGAAGTGGATCAATTTTTTCTAACAGACAGAAACTAAATTTTTGGTGGTGAGCACAGTGTAGTGCATAATACAGTATAATAAAACAGCGTTTCATGTATATTGTTGCACAGGTGAAACCTGTATGATGTTATAAACCAATGCTGCTTCAATAAAAAAAAACAAAACTTCCAAACTCCCGTTCTCCACTTAGGGTAAACAGGGGACTAGTGTTTACTTCCTATACTCATTCTCCACTTGCTAAATTTATCGACATATATATGTTCACCTTTATATTTTTAGGAAATTACTGGTGTACTCTATTTTTCTGTAACATGTTCTTTCCACTTGTACGAAACTATGATTTGGAACCCTGCTATTTAAACTATTCAGATATTTACTAGGCTCTTTTCTCTGCATGTCTGTTAAGCAGTGGTTTTCAAATGGAGATAATTTTGCTCCAGTCCCACAGACTGCATTTTGGCAATGTCTGGAAACATGTTGTCATATGGCAATGTCTGGAAGCATGTTTGATTGTCACAACTGTTGGGAGAGGGGTGCCAGGAAGGATAGAGGCTGGAGATGTAGCTAGACATCCTGCAATGCACAGGACATCCTCACCTAACAAAGAATAGGCCGGCCCAAAATATCAGGATTCAGACTGAAATGTCACTGCTGAGGTTGAGAGATCTTGCTATTGAGTATTCCATAGTGATATGGTCATATCACAATTTGCTTAAACAGTCCCGATTTAGCCACCCCAGTAACCAAGATTGTTTCTAAAAGTGCTAAAAAGAACACCATTGCCCATATATTTTGACATTATGGATTCATGCTTTTTAAGAATAAATTTTTGTGCATGGAATTGCTTGGAAAAAGAATATTCACAGTTAATATCTAGATGCTTCTGCCAAAGCACTTACCAAAACAGTCTTCCTTAATTTATATCCCTGCTAAAAGTGCAATAGATATTGCCCATTTCCCTGAATCTTCACCGACATTAGACATCATCAAGCTTTTTAATCTTTGTGAAACAATATAATTATTGTTGTTTAATTTTCATTCTCTGATGTGAATAAGGTTGAGTATCATTTTGTCTGTTAATTGACCACTTTATTTGCTTTTATGTGAAATGCTTCATCTATTTTCCTTTCTTTCTTTTTAAACGGAGGATAGTTGCTTTACAATATTGTATTGGTTTCTGCCATGTATCAACATGAATCAGCCATAGGTATACTTATGCTCCCTCCCTCTTTAACCTCCCTCCCACTTTCCACCCCATCCCACCCCTCCAGGTTGTCACAGAACATTGGATTTGAGCTCCCTGTGTCATTCGGAAAATTTCCACTGGCTAATTAATTTTATATACAGTAATATCTATGTTTCAATGCTATTCTCTCAATTCGTCCCACCCTCTCCTTCCCACCCTATGTCCACAAGTCCATTCTCTGTGTCTGTATCTCCACTGCTGCTCTTTAGATGGGTTTATCAGTACCATCTTTCTAGATTTTATATATATTCATTAATATATGATATTTGTCTTTCTCTTTCTGACTTACTTCACTCTGTGTAATAGGATCAGGATTCATCCACCTTATTAGAACTGAGTTGAATGTGTTCCTTTTTAGAACTAATATTCCATTGTGTATAGGTACCACAACTTCTCTACCCATTCATCTGTTAATGGACATCTAGTTTCTTATGTGTCCTGCTGCTGCTGCTGCTAAGTTGCGCCAGTCATGTCCAACTCTGTGCGACCCCATAGACAGCAGCCCACCAGGCTCCTCTGTCCCTGGGATTCTCCAGGCAAGAAAACTGGAGTGGGTTGCCATTTCCTTCTCCAGTGCATGAAAGTGAAAAGTGAAAGTGAAGTCACTCAGTTGTGTCCAACTCTTTGTGACGCCATGGACTGTAGCCTACCAGGCACCTCCATCCATGGGATTTCCCAGGCAAGAGTACTGGAGTGGGGTGTCATTGCCTTCTCTGCTTATGTGTCCTGTTGTAAATAGTGCTGTGATGAACATTAGGGTGCATGCGTCTCTATCAGTTATGGTTTTCTCAGGATGTATGCCCAGTAATGGGATTGTTGGGTCATATTGTAGTTTTATTCCTAGTTTTTTTAAGGAATTTCCATACAGTTCTACATAGTGGCTATATCAATTTGCATTCCTACCAACAGGGCAAGAGGATTCCCCTTTCTCCACATCTTCTCCAGCATTTACTGCTTGTAGGTTTTTTTGATGATGGCCATTTTGACCCGTGTAAGGTGGTACTGCATTGTAGGTTTGGTTTGCATTTCTCTAATAATGAGCAATGTTGAGCATCTTTTCATATGTTTATTAGCCATCTGTATGTCTTCTTTGGAGAAATATGTGTTTAGGTCCTCTGCCCACTTTTTGGTTGGGTTGTTTGTTTTGCTGGTATTGAGCTAAATAAGCTGCTTGTATATTTTGAAGATTAATCCTTTGTCAGTTGTTTCATTTGCTGTTATTTTCTCCCATTTTGAGCATTGTCTTTTCACCTCATTTATAGTTTCCTTTACTGTGTAAAAGCTTTTAAGTTTAAATAGGTCCCATTTGTTTATTTTTGTTTTTTTCATTACTTTAAGTGGATCATAAAGGATCTTGCTGTCATGTATGCCAAAGAGTGTTCTGCCTATCTTTTGCTCCAAGAATTTTATAGTTTCTGGTCTTAAATTTAGGTCTGAAATAATCCATTTTGAGTTGATTTCTGTGTATGATGTTGGAACATGTTCTAATTTCATTCTTTTACATGCAGCTGCCCAGTTTTCCCAGCACCATTTATTGAAGAGGCTGTCTTTGCCCCATTGTATATTCTTGCCTCCTTTGTCAAAGACCAGGTGCCCATGGGTGTGTGGGTTTTTCTCTGGACTTTCTATCTTGTTCCCTTGGTCTGTATTTCTGTTTTTGTGCTGGTACTATACTGTCTTGATGACTGTAGTTTTGTAGTATAGTCTGAAGTCAGGCATATTGATTTCTCTAGCGCCATTCTTCTTTCTCAAGATTGCTTTGGATATTCAGGGTCTTTTGTGTTTCCATACTAGAGCTAATCAATTAATATAGCAAAGTTGCAGGATATAAAATTAATATACAGAAATGCCTATGAATGCCTAGCAATGAAAAATCAGAGAAATTAAGGAACATTTTCATTCACCACTGCAACAAAAGATACTGATGAAAGAAATCAAAGATGACACAAACAGATGGAGAAATATACCATGTTCCTGGATTGGAAGAATCAATATTGTGAAATGACTATACTACTCAAAACAATCTACAGATCTAATGCAATCCCTTTGAAACTACCAATGGTATTTTAAAATCTATTTTATTTACAAATTTTCTTTCTGATTTTTGTCTTTTTCTTGCTGACTTGTAGGAGTTCCTATATATTGAATACTTTCAGTTTGTCTGTTTTATGTTTTTTTGTTTTGTATTGTATATGTTACAGTCATGTTCTATCTAGTCTAGTTTAGACATTGATGAGTAAACATGCATATTCCACCTTTAATCCTTATTGGGAATCAAATGCCTAATATTAGCATTCCTCCTTTATTCATAATTAGCTAAATCTATGAAATACCAAGACCAATAACTAACAGAAGTGATATCTTCTTTTACTTATAATAGTGACATTAGAGAGGGAAGCAGATGTTTGTAGATCATGACCCTAACTCTGATCCCCAGAATTAGATAGACTGACCTGCCCCTTCATTTTTGGCCACATGTCAGAGAGCAGTCCAGGGCATGTACCTGTGTTGGCAGGGCTTGCTCCTAAGAGGAAGAAGGAGGTTATGAATCACATACACAGAGGTTATTCTTTCCATCTTTACCCATAAGACAAATCCATACACCATGGGGGAAGAGTAAGTGCAGGAACAGAGAGAGGCCAACAATGTTATGTTAATGATGATCTTTCACCTGGAAGGAAATGAAGGCTGAAGAGTAAAACACTGCCTTTCTCTTAGTTATAGAAAACTCTCCTATGGTCTTTAAAAGTTTCCACATTTTACTTCCTCTGCCATTTTGTTTTCATCTGACAGGGTGTCAGCTTTTCTGTACCACCTCTTGCTGGATCATTGAAAAAAAGCAAAGAGAATTCCAGAAACACATCTATTTCTGCTTCATTGACTATGCTAAAGCCTTTGACTGTGTGGATCACAATAAACTGTGGAAAATTTTTCAAGACATGGGGATACTAGACCACCTGACCTGCCTCTTGAGAAAGCTATAAGCAGGTCAGGAAGCAACAGTTAGAACTGGACATGGAACAACAGACCGGTTCCAAATTGGGAAAGGAGTACGTCAAGGCTGTATATTGTCACCCTGATTATTTAACTTACATGCAGAGTACATCATTCATCCAGTATAATAGGCTGGATGAAGCAAAAGCTGGAATCAAGATTGCTGGGAGAAATATCAATAACCTCAGATATGCAGATGACACCACCCTTATGGCAGAAAGTGAAGAGCCTCTTGATGAAAGCAAAAGAGGAGAGTGAAAAAGTTGGCCTAAAGCTCAACATTCAGAAAACTAAGATCATGGCATCCAGTCCCATCACTTCATGGCAAATAGATGGGAAAACAGTGACTGACTTTACTTTTCTGGGCTCCAAAATCACTGTAGATGGTGATTGCAGCCATGAAATTAAAAGATGCTTACTCCTTGGAAGAAAATTTATGACCAACCTAGACAGCATATTAAAAAACAGAGACATTACCTTGTCAACAAAGATCCATCTAGTCAAGGCTATGGTTTTTCCAGTAGTCATGTATGGATGTGAGAGTTGGACTATAAAGAAAGCTGAGTGCTGAAGAATTGATGCTTTTGAACTGTGGTGCTGGAGAAGACTCTTGAGAGTCCCTTGGCCTGCAAGGAGATCCAAGCAGTCCATCCTAAAGGAGATTAGTCCTGGGTGTTCATTGGAAGGACTGATGCTGAAGCTGAAACTCCAACACTTTGGCCACCTGATGCGAAGAGCTGACTCATTTGAAAAGACCCTGATGCTGAGAAAGATTGAGGGCGGGAGACGAAGGGGATGACAGAGGATGAGATGGTTGGATGGCATAACTGACTCCATGGACATGAGTTTGGGTAAACTCCGGGAGTTGGTGATGGACAGGTAGGCCTGGCGTGCTGTGGTTCATGGGGCTGCAAAGACTCAGACACAACTGAACGATTGAACTGAACTGAACTCTGCTCTTCAGTGTATCACGTGTTCTTTCTTGCTTCTCTTTGCACTGAACTATGATGTTGAGGGATAGCAGCATTCTTCATGTTCAGAGTTCTCACCTTTCCAATTCTGACTTCCCCTATTGTCCTCTGGCCCCTTCCTTCAGCCTCCTTTAGCCTTCAGTGAGATGTTTTCATACCCGCTATCATTTAGAATTAACTTATGAAGAAGATCACTGTGACTTTGTTTTGTTTCTGATTTACTCTTCTTCCTTTAAGTCATTGTCCATTGTCTCCTCCACGCTTTAAGAGACCTTTTCTTTATTTTTATTCACCATTTATTCTAAGTATTTTCTTGTCACTAATCTTCCTTTATCCTCTCCTTGTTCCCTCTCACTATATAAAATACTTGTATTCACCAGAATACCATCCTCAGCACTTTTCTCATTCTCTACCCCCATAAATGCATGATTTTAGCTGTTAACTATATAATAACAATTTCAAAATTTTTATCTTCTAGTCTCAGCCACACACACACACATACTCACACACATGCCCATGTTTCCAGTGCCTCTTGCATATTTATACCTGGCTGTCATACTGCTATTTCAAACTCAACATGACCAAATCCGATTTTTCATTCTATATTTGTCTCAGTTAATATCATTAGCATCTGTTCAATTAAAAATGTAAGCATCATTTGCAATGCAACTCTACCTATTTTATAAATCATTATTTGATTAAAACTTTTCAAGGGCTCTGTATTTCCCAAAAGATAAAACTCAAAGTCCTTGGAGTTCTGAACGTGTCTTTTTACTTTATGGACCTGTATGACTAATTTTATATGTCAACTTGGTTGGCCACAGTGCCCACATACTTGCTAAAACTGTTCCAGATATTCCTATGAAGGTGTATTTTGGATGAGATTAACATTTAAACCAATGGACTTTAAGTAAAGCGGAGTATTCTTCATAAGGTGGTGGGGGTCATCCAATAAATTGAAGGTTCAAATAGAACAAGACTGACTCACTCCCCACCCTACCCTGAACAAGAAATGATTCTGCTAGCAGCCAGCTTTCTGGCTTGAATTACAATATTAGTTCTTCCCTGAGTCTTCAGCCTGTCAGCCTACCCTGTAGATTTTGGATTTACTCAGCCTCCACAATTGCATTTGCCAACTTCTTAAAATAAATCTTTCTCTCTCAATCATTCTGTTGTTTCTGTTTCTCTGGAGAAAGCTGATTAATATAGATAGGAACTGGTCTTCTATCTTTAAATGAGATAATTCACCTTTTGGAGTATTTTTTAAAAAGAAAAAAACAGTCAGATAAACAGTCAAATATAAGGAACTTCCCTCGCAGTCCAGTGGTTAAGACTTTGCCTTCTAATGCAGGGGCTGAGTTTGATTCCTGGTCAGGGAGTTAAGATCCTGCATGCTTCATGGCCAAAAAAACAAAACATAAGACAGAAGCAGTATTGTAACAGATTCAATAAAGACTTTAAAAATGGTCTGCATCCCGCCCCCCAAAAAAAAAACCCACAACAAAAAACGTTAAAAAAAAAACAAACACACTAACCAACCAAACAAAAAAGAGTAAATTGTTTTTCTTGTCAAGTAGAAAAATAATTCATAACAGTCAGTACAAGCTTCTGTTTTAACCACGTCAAAACTCTATCATTCCAGATACACAACTCCTTTAGCACCTGTGTGCCTGATTACGTGCTCAGGTATCATCTTGGAACACTCTTCCATTTTTCTTTGCCTAACTTTTCTCAGCTACTCCAGATAGATTTAGAGGTGACCTTCTCTGTGCCCTCATTACACTTTGCCCCTATCTTTATTTGAGCAATTCCCACCCCGAGTGGCAACTTTTGACATCTACCTTCCACACTGGGGCTCACAGCCCTAGTACCCAGTAGGTTCTCACTTAATCTCTGTGCAATGAAAGAACTTTAACCTACAACTCACTCTCCTCGTTAAATTCTTCTTGCCTGTGGTAGATATAAGTAGTTCCTCAAGAGGAGATCAAATCCTGCACCCTCCCCACCAAGTCCCTGACATTCAAGCATTGTCTCCCTCATCAGTTCCTTTAGCATTTCAAGCACTGTCCTAATCTGCAGCAGGAAGTCCAGGAGACAAAGATGGCTGTCCCCTGGGATCAAAATTCTGCAGCCTTTGGGTGTCCCTTGGGTCTCATGACTCACAAGGGGACCAACTAGTGACTTCAAGAAGGGGCTACTGCTTTTTGCTTGGCTGGATAGCAAGTGTAGAGATCATCACAGCGAGACCATCCCTGACCTTCTATATACCTTGGAGAAGTGGCCAAGCCCCTTCTTTGTAGACTAATGGCTCTTTGAGGGCACAGGCTGTTCCCTTCTCCTCACGACTCCCTATTGTGTGCAAAATAAATAGACGAATAAGTGTTTGTTTTTCAGTGCCTGAGTGCTCACTCGCTTCAGCTGTGGGACTGTAGCCTGCCATTCTCCTCTGTCCATGGAATTTTCTCGGCACGAATACTGGAGTGGTTGCCATGCCCTCCTCCAGGGGATCTTCCTAACCTAGGAATTGAACCCGCATCCCCTGCATTGCAGGCAGATTCTTTACTGCTGAGCCACCAGGGAAGACCTTGTTTCTTAGTAGCTGTTGGTAAATATTGTTGGTAAATCAATTAGTAGTTGATTGGTATGGTGGGATGTGTCTCCATCTGAGAGGCTAGTTTATCGAAGTCAAGTAAACATATGTGATCAGTTTTGAGGGAAGCTAGGGAGAATTTTGTTCCTTCCTAAAAATTGCATCTGTAACATTACAAGGTATTACTTCACCAGACATCATACAATTTAGTGTGAGGTATGTTAAATTTGACTTTAGCCTGTGATATTTGTGATATTGAGCACTCTCACTACACTCTCACTCTCACTCCTCTCAATGTTCTCATCTGTAATTAGGTCTAATAAATCCTTCTTTGGGTGAAGAGTATTTGAATTAAAATATGTCAAAATGCCCATCACCAGAAGTCCCCCAATAAAATGGTTGTTGAATCTGAGTCTTCAACACCCTCTTTATTATAGGCAATCATGGTTTTTATTTTTTCCCCCATTCTCTGTGCTGTACACCTTGCCAGAAACACTCAAGACTATATTAACCTTGCAGTAATAAAGAAAAACAGCAACCTAATTTGGGAAACTTCCAGTAACAAAAGTGTCTATTAAAATCTGAAAATGCTATAAAAGCTATATGACCACAATAGCCTCTTTCTGTTTTGCTTGGGAACCAGAGGTGAATATCAGATTTCTGGCTTTTGGTTTTCACTGTTTGCTTCCAGAAAAGACAATTTAAGTGCTGGTTATTAGAGCCTGTCAATAAATTTCAGAAGTGAAGCAAATCCCGTTCAACTGACTGACAGCTGCAAATTAATTTTGCTTTCTTTAAACAACGAACCAGCCTTGTGTTCATGAAGCTGACAAGCCTCACTGTGTGCACTCTCTTAGCCCAGAGTGGAGTGGTCTGAACATAATCACGTAGTTAAATTCTTTTGCCTTCACTCAACTTTTTATTGGGAAAGACCGTGCAGTGTATTAACAGACACCGGGGTGACAGAGGAATCCACCAGGGTGGCAGTTTGGAATCCTGCCTTTTGAGAAACTCAGAGCCCTGCTAGGAGATGTTTATAACAGGAATAGCCCCCACCCTTGCAATTCTCTTTGTGATTTCTTACTGCATTCATTCAACAGTATTTGACCAAACACTGTGTTAAGTGCTGGGAAGGAAAAGAAAAATGCTATTTATTTCCTTTTTATAAAGATGCCTAAGGCTAAGAACAAAAGAGGCACCAATAAGGGCCATCTGTTGTAATTAGAAATGTAATATAGACAGCGAGGGCATAAAAGAGAATGATTGTTTTACAGGCAGAGGTTGGGTGGTGGTGGCCATGTGGACATAGAAAATGCTTCTTCCAAAATGTCACTTATTTGTTTTCTTTGTAATTGAGGTGTAACATATATACAGTAATGTTCACACATCTCCATTGTGTAGTACAGTGAATTTTTTATATATGTGTACACCCATGAAACTACCAACCGGATTAAGATATTGGATGGGGCATTTCAATCTCTCAAGAGAGCTTCTTTGTGCCCCTTCCTAGCCAATCCGCCTCACCTCCAAGAGGTAATTGCTAGTTTATCACTATGAATTTATTTTGCCTGTTTTTGAATTTCATATAAATGGGTTCATATGCTATGGTGGGATGGTAACTATTTACTTTGGTGCAGCATTTGTCTGTGAGATCCATCCCTGGATAGTGGGTTCCTGTAGCTCTTTTTATGTCTATGAAGTCTTCCATTATAGACAATGGTATTTAAAGGGTGGATACTGGTGGCTCCCAGGTGGACAGTTGGGAAAAGGCACTTCATACATTTCTTGGAGAAGAAAATGGCAACCAACTCCAGTATTCTTGCCTGAAGAATCCCATGGATAGAGAAGCCTGGCAAGCTATGGTCTATGGGGTCACAAAGAGTCAGACACAACTGAGTAACTTAGCACACTGCATACATTTAAAACATGGTATATTTGGAGGTCCATGGGATCACAAAGAGTCAGACATGATTGAGTGACTGAGCATGCATGCATAGGATATTGCACTGGAAAAAAGATTGGAGCTATACTGGGAAGGATATAAAATGTATATAAGATGGTTGAAATCTGTTTTTTTTTTTTTTTTTTGCTTATCCCCCAACATTTTTAGAGGTCAGGATGTGACAGGAGATGTGGTATGATCAGACCTAAGAGTTGGACCTATTTTTCTGATGTAAGCATGGCAAATGATAGAGGCAAGGAAAATTCAGCATCAGGAAGCTAGAGGATAGGTCAGTGATCCAGCAGGCTCAAGGTCAAGGGAAGGAGAGAAGTGGAATAATCAGAGTGAGATTAACAAATACAGGAGGGGAAGGAGGAGTTAAACACCAAGTTGTAGCCTGTAAAGCGGAAGCTTTGGAGGAAATGAAAAATTAGCAATCACTTTTGATGTTGATTTGAAACTTCCCTGTGAGAGTGAGTGAGAGCCTCCAGGCTCCGCTGAGACCCTTCCTGCCCCACCCCCCTTCCCCAGCTAAACCGACAGGACTCACTAGCTTAGCGGCACAGCCCTTAGGGGGAGATGGATGAAAAATGCCTGGAGGAATTATGCACATTTAATTTACATCTGGGCCTGAATTCCCTGTGCCTGCTCTTCTGTCATTTTGCCATTTCAAAGAATAACATTCCAGGGCTTTTTATTCCAGCCCTGTGGTGGTGCCCTTTTTGAGAGAATAAATCCCAAGTAGTGTTGCCAAAAGCCAGTGACATTTGCCATGTTTGAAAAGGCCTTATTTTGAAGAATGATTATTGATTCTTTTTCACATTTCAGATCATTCCTTTGATGCTGCCTTTTACTGGCTCCGGTGAGCGACCCTCAGCTGCGTTCCTGGCTCCCTGACACAGCAGTTCACCCGAAAAGAACAGCATGTTCTTCTAAGCAGCACTCACCCTGGGAAAAGTCACTGTTCCTCTGATTATTTCATCACATAGAGGAGCTTCTCCAGGCCTTGGCTGTGTTGTTGAAAATATGCAGATATGCTTCTCAGCGAGCGCATGTAATGATGGTCTTGTGGAGGAATGCATTAGAGGTACCAGGCTACCTCATTAGAAAGAGTAATAGCAACGTTGGGACTCTGTCACTGCTGTGGGTCTGCAGTTTGCAGGACTGGAAAGAGAGGGTAGCAAAGAGTAGTAGGCCAAGAGAAAAATGAAAAATAAGCCATTGAAATTGCTCACAACATTTGACTCCCAAGGAATAAATGTTGAAAAGAACCATTGGGTATAGATGGTGTCCCTGGAACAGAAGACCCTGATCAATGGTTTTCAGAATCAGGAAGTCACTCACCATGCATCTTAGGAATCTTGAAATCACCATGACTGTTGGAAGTGAAACCTCTCATTCAAATGCAGTGATGGTTTTGTGGGCCTAGTAGGAGCAGCTTAAAAAAAAAAAAAAAGAATGAGGCTGCAAGCTAAGGTATAGACTCTGCATATTTGAACTGTATTGTTTGTTCTCTACTATATATCTCTCTTGATATCATGTTGCCTTTAGGGTATTGTCAAGGAGAGGGGAGAGGACATTGCATGTCAATGAATTTCTAGGATTCAGAAATAACTTTTTATCAAATAGTGTTTTAATTCCTCTGTGGGAGGGTAAGGCTAACACCTCAATTATATCTATATCTATATCTATATCTATAGTATAAATAAATTATATATACACTATGTATAATTATATGTGTATAATATATTTTATATTATATATTTAAATTTATAATATATATTTATGTATTAATATATATATTATATATGTATTCATATAGAATTACGTATAGGTGAGCACTCACCTCTCAGAAAGTAAAGTCTTAAATTGTGAACAATATTTAGTATAATGCATAGAACAAGGTTATTATTATTCTAGCTTTTCGTTTAGAACAACTCTCTGCAGTGGGTATGGATGCTTCTGTATTAGACCTAAAAATCCCAACCTGTACTCTTAATGACTCTTTTGCCAGTGCTAGGATTTTTACATAGAGTCTATGAGATCTGTTTGGCACTGAGTGGTTGAAATGTGTCTGTAAATGTCTGACAACCCTATGGCAATCCATCTTCTGCTTTCTCTGGATATAGCCTTAATTTCAGCCCATCAGGAACGCTGCTGCTGTTTCAGAAATGGAGCATCTATTCATCCAAGTAAGAATCTACAATCGAGTATACTGTCCCTATATGGCCAAGGCACCTGGGCAAGATGATGGTGAAAGAACAAGACCTGTAATTTCGGTAGCTTCTTGTGCTTTTCTCCTTTAAAAAGCTGTTCTTGCATGTCTAATATTTAACACTAGAACAAAATGCTTTCATTTATATTTTTGTATCAGCCTTTGCACTACCTTCTCATGGATATTTATATGTTATGATTTACATTTAATATAGTCATTCTCAAGTATTACTGTGCACTGTAAGCACATGGGATATTAGTTTAAAGTGCCAAACTTAGTCCCAAACTTATTCAGACAGACTCTTTAGATGTATTTTTAAAAAAGCAACAATGAAAATTCTTACTTTGATGACCACCATTAGCTTAATCAACTTGAACCCTTCTTTAAAATTTACCCTAACTCCAATTTTGGAGTCAGACACATAATATGACTGGACTACAATCTAGTTATCTAAGTTTGTACCACTTCTGAGTGCTTTTGTCTGCCTAAAATATGATTGGTCAGTTCATTTGCTTTGTAATTTTTGGGTTATATTAGAGATAGGGCTTTCTCCGTGAAAGGGTTGGCTATTGCACATATTATGTTTTCCATGCACTGGGGAAGAAATAACGAGCTTGAACATTATGGTGACTCTGTGGTTCCCTGATGTCTAGGACAGGGTCATTAAGCCAAGGAGCAAAACGTCAAAAACTAGCAAGTGTCTCACACTAGTAATTGATAATATTTCAGAAATACTTATCCAAAACATGTCAAAATTCCAAATTTTGTCAAAGTCAAAAACTCCAGGGATATCACTTTAGCAAGTAGAACACCCTGTGTAAAGCTTATCCTGTATTAGACACACCCTATACTGATGTCTTCACTTTTTGGATGACTTCACTTAAGAACATTCTGAAAAATTGTGACTTTCCTTACCTTTAAAAGAATATAAGAATTGGGTCAATGTTAACTGCTGTGATAAATACTAACCAAATTCCAGTGTCTTGACACAACAGAAATATATCTCTGGCCCCCGAAATAGTACAATATGGATGGTTCTGGCCAATAAGTGACTTCTCTCCAGGCAATGGTTATAAGAATCATGTTCCTTACAACTTGTGGTTTAACTATCCCTTTAACCTCAGGCTCCTCAGGAAACAGTGGACAATTGGGAATATAGAGGATGAAGACAGCCTTCTTACTTCCTAAATGGTTCTCCCCCAAAGTAACGATCAGCACATCTGCTTATTCATCTTGGACAAGGCTTGGTCACATGACCTCAATCAGATTCAAGAGGTCGGGAAACTATAATCTCTGACCTGGTATCCACTTTCCAGCATCAGCTCTATCGCAAAGCTGAGACTTTTAATCTTTCTTCGGTAGCTGCCAGTGTTGAAGCTAACCTCTGTATGAAATCCCCTTTCATATGCATGTAATGTGTATGTTCTTAGTAATGATGGAAAGATGGCTCTGAAGGTCTTTCTCCTAATGACCTCTGAAGGTCATCCTCTGTCTGAATGAACCCAGCCTGTCTTAATAGCCATTAAGTCACTGTCTTCTCTCAGATATTAATACTACTTGAAATTTTATTATAAAATGGATTCACTTAAAAGCAATTGACCCAATTAAGAATTAATTTTTCTTTATTTCTTACTTTTAATTGAAGTATAGTTGATTTACAATATTATTGTTTGAAGTATACAGCATAGTGATTCAGGATTCTTACAGATTGTACTCCATTAAAAGTTATTTAAAAATGATAGCTATAGTTCTGTGTATAATATATCCTTGTCACTTACCTATTTTATACATTGGAGAAGGGAACGGTTACCCACTCCAGTATTCTGGCCAGGAGAATTCCATGGACTGTATAGTCCATGGGATCCCAAAGAGTCTGACATGACTGAGTGACTTTCACTTCACATTTTATACATAGGAGTTTATATTTCTTTAATTCCATCTCCCTATATTTCCCCTTTTACCTTCTCTTTCCCTACAGGTAACCACCAGCTTCTATATCTGTGAGTTTGTTTCTGTTTTGCTATATTTTCATTTCTTTTAATTTTTAGATTCCACATACAAGTGATATTATAAAATATTTATTTTTCTCTGACTTATTTCACTAAGCATACTCTCTATGTCCATCTGTATTATTGCAAATGGCAGAATTTCATCCTTTTATGGCTGAGTAATATTTCATATATATATATATGGCAGATATATATGCCACAGATTCTTTATCTATTCATCTGTTTGTTGATGGGCAGTTGAGTTGCTTCCATATCTTTGTTATTGTAAATAGTGCTGCTACAAACATCGGGGCATATGTATCTTTCCAAATTAGAGTTTTCCTCTTTGTCAGATATATGCCCAGGAATGGGATTGCTGGATCATATGGTAACTCTATTTTTAGTTTTTTAAGGAATCTCCATACTGTTCTCCATAGTGGCTGCACCAATTTACATTCCCAGCAACAGTGTAGAAAAGTTCCTTTTAGTCCACACCCTCCCCAACATTTGTTATTTGCACATGTTTGATGATGATCATCCTGAAAGGTATGAAGAGATATCTTACTGTTGTTTTGATTTGCACTTTTCTAATCATTAGCAGTGTGGAGCATCTTTTCTTTTCATCTATATGTCTTTTTTGGAAAAATGCCTATTTAGGTCTTCTGCTCATTTTTTTATTGGTCTTTTTTAATATTCAGTTATATGAACCATTTATATATTTTGGACATTAATGCCTCATCAGCCATATCATTTGCAAATATTTTCTCACATTTGCTAGGTTGTTTCTTCGTTTTGTTAATAATTCCCTTTTTGGGGCAAAAGCTTTTATGTTTATTTAGATCCCATTTGTTTATTTTTGCTTTTGTTTCTTTTGCCTTAGGAGACAGATCCAAAAACCTCATAATGTTATGGTATATGTCAAAGAGTGTTCTCCCTAGGAGAACCTCTTCTAGGAGGTTTAAAGTTTCAGTCTTACACTTAGGTCTTTAATGTAACTTGAGTTTATTTTTGTATCTGGTGGGAGAAAATGTTCTAATTTTAGGAAAAGGAGTATGTCAAGGCTGTATATTGTCACAGTGCTTATTTAACTTATATGCAGAGTACATCGTGAGAAATGCTGGGCTGGAGGAAGCACAAGCTGGAATCAAGATTGCTGGGAGAAATATCAATAACCTCAGGTAAGCAGATGACAGACACCACCCTTATGGCAGAAAGTGAAGAAGAACTAAAGAGCCTCTTGATGAAAGTGAAAGAGGAGAGTGAAAAAAGTTGGCATAAAGCTCAACATTCAGAAAACAAAGATCACAGGATCCAGTCCCATCACTTCATGGCAAATAGGTGGAGAAACAGTGGAAACAGTGGCTGACTTTATTTTTGGGGGCTCCAAAATCACTGCAGATGGTGACCGCAGCCATGAAATTAAAAGATGCTTAATCCTTGGGAGAAAAGTTATGACCAATGTAGATAGTATATTAAAAAGCAGAGATGTTACTTTGCCAACAAAGGTCCATCTAGTCAAGGCTGTGGTTTTTCCAGTAGTCATACATAGATGTGAGAGTTGGACTACACAGAAAGCTGAGTGTCAAAGAATTGATGCTTTTGAACTATGGTGTTGGAGAAGACTCTTGAGAGTCCCTTGGACTGCAAGGAGATCCAGCCAGTCAATCCTAAAGGAAATCAGTCCTGAATATTCATTGGAAGGACTGATGCTTAAGCTGAAACTCTAGTACTTTGGCCACCTGATTCGAAGAGTTGACTCATTGGAAAAGACCCTGATGCTGGGAAAGAATGAAGTCAGGAGGCAAAGGGGACGACAGAGGATGAGATGGTTGGATGGCATCACCAACTCAATGGACATGAGTTTGAGTAAACTCTGGGAGTTGGTGATGGACAGGGAGGCCTGGAGTGCTGCAGTCCGTGGAGTCACAAAGAGTCAGACACGACTGAGTGACTGAACTGAACTGAACGTATAGCTGTCCAATTTTCCTAGCACCACGTGTTGAAGAGACTGACTTTTCTCCATTGTATAGTCTTGCCTCTTTTGTTGTAGATTAATTGGCCATGCACATGTGGGTTTATTTCTGTGCTCTCTATACTGTTCTCTTGATCTATGTGTCTGTTTTTGTGTTAGTATGATGCTGTTTTGATTCCTGTAACTTTACAGTATAGTCTGAAGTCTGGAAGGGTAATACTTTCAGCTTTGTTCTTTTTCTTTTGATTTTTTTTCCCCTACAAATATGTCCAAAAGTTGTATTCTAAAGGGACCAATGCTCTTTCTGATACAAAATAATTTTCTACAGTGTGTAACTAGAAATCAAGTTACTAAGCAATTTTTAAAAAATGATTTTGTCTTACAGATGTAAAGGACAAATTGCATCTGAGATGGATATGTTGGAGAGAATGGATTACAAGGAGCTAGATACACATGCATCCTACCAGACTGTGTAGGCTGTTGGCTGTGGTGAGTACTACATGTTTTACATTTAGATGTGAAGTCTCTATATGCCAAAATCAGATGCTATGAGAGCGTTCTGTTTCCTATGCTGGCTAGTGACTAGAAGTTGCTTAGATGATGATTATAAGAGCCCCTGCTGAGCCCTCCCAGAAGAAAAGATACCATACATTGTTTTAAACAATATAATTGAGGCTGAGAGTTTTGGCTGTATTTGGGAAGCCACCAGCTCTCATGGGAGAAGCTGTGTGGTGCTACAACTTGATGAGAACTGCCTCTCAGGCTGAGTTTCAAGAGGCAGCAGATGGTCTTCCTGTGCCATATGAGGGTCAGTTACACTCTCAATCAGCTTTCAGAAAGAACTGAGCTGCTGTCGCTGTTGACTCTGCTCTGACATCAGTTGTGCGGGTTTTCATGGTACATGCAAGGCATTTATCATGGAAATAGATTCCTACTCACATTAGTCTTAACAGTAGTGACCCCTGAAGTTTTGAGTGCTTACTTTGCCCACTGTAATAGGTATTTGCAGGTACAACATAACCTAATTTATATCTTATGGTAACTTTATGTGAGGGTACTGTATTATCTCCATGTTACAGAAGAGAAAATGACAAGACTTAGAGATGTTTAGTTTCTTGCTCACAGGCACAGGATAATTGAATAGCAAATCTGTGTTTCCATCCCAAACCTGTCCAACTCAAAAGCTTGAGCACCAGCTTCAATTGGAAAGAGCTTTGCCTTCTTGTATAAGCTTCCTCACTTATTCACCCAGTTCATAAATATTTATTGAACAGGTACTGGGGGTCACAAAAGAGTCAGACACAACCGAGTGAATGAACAGCAACAACTGGGCTTCATGCTGAGAGTAGACCAGTAAACCAAAAAGACATGGTCTCAGTATGAAAAATACATGTGAATATGGATGACAGCAATTAAGTGAAAATTACATGAGTTACCATTTAAATGTATGTGTGACAACCCCTCATAGCTCAGTTGGTAAAGAATCTGCCTGCAATGCAGGAAAGCCGGGTTTGATTCCTGGGTTGGAAAGATCCCCAGGAGAAGGAAATGGCAACCAACTCCAGTATTCTTGCCTGGAGAATCCCATGGACAGAGGAGCCTAGCAGGCTATAGTCCATGGGGTCGAAAAGAGTCGGAGATGCCTTAGTGACTAAACCACCAACCACCATGCCAAAAGCTGTGATAAAAAGCTAACCTAAGGAGTTATTAGCCTCAAAAGCAGGGAAAAGAGCATGCCTTGCAGAGGAGTAGTGTGGTACAAGCGCAGAGAGAGGAAATGGCTGGGTGAAAATCAGAAACCAGAGGCAGGGAGGCCAATGTTGCTAGATCAAAGAGAGCTAGGCAGAATGGTGGGAGAGGAGCTTGATGAAGCAGGCAGGCTGTGTTCAAGGAGCGCCGAGATTACACACGTGGCAGAGAAAAGCACAGACCCGTTCCCCAGTGACACCTATTAGGCATTCTGGAAAGCTGAAAGCTGCTGAGGGTTCTGATTTTCTTTTTAAAATAATTTTGTAAATATAATTGTTAATGGTGCATTAAAGACATTTTACATAGGACTAACCTATTTTATCCTTCTTATAGAAGTTAAAGCAGAATCAAGTGCTCACAATGTCATCAATAGTTGGGAAATCAATTAAGACATATTTTCCAGAATAGTGAGTTGCAAACCATAATTTGTAGCTTATTAAATAGACTGTGTATATGAGCTATGCCATTTGGGATGATCAAATTGCAGATAACTGGCATATAATTAAATACCTTAAAAATTAAAACTGATAGTAACATAGTTTACTTTTCTCTGAGTCTTCCAGTCAAATATAGCATCTTACTGGGTAGGCCATTGCATTATCTCCTTCAGCTTCTGCCAACTTTCCACTAGAACCACAACTGATGGCATGAGAAAACAAAACCTATCAAACAAATAAGACATTTGCCTAAAATTAAAAACAGACATTTCTGGAAACCCTGCAGTTTGAAAACACTCCAGTTAAGCATTGTTCATTGAACACCAATCAAGTACTGTGTTAAGCATTTTATATGTTGTGTTTTTATGCTTTATAATCCTTCTAACAACTTAGCCAACTAGGACCTTTAAATTTCTATTTTAAATGATAAAGTTGAATGATAATAATCTAAGTAATGTGTCCAAGACCACACAGCTCGTCAGAGGTGAACTTGGACTCTGGAGGTGCCTGTGCCTTTAACCACAAGATTTCATGGCTTCTCTCTCTAAGAGATCCAAGGTGTCATGGAAGATCCCTTAAACAGAAGCACTAAAGCCTTTTTTTGTCCCACTTGCCAGTCTCACTTATTCCTAGTGAATACTGTTTTTACTTCTCTCAAGATAAATGCTAAGTTATTCTCCAGGGAGACAAGTTAAACATGTGTGAGCATCAACTATTGCTAACCTGCCTTTCTCTTTCCTTTCCCCCATTTGCCATTTCTAGAAAGACCTTGCTCTTCTTCTCTGAAGAGTTGCAGCTCAAATGTGGCCTACAGTCTTCTTAGCTGAGGCTCAACTGCCCCCCCAAGTGGTCTTGTTCCATGTCTAACATACCTCCGTGCTAAGTCCAGAAGCTGGGTAAATCCCATCTGGTCTTATAACTCTGGGTCAATTTTCTGTAGATGATGAATCAGAAAAGGATCTGGGTCACCTTTTCTGCAGATAATGGGTGGAGCTGAGTCCTGACTAGTTTCATCCAGTAGAGGGAAGCTACAGGATGTCAGGGATATGCCAGGTTTTGAGAAAAAGTTCAGCAGATAGTACATGAGATAGTTTCAGAAGATCCTTGGAGCAAAGGTATCTTATTTAGGTGTATCCATGCAACAGGTATTTTCCTGTAGGTATATAAGCAATCCTGCAAGGCAGACCAGTTTAGGAAGAGAATTGCCAAGCTTCCCTTGAGTGCTGGTCTGTGTCCCACGTTCCAGCCCATACCTGAGATTCTGTAATGGCTGCACCATTTCCTAACCAGATCAGTAAAACACCTGGGGCATGAGTCAGGAGACTGCATGAACCATCATAGTAAAATGTCTCTGTTACAAGAGGAGCATTTGAAGATGCAGAGTTTGAATTAGAGGAGAGAGGACTTTTTGTGCTCAGACTGATGGGGGAAGGTGGACACAAAGGGAGAAAAAAGAATATAAAGAATGATATATTCATGAAAGAATATAACTTAGGATCCTGAACAGACATGGAGTTGTTGATATAAATTAATCCGTTGGTAGAGACAGTGTGAGATGTTTTGTGGCGAGCCTTCCTGGTGGTCACTGCATATGTTCCTTGGGTGGCAAAGAGACGTGATTTATTAAGAGCATGTAGGAGGTCCTGAGGGCTTCCCAGGTGGCGCTAGTGGTAAAGAACCTGCCTCCCAATGCAGGAGACATAAGAGATGCGGGTTCAATCCCTGGGTTGGGTAGATCCCCTGGAGGAGGGCATGGCAACGCATTCCTGTATTCTTGCCTGGAGAATTACCATGGACAGAGGAGCCTAGCAGGTTACAGTCTGTAGGGTCACAAAGAGTCAAAACACAACCGAAGTGACTTATGCACTCTGGAGGTCCTGAACCACCAAACAGTTCAGGGTGTAGTCCTTTCTCCAATATCTGCTCGGGACCTATTCTCTTCCCATTCTCACACAGTAGAAAGCCAGGGATTATGAAGTCAAGAGATGATTAGCCTGTGACCATGGTCATTCTTTAACGAGGAACAAAATTAACTCGATAGCATTCTCGTCAGATCTCTATAGCGTTCTTGTCAAGGATGTATTACTTCTCACTTGGGTTAATAACCTACCCCCCCCTTGAATATTGTCACCTCAGTCTCCCTCACAGCTCGCCTGACCTGCCGCATTCTCACCAAGGTTAGTTGTGATGGCCTCATTCCTAAATCCAGGGACTCTCAACCCGAATGGTATTGCATGCTCTGCAGCTTGGTCGCTCTTAACACCTTTCATCTTTCTTTGAAATGATCCTGCCATTTCCTCCCTTTACCATTCATGGCACTCTGTCTCTAGGCTTTCTGGCAGACATCTACCTGCTTGCATTTCTAGCACCAGTTTTTTCCCCCTCTGAGAATACTCCCTCCTTCTCCAAACCCAACTAACATAGTTGCAAGGGGAGGGGGGTGGCTCTCGCCCAAGTGAGCTGGTCCAGCAGTATTACTCTGACCCAAGTGAGACTGATCATCATTTTTGTATGATGATTATATACAAAATCAAAATCAAAAGAGAGAAGACAGGTACTGGGGGAAGCAGTTTCAGGGTGACTTTGAATAAGAGTCTCTCACTGGATATCTAAATTCTCAGATACAAAGGGCAGGAAGTGATGGTAAGTTTCTTACCATGTGCATGAGAGAAACAGGTCCTTAATGAGACAATGAAAGATAGAGCAGACACAGAGAATGGAGAGACCGAGAAAAGTAACTGCTGATGTTTGAAACTGGACTTGCTTCTCATTGTGAGCCCTTGGTTTCTTCTTTCCAGTGCTAGCAAAGGAAGAATGTGAAGGTTTTGAGTCAGGGCATCATGGACAATGGGAAAAGCCTAGTGTTGCTGCAATAATGTCACCTAAAGATTTGAGGAGGAAGTCCTTGAAAGTAAGTCAAGGTACTCTTTGGGGAAAAGGTGGAACAAACGAACCCAAACCAAATAGAGACAGCAGCTGTCCCCCACGCAGAAGCCATGCCCAGATTTTCTTTTGTAATATTAATCAATATGTTTATTGAAAGCCTAACTAAGAGAAACTTTAATGAAACTTCCCTGATAGCTCAGTTAGTAAAGAATCCACCTGCAATGCAGGAGACCCCAGTCTGATTTCTAAGTTGGGAAGATCCACTAGAGAAGGGATAGGCTACCCACTCCAGTATTCTTGGGCTTCACTTGTGGCCCAGCTGGTAAAGAATCTGCCTGCAGTGTGGGAGACCTGGGTTCGATTCCTGGGTTGGGAAGATCCCCTGGAGAAGGGAAAGGCTACTCACTCCGGTACTCTGGCCTGGAGAATTCCATTGACTGTATAGTCCCTGGGGTCACAAAGAGTCAGACAGGACTGAGTGACTTTCACTTTCACTTAATAAAGCTTTCAAACATTTGCAGACATATAAAATAAAGCTAATTAATATTCAGTTAAGGCAATAAATCTTTTAAAGAGACACATCTTTGTTGAGGACTGGCTCACCATTCACAATGAAATATAATTTATAAGTTTTATTTGAATATTTTCATAAAATAAGGCCATTTCAGTGATTTGTTCAATATTGTGAGTATATTAATTTATAATTGCAGCCATAAAACACTATTACTCTTCACATGAGTGCTAGGTCACTTCAGTCATGTTGGACTCTTTGCTACCTTTGGACTGTAGCTGGCCAGGCTCCTCTGTGCATGAGATTCTCCAGGCAAGAATACTGGAGTGGGTTGCCATTTCCTTCTCCAGAGCGTCTTCCCCACCCAGTGATCGAACCTGCATCTCTTGTCTCCTGCATTGGCAGGTGGGTTCTTACCACTAGTGCCACCATGGAAGCCCCCAGTACTCTTTAACGTTGGACTAAACCTGCCATTTGGGCTTCCCAGGTGGTGCGGTGGTAAAGAATCTGCCTGCCAATGCAAGAGATGTAAGAGATGCTGGTTTGATCCCTGGGTAGGAAAGATGCTCTGGAGTAGGAAATGGCAACCCACTCCACTATTCTTGCCTGGAAAATTCCATGAACAGAGGAGTCTGGTGGGCTACAGTACAAGGGGCTGCAAAGTGTCACGTGACTGAGCACACACACGCACACACACACACACAAACACACACAGACACACCCCTACCATGTAAAATAATTGCAAATCAGAGGCTCAAACACAGTCCAGTCAGCGTGTGGCAAGAGCTTGCATAGTATTTTTAAGATCTTTGGATTTGAATTCCTTTAGTGTGCTTCCAACAACACTCTACACATGGACATCATCAGATGGTCAACACTGAAATCAGATTGATTATATTCTTTGCAGCCAAAGATGGAGAAGCTCTATACACTCAGCAAAAACAAGACCAGGAGCTGACTGTGGCTCAGATCATGAACTCCTTATTGCCAAATTCAGACTTAAGCTGAAGAAAGTAGGGAAAACCACTAGACCATTCAGGTATGACCTAAATCAAATCCCTTATGACTATACAGTGGAAGTGAGAAATAGATTTAAGGGACTAGATCTGATAGACAGAGAGCCTGATGAACTATGGACGGAGGTTCATGACGTTGTACAGGAGACAGGGTTCAAGACCATCCCCATGGAAAAGAAATGCAAAAAGGCAAAATGGCTGTCTGAGGAGGCCTTACAAATAGCTGTGAAAAGAAGAGAAGTGAAAAGCAAAGGAGAAAAGGAAAGATATTCCCATTTGAATGCAGAGTTCCAAAGAATAGCCAGGAGAGATAAGAAAAGCCTTCCTCAGTGATCAGTGCAAAGAAATGGAGGAAAACAGCAGACTGGGAAAGACTAGAGACCTCTTCAAGAAAATTAGAGAGATCAAGGGAACATTTCAGGCAAAGATGGGTTTGATAAAGGACAGAAATGGTATGGACCTAACAGAAGCAGAAGATATTAAGAAGAGGTGGCAAGAATACACAGAAGAACTGTACAAAAAAGATCTTTATGACCCAGATAATCACAATGGTGTGATCACTGACCTAGAGCCACACATCCTGGAATGTGAAGTCAGGCGGGCCTTAGAAAGCATCACTACGAACAAAGCTAGTGGATGTGATGGAATTCCAGTTGAGCTATTTAAAATCCTAAAAGATGATGCTCTGAAAGTGCTGCACTCAATATGCCAGCAAGTTTGGAAAACTCAGCAGTGGCCAAAGGACTGGAAAAGGTCAGTTTTCATTCTAATACCTAAGAAAGGCAATCCCAAAGAAAGCTCACACTACCTCACAATTACACTCACCTCACACACTAGTAAAGTAATGCTCAAAATTCTCCAAGCCAGGCTTCAGCAATACATGAACCAAGAATTTCCAGATGTTCAAGCTGGTTTTAGAAAAGGCAGAGGAACCAGAGATCAAATTGCCAATATCCGCTCGATCACTGAAAAAGCAAGAGAGTCCCAGAAAAACATCTATTTCTGCTTTATTGACTATGCCAAAGCCTTCGACTGTGTGGATCACAATAAACTGTGGAAAATTCTGAAAGAGATGGAATACCAGACCACCTGACCTGCCTCTTGAGAAACCTGTATGCAGGTCAGGAAGCAACAGTTAGAACTGGACATGGAACAACAGACTAGTTCCAAATAGGAAAAGGAGTACGTCAAGGCTGTATATTGTCACCCTGATTATTTAACTTATATGCAGAGTACATCATGAGAAACTCTGGGCTGGAAGAAGCACAAGCTGGAATCATGATTGCCGGGAGAAATATCAATAACCTCAGATATGCAGATGACACCACCCTTATGGCAGAGAGTGAAGAGGAACTAAAAGGCCTCTTGATGAAAGTGAAAGAGGAGAGTGAAAAAGTTGGCTTAAAGCTTAACATTCAGAAAACTAAGATCATGGCATCTGGTCCCATCACCTCATGGGAAATAGATGGGGAGACAGTGGAAACAGTGTCAGACTTCATTTTGGGGGCTCCAAAATCACTGCAGATGGTGACTGCAGCCATGAAATTAAAAAACACTTACTCCTTGGAAGGAAAGTTATGACCAACCTAGATAGCATATTAAAAAGCAGAGATTATTTGCCAACAAAGGTCTGTCTGGTCAAGGCTATGGTTTATCCAGTGGTCATGTATGGATGTGAGAGTTGGGCTGTGAAGAAAGCTGAGTGCCAAAAAATTGATGCTTTTGAACTATGGTGTTGGAGAAGACTCTTGAAAGTCCCTTGGACTGCAAGGAGATCCAACCAGTCCATCCTAAAGGAGATCAGTCCTGGGTGTTCACTGGAAGGACTGATGCTGGAGCTGAAACTCCAGTACTTTGGCCACTGCATGCAAAGAATTGACTCATTGGAAAAGACCCTGATGTTGGGAGGGATTGGGGGCAGGAGGAGAAGGGGACAACAGAGGATGAGATGGCTGGATGGCATCACTGACTCGATGGACATGAGTTTGAGTAAACCCCGGGAGTTGGTGATAGACAGGGAGGCCTGGCATGCTGTGATTCATGGGGTCGCAAAGAGTCGGACACAACTGAGTAACTGAACTGAACTGAACTGAGTGTGCTTTCGCCCTCTAGGAGCTTATAGAACCTACCACACCCTATTGGGATTTCACCAGTTTCCTTCAACCAGTTGAGTTACCTGTCTATCGTCTACAGGCTTTTATTGTTAAGCTTCTATAGAAATTCCAAAGTATTGGCATAAATGAATAGATTGGGGCTCATTCATGCTATGCAAATTAGACATGATCGTATAGGTAACAAGAGGTGTAAGGAATATAAAAACTGAAACTGCTTTTCACTGCCTATACTCTCCAATACAACAGGGACTTTCTATCACCTGTATTTTTTCTTTATTGTTTTCTTTTCTTTTCTCCTTCTTTGTCCTCTTCATTTTGCTCCTGTTCCTTTTTTTCCTTCTCCTCCTCTTTTTCTTAACAGATCAATTAAAAAAAAAAAAAAACTCCTACCCAGAGATTTAATATATAAGCAGACATTCTCTGATAGAAATGGGAGTTGATGACAAAGCTTCACTCTCTTCTCTGGCAACTTCTTGGTCTTAATTAGCAGAAAACACCGTATGGGCTAGTTTCTAATCAATTGATCATTTTCTAATCAATCAATCAAAAATATCTCTCTTGTATTCTGCCTATCAAAATGACACATTGTATAATGTGTCACATTATACACAAAATGACACATTGTATATACTTAAATGTATATTCAACACAAAATATAATCAAACATCCTGGTCTTTACCATATTGATAGGGAAGAAATGATGTAGCAACTACATTTTCAATTTGTATCTTCTTAATGATCAGTATGAAAGAATGTAGTTTAATATTTTTGAATATTTGTACATTTTTATCTTTAAGTTATCCATTTTTGTCATTCACTTATGTTTCTGTGGTTTATTTGTCTTTTATCTTCTTGGTGCAAAGGAGCACATTAAAGAGTGTAGACATGAATGCTTTATGTATTATATATGCTGTAAATCATTTTTCTTGAGCTATAATGTCTAAAGAATCCATTTTCAATGCAGGAAATGTGAGTTTGAACCCTGGGTCAGGAAGATCCCCTGGAGAAGAAAATGGCAACCTATTCCAGTATTCTTGCTTGGAAAATCCCATGGACAGAGAAGCCTGGTGGGCTACAATCCATGGGATTGCAAGGAGTAGGACATGAGCCACTAAACAACAACAATAGAATGACTTAAACCCAACTGAATAAAGAGGGAGAGGTCCCAGTTAAAGGAGTAGAAATATCTGCTTTTGTTTCAGAGGAAGATCTGGATTTGAATCCTGACTTCTCCCTGTACTTCCTTATCTTTTGGAAGTTTTCCAAATCTCTCTGAGCTTGTGTTTCTCTTAGACAGAGAAGGTCTATATTATCAGTTTTGAGAGGATTAAATGAGATAATACGAAGGAAAGCACTATAGGATTATCAAAGTGCCATTCAAATTTAAGTGGTCCATTGGGACTACAGGCATGCTCTTCAATAGCACCTGGTGTGTCCCTCAGCCTGAAATAGACATAACCACTATCTTTTCTACAAGCAAAATAGTCTACATTTAAAACTTGGGTGATAAGCATTAAGCCTCAGGTCATTGTTTGTAATCTTGTCTTTTTCCATAACTGACAGCATAATATACACATTGAGAGGCTTGCTTAACTGTTCCCTTTTGTTGGGATAAGTATAGCCTTTTTTGTGAAATGACCCACTTATTTAATGAACTCTATTCTTCAGTCTAAAACGCACTTTGTATCAGTCTATTTGTTACCAAAACTCCATTCCTCATATTTTCCTGCTCTATATTTCAGAGGATTCTATTTTCTAAGCTTCCTTGCTTGATTACTTTATTTACCACATCTTCTGTAATTAAAAAACAAAACAAAACTTCACTCAAAGTGTATATAATCAAATTTATAGCCTCTAAGTTTTTTTAAAAAATATTTAAGAAATATTTTAACTTATATAACAATATGAAAATATTCTTTATGTTTTATAGTACATTTTATAGCATTAAAAAGTAATTTCATCTACCTAGGTTTGTTTCCGAGTGTGATGTGAGACATTTATATTTTACTTCAAAATACCATTATAAATAAATAGTCCCAATACTATCTGTTGAATAATTGAATAATCTATTCCTTTCTCACCAACTTGAAAGCCACCTTCTGCATACACTAAATTGGCATATATATATTGAATGTCTTGTTCTATATCAGTGGCCTCTTCATCTATAGCTATGCATTTGTGCACATTCTATGTTAAAAAAACCTTAACCTTGAATGTTAAAAATTCAGATGTCTTCTTCTTTTTGAGGCTCTGAAGCATGTTAAGTGATACTAAAGGACTTGTTCCCTCATCAGGTTCCACTCTCAGACCTTTGGCACTGTTCTTGTTTAGTCTCTACATCCTATGCGACTCTTTTGCAACCTCATGAACTAGAGCCCACCAGGCTCCTCAGTCCATGGAATTTCCCAGACAAGAATACTGGACTGGGTTGCCATTTCCTTCTCCAGGGGATCTTCCTGACCAAGGGATTGAACCTGTGTCTCCTGCACCAGCAGGCAGATTCATTACCTCTGAGCCACCTGGAAGTCCTAGCACTGCTACTACTATAGTATTAATGCTCTAATTTAGTTACTATATAATATTATAGTAACTCTTAATATCTGCTAGAACATGTGTGCCCTCACCTACTTCAGATCTGGCCCCAGAAAAGAATAAAAATCTTTCCAAGTAGTTACCCAACAGATGAAGAACTGATTTTCACAGTACCTGTCCAGTTATATTTCATCAGCCCTGCAAACAAGTGAACAAGTGATTTATCTCTTTTGCAGTGAAAGTGTTCATTATAGATATTCTTTGCCCTTTTCCACTACCATGTGTTAGAGAGGGCAGGTAAAATATTTTTATTCCCAGATCACTGGGACATTGTGATTTACAAATAAACCTGATGGAGAGGAATGGGAATCATCTGGAAATACCAAACTTTGAACCAGATAGGCACTTGGATTATCTCAGGGGAAGGATAAAATGAGTATTTCATGATGAGAAGGGCAAGGTGTTTCAGATAAAACACTGTGCATTCATCAGTGTACTTTTTCTTACTTTTCCTGGATTCTAAGCTACCCTGCATTCCCTATTCTTCCTCACAGCTTGCTGTGACTGATGGGCTATTTTCCAGCCAAGAGAATGTGAGCAGGAATGATAGATGACACTTACTAATCAACATTCTCATTTTGGATTTTACGTGAACAAGCAATTTGCTTGTATAATGTTTGAACAATGAAACATTTTAGAGGTTATCATGGTGGCTAGCACTCAGGTATGCTCTTCTTTTTATTTTTTTCTGACTAGGATGTGTTTTACTTCTAGGATTTGAAGAGCAAGGCATTTGATTAATTATAGACTTAATTAAACATTTATTGTCTCTCCTTCATTCTTTCATTTTTTCTGGACCCCAGTTGCATGTATATTTGTTCTTATCAGTCTATCCACTGCTGTCTTTCGTATCTGTCTTTCATATGCTTAATTTCTATGCTGCATCTGGGTTATTTCTTAAAACCAATCTTATATTTCACTATTTCTCTTTCTAGTTATGTCTATTCTGTTTTTTAACCTAATGACTGAGCTTTTAATTTAAATGAGTATATTTTTTGATTTCAGAAGTTTGAGTTAGTTCATTTTTCAAATAATCATGTTCTTCATAAATAGCATCTTTTGCATATTTTAGATTCTCTTTTATTTCTTTAAACATTTTAAGTAAAAGTTTCATGTTCTGTATCTAATTTTTCCTCTTTCTAAACTCCTTGTAGATCTAATTCTGTTGATTGTTGCTTCAGCTTACTTTAGCTTATGACTTCTTCCTATGCATGAGCTCATTTTCTTTCACCAGGTATTTATTTGAGGCCATCTCTGGGGTCTCAGGAAGTAAAATGTCTGCCTGCAATGTGGAGACCTGAGTTCGTTCCCTGTGTTGGGAAGATTCCCTGGAGCAGGAAATGGCAACCCACTCCAGTATTCTTGCCTGGAGAATCCCATGGACAGAGGAGCCTGGTGGGGTACAATCCCTGGGATCACAAAGAGTCAGACATGACTGAGTGACTAACACACACATGTATTGTGACAAAGTTGAGAAGGCTGGCTTCTTTTCTCTCCTGAAAAAGATGTCAAGATCCTGGGATCTCTTGAAGTTCACATCCAGAATTGGAACTTTCTGGAGGATTCAAATAAATTTAATCCCTTTATCTATGTATTCAGTTACAAGACTGCAATTATGACTTTCTGCTTTTGGTCGAAGCATGGTTTTGTGTTATCTTTCTTTGAAAAGAAGTATCTTTACCTGATAGTATAACCTTCTGAGGGCTGTATATGATGGATTCCATCTAAATCCCACATTTATGCACCTAAAATCCTTTCTCCTAAAGATCTGGAGGTTGATAAAAGTCGAATTTGTAAGTGGAAAACGCCCTCAGGACAGCCAGGTCTTCAGTAGGTTATGATCCTGATTACTAGATGTCAGATTGTGATGGCTTCTCTTACACTCTTCAAAATTCAGCTGGGCAAGCAAAATAATCTTTATTTCATTTTATCTGATGTTTCCAGGCTTTCAATGAGAGTGTTTTCATAAAATATAATCAACAACTGTGTTTCTAGACACAGTTTATGTTTTCTCTTTATTAAGCTTTGTTTCATTAAGTTACAATGGATTTTTTTCCCCTTTACCTTGAGTTTTGTTAGATTGATCTTTTGTTGTTGTTCTCATGGATTGGACTTTCTACTTCACAAATCTGTTTTACTAGTTATTACACTAACTTTTAAGCAAATGCACTTATTAAACCTGGATCATTAACCACAGCCCAAACCTAGAATCCCATAGAACAGACAAAAATTCTAGCAGGATTTTAATTCTTTTTTTTATAATTTTCTACTCTGTCAGTTTTATTCTTTGGCAACATAGCTTTGAAATGGGCATTTTTTGGCATTCTTATTTTTAAATATTCTTTTCCAGTATGGTTCCTTACAGGATATTGGACATATTCCCCTGTGCTCTACCATAGGACCTTGTTTATCCATCCTACATACAATAGTTTATACTGCTAACCGCATGCTCCTAGTCCTCCCCTCCCTCTCGACACTGACAAGTCTGTTCTCTGTGTCTGTGAGTCTGTTTCTGTTTTGTTGATAGGTTTATTTGTGCCTTATTTTAGATTCCACATGGAAGTGATATTACATGGTATTTGTCTGTCTCTTTCTGACTTATTTCACTTAGTATTATAATCTCTAGTTGCACCCATGTTGCTGCAAATGGCACGATTTCATTCTTTTCATGACTGAGTACTATTTCATTGCACTGTGTATGTATATGTACCACATCTTCTGTATCCGTTCATCCATTGATGGACATTTAGATTGTTTCCATCTTTCGGCTATTGTGAATGGTGCTGCTATGAACATAATCTGAGTATATGCCCAAGAGTGGGATTGCTGGATCTTGTGGTAATTCTATGTTTAGTTTTCTGAGTAATCTACACACTATTTTCCATAGGATTTGAATTCTTCTCTTCCTATTGTATGCTTCCTTTTGGGGAAGGGAAAGAAAGAAAGTGAAAGTGAAGTTGCTCAGTTGTGTCCCTCTCTTGGGGACCCCGTGGACTGTAGCCTACCAGGCTCCTCCGTCCATGGGATTTTCCAGGCAAGAGTACTGGAGTGGGTTGCCATTTCCTTCTCCAAGAGATCCTCCCGACCCAGGGACTGAACCTGGGTCTCCTGCCTTGTAGGCAGACGCTTTACCATCTGAGCCACCAGGGAAGTCCTTTGGGAAGGGAACACTTATTTAACAGCTGGATTGGGGTCCATAGCATTATTACCTGTAACTATTTGAAAGTAATTATCTTTGTCATTAGGTATCCTCCATATACTTAGATTCATTTCTCAGTTTTTGAGGATATGTTAATGAATACATTTTGTGGAAAAGGAAGTATAAGTAAAATATGGCTTTTTTCAATTGATGTTTAAAAATTCTATTTTTTTCCTCATAATTGAATCAAAGTTTGATAAGAATAGGGTTTTTTGTTTGCTCGTTTTGTTTGCTGTTGTTTTTTTTAGTTCAAAATCCTTCATTCTTATTTGTTACTTTCTAGAATCCAGCATTTGAGATAAGTTGGATGTCAGTCTGAATTTTTAAAAGATGTTGGTAACAATAGATCTAGCCTCCATGTTTTCTGTTTAGTGTCTTTTAACTCTATTGCTTTGACTTTTTAAACTGTACATTGGTATAATTCTTAGCTTTATTCTCTAGTTACAAACATAATCTTTTCCCATGACAATTCTGCTATCCAAACTTTGTGTTATTATTGTAATCTTTAATCTTAGTAATCATGTTTTTAACTTAAAGAAGCAAATAATTACTTTCTATGTTTCAGAGCATCCCTTCATTCTATGAAAATATGAGTACTAGACAGTTAAAATCTTTCTATATTCAGTGCTAACTCTGATTCCGCTAGTATTATTTTTCCCGTCTGTTCATTTTGATTTCTCCCTTTAAAAAAATTGTTCAGTTTTTAAAATTATTTTTGTCTTCCAATGTGTGATGATCTTCTTCCTTGATCACTTCCATATATTAATACAGTTTTCTTGGTGGCTCAGTGGTAAAGAACCTCTCAATGCAAGAGACACAGCTTTGGTCCCTGGGTCAGGTAGATCCGCTGGAGAAGGAAATGGCAACCCACTCCAGTATACTAGGGGGAAATCTCATGGACAGAGGAGCCCGGCAGGCTATTGTCCATGTGGTTCCAAAAGAGTTGGACACAACTTAGTGACTAAAACAACTGTTCATGAAAGTATCCTCGGCACATGTAACAGTAATTATTGCCACAAAATGAGTGCTGAGACCAACACTGTACAGTGGATGGGAAGGTAAAAACAGTGGGCTCTACCTTAAAGGTTCAGAAAGAATCTACATGGACAATTTGTAGGTGGCCCTGTCACCCATAGGAAGGACAAAATCCTGAAGTCACCCCCGTATAGACACTTTGGCTGAATTCCCGTGGTGACAAAAGAAGTCCTGCAGATTTTATCCAATTGGAAAATGTAACAGCAGGCCTGAAAGCAGGGGGCAGCAATAACTATTTTGTAATCCTTTAATTAATTACATAGTGGAAAAAAAAAAAAAGCCCACACTGTTCTAGTTTCTTTGCTCTTGCTCTCAATGAACTTACTTCTGAGAGATTCATTTGGTTGAAATTAATTTTTCAGAGGTTCTGTTATCTCTTTTAAAAATTTCAAAGTGCCTCAGATATATTAGTTATGGTAATCAATATTATTGCATTAACTTAGTACCATCCAGAAATACTACATTTTTCTTTGCTTTTGAAGGCATTCTTCAAATTTTTGCATTAACTTTTTTCCTTACATCAGAATAATTTTGTCATTTTCATGAGATTTTGAGAGAAAAAATAAATATTTATGCTCAGTAAATTGTTAAATGGGAATTCAGATTATCTTTTTTCTTTATTTTTTTTTAAGCTTCAGAAAGTTCAGCATCAGAAGTTTGGGTAGTCTTTAATAAAAATTTCAATGTTAAGTATCAATTGTCAACTCAATAAAACTTCTCCTTTTTCTTTATTTATTGCTTATTCATCTATTCCATAGTCCTTTACTCAAAGATGTGTGTCTGTCTACATAAATAATTTGTGTTCATGGAGTCTATCCTTGAACTTGTATTTATCTCCTATCCTTTCTGCTGGGATCCATTTGATAGTTTACAAACTCGATTTTTTTTTAATACACTACTTGTCTTCCACAGTTTCTAACCTGATATTCCTTTCACTGACTTTATACTTTTTGATTATCTAATTTTCAGGTGAAAAGAGTATTTTCTCATTGTTAATTTATTTCTTTTCACACATTTATTTTAAACTCTGATCTTGGTAAGTATATGAAGTAAAATATTTCTTGAACTTTTTTTCTTCTTAGAATAATCTGTCTTAGAAGGAACATTTATTCTTATTCCTCAGTTTTTTTAAAATCACACACACACACACACACACACACACACACACACACACATATTCTGTTTGCTCTCATTAAAGTGGGAGTTTCATGTTTGTTTAATATTGGAATCAAGATGGACATGGTTAGAGACCATGAAGAGCACTGTTCCAATTTCTAGGGCTGGATGAGTGAGAAGAACGTGTCTGGATTTGTTGACTTTTATTTTGTGCATGGATGCCTGGTGGTCCAAGCACAAAAGGAATATGTACTTGCATGTTCTGAAGGTACGGAGGCTCTTTTCTCTCGCTTTCTTCCTTTTTTTAATCTTCTCTCTCTCTCTCTCTCTGTCTCTGTTTCTCTCACGTTTTTATCTTTGTTTTTTGATAGTAGCTTAAAGATATCTGATAAGCATATGCATTTTAAAGGAGAAGGACCTCCCTCACTTGAAGCCAGTTAGAAAAGGACCTTCTCCCTTCTTTAGAATATTGTTCACAGCCAGTTCTGCCACCTTTGTGGGACTGCGTTTGAACTGAGCCAGATTTGCAGTGGCCGAAGGTTGCCTTCAGGTCCTGCTTCTTGAAATCTGAACTTGATACTGGGGATTTGTTGGAGGCTGTGCACACACTCCTAAGTGCAGGCAGCCCCGTAGGAGACTGTTGACCCTTTATTTTAGCCAGAGCTTTTATGCTATAATTCACAGTCTTTGAGTTTTTCTTTTGCCTTTGGGTGCCTTGTCTCCTTAGGTTAAAGTGGTGATACGTGTTTTTGTCAATTTATATTTCATTATTTGTTTCAGTGGAGTTGTTAGAGGAGCAAGTTAAAGGTATGGTTTTAAATTGCCATTTGAACTGAAAGTCTTACTGATTTTGTGTTCAACCATTTCAGATCTGCTCTTTTTTATGCTCTAACATCAATTTTAATTCTGTGTTTTAGTTGTTTCGATGCCTTTAAGTCCTTCTGTGACTGTCCCTCTCTCTAAAGCTCATCTTCTTCATTTCTTACTGCATTTTATTGATTTCCATCTCTATCTTTCAGTGGCTTAAGGTTTTCTACTTTTGTTTCACTGAGGACAAGTCTTCTTCCCTTTTATTGATGATGCCAAAATATTTTTGACATTTTATCCTCAACCAATATTTTCCTTATCTTCCTCAGAACTTTGCTATACCTCTGAGTCCTGTGCCTATGCTCTTCTTATATTATGCTATGGCATTTTATTATGTGCTATATCATTTATCACTATTAATGAGACAGTTTTGAAAGAGAGGGTACCTAAATGGTAAATTCAGTCCAGTTCAGTTCAGTTCAGTCGCTCAGTCACCTCCAACTCTTTGCAACCCCATGCACCGCAGCACTCCAGGCCTCCCTGTCCATCACCAACTCCCGGAGTTTACCCAAACTCATATCCGTTGAGTCAGTGATGCCATCCAACCATCTCATCCTCTGTTATCCCCTTCTCCTCCTGCCTTCAATCTTTCCCAGCATCAGGATCTTTTCAAATGAGTCAGCTCTTTGCATCAGGTGGCCAAAGTATTGGAGTTTCAGCTTCAACAGCAGTCCTTCCAACGAACACCCAGGACTGATCTTTAGGATGGACTGGTTGGATCTGCTTGCAGTCCAAGGGACTCTTAAGAGTCTTCTCCAACACCACAGTTCAAAAGCATCATTTCTTCAGCGCTCAGCTTTCTGTATAGTTCAAGTCTCACATCCACACATGACTATTGGAAAAACCATAGCCTTGACTAGACGGACCTTTGTTGACAAAGTAATGTCTCTGCTTTTTAATATGCTGTCTAGGTGGTCATAACTTTCCTTCCAAGGAGTAAGCATCTTTTAATTTCATGGCTGCAGTCACCATCTGCAGTGATTTTGGAGCCAAGAAAAATAAAGTCAGCCACTGTTTCCACTCTTTCCCCATCTATTTGCCATGAAGTGAGGGGACCGGATGCCATGAACTCAGTTTTCTGAATGTTGAGCTTTAAGTCAACTTTTTCACTCTCCTCTTTCACTTTCATCAAGAGGCTCTTTATAATATCATTTAAAATATCTCTATGTTAATAGACATTGGTTTTATTATGTCGGATACCTATATCATAGTCTGATACAAAAAATCTTAAACATAATATTAGTGAGTCAAATTCAATGATGTATTAAAAAGATAATCTAAATGACCTGGTAAGGTTTCTCTTGATCTGTAATATTAACCTAGCAGTTGAAAATCAAAAATGTTATTGACATATTTACAAAAAGAAAGGAGAAAAAAATATGATCACTGTGACATATGTAGAGAAAGCATTTGGGGAATTCTATACCTATTTATGTTTAAAAATTAAATAGCAAACCCATATGAGTACTTCTAAAATTTTTATAGTAATCATATTTATTTTTGAAATATTGAGTTTTCTTCATATCTTAAAGAAGAATGAAACAGAGACCTCATCACTTTTATTCAGTTCTACATTGGATGTCCTAGACAGTGCAGTCTAGTCAAAGCACTAAGTTTAATAGCAGATTCCAACACCACTTCTCTAGCAATTTTTGACTTTTTGTTTCAATGCAGCAAGCAAAAGTTCTACAGGCCAATAGTATAAAGTAAATCTTGATAAAAAATTAAGTTACAGGCTTGTCATCAACTTTTGTAGGAAATGGAATTTCAGTCCTTTTTTAAAATGAAACATGCTCTTAAATTATTTTGTTCTGTTTTGCTGAAAGACTTACTGCAAAAAAAATTTTTTTAAGCATTACAGAGGCAATAAGGTAAATATATACTTTTAGATTTACAACATATAATAAATAAAATCATAGTAGAACAGCCCTCAGAGCATTCCCTTCACTCTATGACAGGACAGCTTAGCTTTTATATCCTACATGTATTTCATATCATCTAATCTATATGTGCTCAGTCATGTCCAACTCTTTGTGACCCCATGGACTGTAGACCACAAGGCTCCTCTGTCCATGGGATATTCCTGGCAGGAATACTGGAGTGAGTGAGTTGCCATTTCCTCCTCTCAGTTCAGTTCAGTTCAGTCACTCAGTCGTGTCTGACTCTTTGCGACTCCGTGAATCGCAGCATGCCTGGCCTTCCTGTCCATCACCAACTCCTGGAGTCCACCCAAACCCATGTCCATTGAGTCGGTGATGCCATCCAACCATCTCATCCTCTGTCGTCCCCTTCTCCTTCTGCCCTCAATCTTTCCCAGCATCAGGGTCTTTTCAAATGAGTCAGCTCTTCGCATCAGGTGGCCGAAGTATTGGATGAAGTTTCAGCTTCAATATCAGACCTTCCAATGAACACCCAGGACTGCTGTCCTTTAAAATGGACTAGTTGGGTCTCCTCATAGTCCAAGGGACTTAGGGGCATCTAATCTATAATTTACTACCTTTTCTTATAACTCTTCTGACTAGCAGTGCAGCAGTGTCTGACAGATTACAGAAAAGGCCACAATGAACCTGTACACTAAGCAGCTGGGACAGCAGCATCAAATCTTGAGCTAGGAACAATTATTTGAACCTGGCCACCCCTCTCAGAGCACATTTTGTTTTAATATAAGCTTCCTGTATGCATTCATTGAAAGGGAAAGTTTACTTAAGTTGAACCTGGGTGGAATTAGGAAGGGAGGGATAGGCCTCTCTGCTGGTCATCTTGCAGATTTCTCATTTTAAAAGGTGACTATAATACCTTTGTGCATTATTTTTTAGTGGTTGCTATGGAGATCACAACATACATTCTTAATTTTTCAAATTCTACCTTGAATTTATATAGTACTACCACAGGCTCCCCTGGTGGCTCAGTAGTAAAGAATACACCGGCAGTGCAGGAGACCTGGGTTCAGTCCCTGGGTCAGTCAGGAAGCTCCCCTACAGAAGGTAATGGCAACCCATTCCAGTTCCCCTGCCTGGAGAATTCCACGGACAGAGGAGCCTGGTGGGCTATAGTTCATGGAGTGGCAAAGAGTCGGACATGACTAGGCAACTAATACTTTAATTGTAAAATATAGAAGCTCTGCAACTGTGTAGGTGCTTTAATCTTTTCACCTCCTTTCTGTAATAGTTGTCATATATATCGTATCTACTTATGTAAGTAAGATAGTTTTTATTTTTGCATATGTTTTTTTGTAGCATATGTATTTGTAAAGAAGCTAAGAGAAAAAAATAATCTTCTGTATTCAAATGCTTTTCATTTATTCTTGGAAGAATCTAGTTTCCCTCTGATAACATTTCTCTTCATGCTGCAAAACTTCCTCTGAACATTTCTTGTGCTACAAAATCTGGTGACAATGAATTATTCTATTTTTCCTTTATCTAGAAATATTTTGATTTTCCCTTCCTTTAATAAGATATCTGCTGCTTATAGCATTTTGGGTTGACAGATACCTTTTTTTCTTAGTCTTTGAAAAATGTTGTTCTACCATCTTTTGACCTTCCTTGTTTCTAATCAGAAGTTTGTAGTCATTCACATTTTTATTTCCCTGTATGTAAAGTGTTGATATTCACTGGTTGCTTTCAAACTTTTTCTCTTTATATTGATTTTTAGCAATTTGATTATGATGTGCCTAGGTGTGGTTCTTCTCAAATATATCATGTTCACTGGGCTGCCTGAATCTATATACTTGTTTTTGAACAAATTTGGGAAGTTTTTTCTTTCATTTTTAAGTATTTTTCTCCCTCTTATCTCTCCCTGTCTTCTAGACCCTTTGAAATTTTCCTCAGGATTCTCAGACTCTATTTAGGTTATCTTTGATACTTTTTCTTCTTGTCTTTAAATTGTATGATTTATATCTATCCATCTTTGTATTCACCGATTCCTTCCTTTTCATTGCTACACTTATTAAACCCATCTGTGGAAAAATTTATTTCAGGTGTTATATTTTACAAGTCTTAAATGTTAAGTTTTTATTTCTTTTATTATCTGTTTCATTTACTATCCTTTCAAGTGTTTTGTCTGTGTATTTTATTTCAGTGTGCATACTTAAAAGAGACATTTTAATGAACTTATCTAATATGTCTAGTATCTGTATCATGTCAAGATTGGTACCTGCTACAAGTCTTTCTCTTGTTTGTTATATGCCAACTGACTTTGGATTGTATCTTGGACATTCTGAATGTTGTGTTAGTAGGGTTCTGGATTCTCTTTTGTTTCCCCAGAGGTTGTTGAGTTTTTTAAGTAGACAATTAGTTGTTAGATTTAAATCCACCTGATCATCTGTGTTGAATAGCCCAAATACCAATTCTGTTCTTTGAGCTAAAGTGCAAATTGCTTTCAGTTTGATTTTCATGTACATGGCTGAGAAGTCAGTCACAGACTTTCACAGAGTTTATGCATAGAATTAGGAATTCCATAACTATACTCTCTTTTGCACTTTCATTTTTGTTTCTCTTTATTTTTTTATTTTGCTTGACCTTGTAGTACCAAGGTTTTCTCCACTGAATAAGAAAACTAATGGATTTTCTACCAAAGTTTTAGCTGCCTGGAGCAATTGCGATAATTGTAACTATAGTTACCCCTTGAAGTAAAAATTAAGAAAGAGAGAGGGAAGAAAGGAGGTAGAGAAGGGAGGACAGAGGGAGGAGAAGTGGAAAAAAGGGAAGGAAGGAAAGAAAGAAATAGGGAAAGAAATAAAAGGAAAATAGAAAGAGAGAAATAAAGAAAAGGAAAAGACAGAAAAAAAGCAAAAGGAAGCATAGGAAAGAAAAAATACAGGAGGAAGTCACCTCGCATTAGATACTGTCTTTAAATTTTGACTCCCCTCTAAATAGTATCTGCTTTTATTTAGTCTCTAGAGCCCTCAGAATAGATACCTTGGGGCTTTGTTTTCTTGTTTTGATTTTAAGTTAATTCGGCTTTCATAGTTATCATTTTGGGGTGGATCAGTTTATCAGGAACTCACTCCTCCTTACTGAATGCCATTTCCAAAGTTTTAAACTTCCATAGTACAGGGGCAAAAATCCACATAACCTTCGTGCCATAAATGGTTAGTTGATATTGAATTTCTTATCAATCCCAGGAAGTAGGGTTGACCCAAATTTAAGATCACTTAGAATAAGCATTTTCATACTCCCAACTATTTTATATGCATGTATGTGAATTTGTGTGTAATAGGATATTGGAATTAAAGTCTTAACCAAGAAACCAAAGCACTAAAGATGTTTCTTGTAAAGTGAATTATACCAGATTAAAAGGCCAGATTATGTAATAAGGGACTGGTAACTAACTCATGGTCACCTTGAACAGTGAATCTTAAAATAAACCTCAGCTATAAAAGATTGAAAGAATGGACCTGGAAGTAAGAGTTTATGATAAAATTTCTTTGGCAAGAACTGATGTGATACTGATTTACCTGGTTCCCACCAGGGTGGGTGAAAGAATGCATAGATGGATGAGGATTCTACTTCCTTCACTAGAGAGGGATTTCACAGGAATCTCACAAGGACTTGGAATGTGTGGAAGGAAGCCTGGAAAGGGGATTGAATTCTGAGAAGCTATATGGGGGGCAGGCACCATAAGCTGGCACAGTGCCCTACTTATAGAGAAGAAGGAGGCAAGTTGCAGCTGCTTCTGGGAAGCAACTTAATTCCCCTCCATTGGCAGTTCAAACAGGGATGAGCGTTTTCTGGGAACCAGATGCATATTTTGCAGGAGAGAGCGCCAGCCTGGAGCTATTGTGTGGGTTACTCAAGAACACTATGTAAGAGGTGGAACTCCAGTGAGAGTGAATGTGGACCACTAAAAACGGGACTCTGAGGGACGTGGGTAGTTGAAGAAGTGTGGGAAATTGTATGCAACATGCCTTAGCAGGGGAGCCTCCAAATTTCTGTAAACATACCCAAGACAGTCACTATCAACACTGGCCAAGGTTCAAGACCACCAAGACATCTCATGAAAGGGTAAGCTCTAGAAGAAAATAAAATACCTCTGCCCTGTTTTCTTCTTCTGCCTCTCTCAAATAATTGACAAAAAGAGAAGAAGCGTGACATCTTCTGCCACTCCCAAGTAGCCAGGGTTATTTTTGGAGATTAATGTTTTTGGCACTTGACATTCTAACTTCTCAATTGAGGCTATGCTTGCAAAGTAAAGAAACAGGAGAAATTATTATGATCTAAGAGTGAAGCAGTCAGTTATGAGGCCTAATAAATATTGAGCTACGAAAGTCAAAAGTGAAGACTTCTTTAAAAAAAATTACATACGACAATTTGTGCTTGTGCAATGTGCTGACATTATACATGTTCATAAAGAGAAAAGGTGAGCGATTGATTTTGTTCCATGATCCTGGGGCGCAGCAGAAAGTAAGTGACATTTGAAATGGGTCTTAACAATGTTAAATAATAAAGGAAGCAAAATGAGCAAAGTCTGGAGTTTTGAAATTACACAGTGTGTTATAGGCAATGAGGAGAATTATAGTATATGGAGAAAGAAGGGTTTTTAGGAGAAGAAAAGTGCATTTGTAAAAGTGGCCTGAAGCCAGTATATTAAAAATAGCATGTGCCACATGGATTTACCACCGAAAAAGGAGGTAGAAGGAAGCTATCCATTTCCCAGAACCAGAAATTGCTTTTTGAGTCTTATGAAAGTATTTGTGTTTTAGAATAACAGTCTTGTCAGTACCTTGGAGGACATTTTAGGGGGCAAAGATGAGAGGCAGAGCATGGCTGTAAACAGTCGAGGCAGCACAGTTGAGAGGTGATCCTTACCTGGCCTAGGGAAGAAGCATTGAAGGTGGATTTGTTAGCCTTAGTAGTGAGTGGACGGTAAGAATAAGCAGCCAAGGAGTGGCCCAAAGCAACTTAGTTGTCACACCAGACAACTTAGATTGTCTGGTGTGAGGTCTTTAGCTGGCTCACAAGACTGGTAAAACAAAACTGGTTGAAGGAGAAACATCAGATTTGAGCTGGTGGCAAACGAAGCAGACTTTGAATATGTTAACGTCGACTTACCTGTAATATATCCAGATGCAGATGTTCAGTCAGTGATTAGAAAGAGATTCCATTGGTTCAGAGTTGGGAAAGATTGGTATTTACAAGTTTGGTTTCAGGCAGGTAGAGACAGACATTGCAAATCACTTTAGAGAAAGTGAAAGGAAGGCTTGACAAAAAAGGTAAGGAGCCGTCAGCAGTGTGAGAAGCAGGAGACTGTGACATCATAGAAATGTAGGAAGGAAAGAGAGGTTTCTATAAATGATGAGGGGATTACACTAACATCAACTTTTGCAAATAAGCCAAATAGGTTAGAATTGAAAAGAAGCCACTACATTTGATTATTAGTCAATTGTATTTGGTTTTTGCCTGAATCATTTAATAGGGTGGGGATTCAGGTGTCAAGATGCTATGGAGAGTGGATAAAAGGCAACAACTTAAAAATAGTGAATACCACCTTGGCTACCTAAAATATCACCATGTAAGGAAAGGAGAGAGCTGGATAACTGTGTAGTTATATATCTGCCAGTTTTAGAATGCAGGAACTGAAATAACGTGAGATGCCAGAGATAATATGAATGTGAACTACTAAAGAAAAATACACAGTAAAAATAAGCTCAGTGGTGCTGTCTGTGACTTCTGCGATGATTAAGAGAAGCACTGCAATAACAGCATCTAATATGTTCTTACAAAATATGTTTCCTTGTCTTCGTCCCCTTTGGCCAACTTTAATTAATTTAGATCTAGAGATAATATTTGAAAATTGTGTGAGGAAAAATTGGATAGATAAAATGCAAATAATTTGTCTGCAGATGATCTAAAATGTAGTGGCAAATGCTTTTGTTCAGAACTCTGCGCTATTGTATTTCTCAACTATTTTCTTTGTTTTAAGGACAGAGGGGTTTTTGGCTCTAATCACAGAGTGCTTATAGTCTGGTTTTGTTGGTTTGTTGGTAATTTGTGGTTATTCTATTTAGCACTTGGTTTTATATTGATTTATGTAGTGGGTTTGAGACCAAACAGATGTGGACCTGAATACCAGTTTTACTACTTCTTAGATGTGTGATCTTGACTAAAAATTAGCCTCGCTGAGATTCAGTTTTCTCACCTGTAATGCAGACAGAACACGAGCTCACCTCACTGAGGATTCATGAAGATTATGGGTAAGAAATTCCACAATGAGTTGCATATAATATTTACTGAATGGTAGGTATTAACATTAAAACATGATCCAGATCTTGCAAAGGGTGGTCTACAAATGTCCTTTTCTAAGGACATTTCTGGGAGAACAGTGTTTTCCTCCTCTTAGAGTGTTACATCCTCACTATTATAATGAAGGTTTAGAGAAGTCAAGTGATGGAGGCATCTGGTTGACTGTGTAGTGAAGGTTTCACAATTGTAGGCTATGCTCAAGTGTAAAAAAAAGAGAGAAAGAGAGAGAGAAAACTTTTAAAAGGATTATTTTGTGTCTCTTATTGTATTCCTAACCCCTCATATCCTAGATGAATTGTGTGCGTGTGTGTGTGAGAGAGATAGCAGGAGAGGGCAGAGAGAGTGACAAATATTGTCTAAAGTAATTTCATTCTCTTCCATTTAAAAATAACTTTCAAGTTAGCTTGATATTGTTTTGATGAATTCATAAATGTTTCATCAAATTCAAAGTTCAGCCTCCTTGATGGGCTTGGTTTTTATTTTGCTAAAGATTTCTTTAGGTCCTCAGGGAGCTTGGGAAAGGTCTACTGCCTTACACAAGGGTGCTCGTGCCATGCTCTGGACTCGTGAGCCCTCTGTAGTGATGATCATTTCCCTGCCCAGACACCTTGCATCTGACAAGCATCAGCTGCTCACATTCAGGGCTGGTAAAATCCATGACCTATTTTTTTTTTTTAATCATAGTTCTCTGGTGACTCTGTGCTAACTTAACTTTACTGTGGTTTCCCCTAGCCCTTCAAATCCTTCTATTTAGGTCAAATCTTCTAACTACTAGATGTCTACTGCCACAGGAACACTTTTTTTCTTTTTGCTTACATTGAGCCCAAGCGAAGCCCACGATCTTAATCCTCACCAACTCCTTCTGTATCCTGGAAGCACACAGAACTTTGGATTTCCTCCATACTGCCAGGAAGCAGAGAGCAGGGGTGCGATCTCTGGTTTTCCCCTCCCTAAACACACCATGTGACTGCTCCCGTGTCATTTGCAGGCCGCTTGTTGAGGGGAATTCTCTCTAAGAATTCCAAACATAGCTCCTCCTTCAGCCTTCTTGGAGTTCCTGTCATTGTTTCATCTTTTTCTCCTAGAGCTTTAGCAACCGAGATTCTTATATCAGATTACTTGATTTCTTTCATCAATCTCCTCTCATTCCTTCCTCCCTGAACCAAAAGAACTTCCAGCTCCCCTTCACTTTTGGTGGGAAATGAGAACATTTCTGAGTCAGAGACTCCATTTTCCCACCAGTGACTCCGGTATTACCGCAAAGAGTCAGAGACGACTGAGCGACTGATACTTTTGGAGAAGGAAATGGCAACATACTCTAGGAGTTTTGCCTGGAGAATCCCATGGACAGATGAGCCCGGCGGGCTACAATCCATGGGTCAGAAAGAGCTGAACACGACTGAGTGACTAACACAGTAAAAAGCTTTGTTCAATAGATGAACAGCCTTAGGGAGTCATGGTTTAGGGAGCAGGAGACTACAATCTTTCTTTGACTTTTGTGTATGCCTGCTAAGTTCTTCAGTGGTGTCCAACTGCTTGCGACCCTCTGGACTGCAGCTTGCCAGGCTTCTCTTGTTCATGGACTTCTCCAGGCAAGAATACTGGAGTGGGTTGTCATGCCCTCCTCCAGGAGATCTTCCTGTCCCAGGGGTCAAACCAGCATCTCTCTCTCTTTTTTTTTTATTTTAAAATTGCATAAAACTTTTATTATTTATTAGCAGTGTATTCTTCTACACCTTAAAATAGAACAAAATATCTTTTCAAAGGTAAACTATTCATAACAAAATACATGTCAATCTTTATTATTGGAGTAGAATCACTTTGCTATATACTTTCTATATTATACACATATTCTTATTTGTCTATGTATGTACATGTGTATAAATAATTTTAAGACATACCCATGTAGATACATATGACTAATATACACATATAATTATGGAAAATTTACAGTAGTCAATTTTACAATCATTTAGTAGCTGCACACAATCAGTGTTCACAGAACTAAAACTGTCTATATGGTTCCCTTTCCCCTACTTCTCAAATATCATCTGAATTACTTTTCACTGATAATTTTGAAAAAAATACTATTTTCCTATACAATTAACTGATCATTTTTTACAATAACTCATAACAAAATATTTTACTATTTTAGCTTTAGAAAAGGTATACAATTTAATTCCACTTAATTTTTGATTCCTAAAACATACAATTCATTTTTTTTCATCAGTTTAGTGCAATTATTTGGTCCTGCAGTTTTTGAAGGTTAACAAACCTGAGTCAAACATTCATTCAAATGCCTTTTTAAAAAAGTAAGACATAAACAAGATGTTTTGCTGAAGCATGTATAACAGCCTCAAGGTACCCCCTTCTAATAAATACCTGATAAATAACTCAATGGTTGAGAGTAAAACACTTCATATGAATCCACTGGACTACCTGAGTAGTCCATTCTTAAGCAGCATGGAAGATAATGAGGATCTAATACTCCCCAGCTCCCCATGAAAAAAAGGTTTACAGGCTTCTGGACCCTAAATATAAGATTGCACTTAAGTGAAAGGACTGTGAAGTACCTAGGAGTCCCTTCATTTTCATGTTAGGTTTCAGATTTGCTAGCTTGTGTGCCAGGAAACCAGCATCTCTTATGTCTCCTGAATTGGCAGCTGGGCTCTTTACCACTAGCGCTAATCCAATTTCCCTGAAATCTATTTACTTCTACAACTGCCCCACCCTCTGCAATGTGTGTATCAGCTATTAAGCTATTGGCTATTGTTGGTCGGCGCTAGACCCATCTTTCCATACTTAGCTCTGTGATATTGCGGCTGGGCCTCTGAACCACATTTCTGTTTGACTTGATGCTCCTTGTTGGGATCTGCAAACAGGAGACACTAGGGGGAGACACAATGCAGGAGAAGGCAGAGGCCACCATGCTCCTTCCTGTCCTGTCTGCTTCCTTTTGTCATGTGCTTCCTTTTTCTGTGTCTCCCCAGCAACACCGCTTCACCCTGGCAGAGGCACTTCCTTCCTGAAGCAGCCGCTGAAGCCAGTTTGTAATTATTACTCTTGCAGAGCCAACCTTCTTACATCTCTCTCCGAGATGCCAGCACCTCCTTGAAAGGTTGGGCCCATGCTCATGCATCCTCTTGCTCAAGCTCAGATACCAGGTCTGGGGGACTGAGTTTCAGGTCTCAGGGCCCTTCCTCTGAAGCTTCTCATTTTGAATAAATTCAGCCTCTACCCTTTGTTCCCCAGCTGTGGGTCAGGGTAGCTGCTTCCTGCACTTGCTACTCCCATGATACCTAGGGAACAATTTTATATTCTGTTTACAATTCCATATATCAAATACTTTCTGTTAAAATTACTAGTATAATTTCGATCATCTGAATGGATCCAGACTGATATAAACTCCACCAGAGCTAATGTTATGTGAATGTCACTATGTAATGGGCTCATCTAACCATTTGTTGGAGGGATGGTGAGGGTGGTGATGGGATGGTGACAATGCTTCACACATATGTCTGTGTGAACACATCTGCTGGTCATGTGCATTTGGTGAACATACTTTTGCTCAGTACGGTGACCCCCAGCCCAGGGGAAAGGGGGACATTGAGCCATAGAGGACTCAAATATACACGAAAGAAAAATTGGTTTTGTGACTAAAACAATTAAGTGTATCTCCATCAGACTTTCCAATACTCGTGGTTATTTAGGGATTAGGGATTCAAAAGTTTCTAAGAGTCAACTTTTAAGACCAAGAGGTATAACTGTGTGACCAACACAACCAAATAAAAAACACATTTTATCTTTTATGTGTGCTCTGCCTTTTGAATCCAGAATGCTTCATTTCAATTCAGTAGAAGAAATACTTGGAAAGTGTCTGTTATAATCCTGGCACTGAGCTAAGTTTATATAATATGATCCCTGCCTCAAGGAACTCAGAGTCTTGCACCTCAAAGTATGGTCCATGAATCAACATCATTGGCATCATCTGGGAACTTATTAGAAACAGAAAATCACACACTCCATCCCAGATCTACTAAATCAGAATCTTCATTTTAACTACATTCCCTGGTGATTTTTACACACACTAGCATTTGACCTAGCAAGGATGAAAACAAGTGCTCCATTAAGCAAAAATCATACCATTCACTTCTAATTCCTGTATCTCTCCTGTTTCTGGCTTTCTACATCCCCTCGCTATACAGTGTTGCTAAAAGTTAGAGAAGGTGGGATGAGACATCTTGGGAAGTAGAATTTTCCCAGATAGACTATATTAGATGAGGTGGGGGGCAGTGAGAACTGTAGGAGGAGCACGAAAACAGTGTTTTGGGCATCACAATGGGCTTTCCTGGTGGCTCAGAGGTAAAGAATCTACTTGCAGTGCAAGAGACGAAGGTATGATCCAGGGGTTGGGAAGATCCCCTAGAGGAGGAAATAGCAACCCAATCTAGTATTCCTGCCTGGGAAATCTCATGGACAAAAGAATCTGGCAGAAGAGTCCATGAGGTCGCAAGAGTCAGACACGATTTAGTGACTAATCAACAACAACAGAGACCACCACACATTCTCCATGGCCTATATTTTTATTCTCTACTGGAAGAATTAGGCAGTAGCAGCACAATACAGTATTTCCAGCTGGCAGAATGGGGGTCAGGGATGGGCACACTCTTCCCAGTCATGTGCCCCAAAGGAATTTTCCATGAGGATCCAAGTGGGTATGTAGCCATCTAGGACTGTCCACATACCTGGTCCACTGGTGAATAGTAGTCAGTGAAGATGGTTCCCTATTCACAGATTGAAAATGAGTCCACAAGAAGATGTGAAGTTGAGGCTCTGGGTAAAGAATATAGATTAGGACTCTGGCTTGTATTGGGGGTAAAACAAGGGACAGAGGGGCTGTTTATCAACTCTGGACTCATGTTTGCATGAGGGTGGAGACTTGGGATGACCTCTTACTTGGAAGTGCCTCCAGATGTAGAATAGCCAAAGTGGAGGCTAGTGACACCTTAGACACAGAGTGGATCCCTGCACTATTTCTCTGGGGACCTTCAGAAGCAACACGCTACAAACAAAGAGCCAAGGGTTTTATTTCTCTGCCAAATATTTCACTATCTTGCTGCATATAATGTTGTGGCCTATAAGAAAAATCTGTGGGATAATAGTTGTGGAGGATTCAGAGGAAAAGCCTATCTTTGATAGTTGCTGTAAAAACAGACCAAGTTTTTTAAAAAAATATGTCTGACTTGTGTTCTTGGTAAGATAAAGAGGAATCTTGAAACAAAGAAATTACATACAGGGTCTTCCCAGTGCACCAGGCCCGAGCACTTGTCTCATGCATCCAACCTGGGCTGGTGATCTGTTTCACCCTAGATAATATACATGTTTGGATGCTGTTCTCTTGAAACATCCCACCCTCACCTTCTCCCACAGAGGGATCGGGTGGAGAGGGAGGTGGGAGGGGGGACTGGGATGGGGAATACATGTAAATCCATGGCTAATTCATTTCAATGTATGACAAAAACCACTGCAATGTTGTAAAGTAATTAGCCTCCAACTAATAAAAATAAATGGAAAATAAAAAAAAAAGAAAATTGCATACAGGGAAAGAACAGGTGAGATAAAAAGACAAAATTCTGAAATAAAATAGCATAAGTTGACAATGTTAAAGTCTGACATGAAACCAAAAATAAAAAAGCTGTGTCAGGTTAAATTGGTGTTGGGGTCAAAAAGAAATAAAATTGATGGTGCAGAAAATTAAATTATGCTGAAAGAAATGTTTGAGAAATTATTTCAGAAGGCAGAGGAAAGAGCCAAAGTGAGGTAGACAAAGATAGTGAGGAGACAAAGATTTATTGTGTTTGGAGGGGGAGAGACCAGAGAGAGAGGGAAAGGAAGAGAGAGGACAGGTAGAAAAGACACACAATTAGAAACCACCTATAAATTAAAAGCATTCCTACAGAAGATCTTCTCCCTCTATAAAATGAGTCAGAATATCAAAATAAAAAGATTATTTTAATAGTACATAAGAACTTTGAGCTGAAAGGAAAACCTAGTTTAAAACATGTGTCATAAATCAATAAGGACAAAATTGATTATTTAGTACCTGCTGCTGCTAAGTTACTTCAGTCGTGTCCGACTCTGTGCTACCCCATAGACGGCCGCCCACCAGGCTCCCCCAACCCTGGGATTCTCCAGGCAAGAACACTGGAGTGGGTTGCCATTTCCTTCTCCAATGCATGAAAGCGAAAAGCGAAAGTGAAGTCGCTCAGTCATGTCCGACTCTTAGCGACCCCATGGACCACAGCGTACCAGGCTCCTCCATCCATGGGATTTTCCAGGCAAGAGTACTGGAGTGGGGTGCCATTGCCTTCTCTGATTTAGTACCTAGTATTGAATAATTGGAAATAAATTATATCCCTACTTTATACAACACTACAAAAAAAAATTTATGGATTTAAATTTTTAAAAATCACAAATGATTTAGTAAAATAGATGTAAATATTTATTAATGTATTCATGGAAGAGAAATTTTCCAATCTTAGATGCAATGAAAGAATTCTAAGTTAAACCAAGAAAAAAAGTGGACTGTTGTTTTTTAGTCGGTAAATAGTGTCCAACTCTTTGCAAACCCATGGACTGCAGAACACCAGTCTTCCCTGTCTTTCACTATCTCCTGGTGTTTGCTCGAATTCATATCTATTGAGTCAGTGATGCTATCTAACTATCTCATCCTCTTCCACCCTCTTCTCCTGCCTTTGATCTTTCCCAGCATCAGAGTCTTTCCAGCAGGTCAACTCTTTGCACCGAAGTATTGGAGCTTCAGCTTCAGTTCAGTCCTTCCAATGAGTATTCAGGGTGGATTTTCTTTAGGATTGATGGGTTTGATCTCCTTCCAAGGGACTTCTGTCCAAGGGATCTTCCTGTCCAAGGGACTCTCGAGAGTCTTTTCTAGCACCACAGTTCAAAAGCATCAGTTCTTCAGCACTCGGCCTTCTTTATGGTCCAACTCTCACATCCATACATGACTACTAAAAAATAGCTTTGACTGTACAGACCTTTGTTGACAGAGTGATGTCTTTGCTTTTTAATACACTATCTAGGTTTGTCATAACTTTCCCTCCAAAGACCAAGTGTCTTTTAATTTCATGGCTGCAGTCACTGTCCACATTGATTTTGGAGCCCAATAAAATAAAATCTGTCACTGCTTCCACTTTTTAACCCTTTCTATTTGCCATGAAGTGATGGAACTGGATATGGGATCTTAGTTTTTTTTAAAGTTTTTAAGATTAAAGAGTAATATGATCCAGAGGTGTCTAAGTATAAAAAGGCAAAATTAATTTGAGAATGAGGTTTCAATAAATAAGATAAACAATGAGATCTCAATGTCTGCCCCAAGTGAATTCATTCAACCAGGGATGGCTATGAGAACCAGAACCCAGCCTCCTGCCACACCCATGTCCAGCTGAATAGATTAAACAGTGTGCATTGACCATGAATGGACCTGCACTCCTGAAGGTCACCCTATGTCATGCTCATTGACTTGAGATAAAGCAGTGTTACCATTCATCACCGCTGTGCTCATTCTCCTATAAGGAACTGACTTATGCAGCTACTCCTGTATCTATTATAAGAACCTGAAAACGAATGTGATTTTTCTACAATCATTATGCCTATCTCATCCATTATATTGGTACAGAAGCTCACCAAAACTCAGATTACCCTTAATGGAAATGAAGAACCAAATATAGAAAAGAACTAGCTTGAGGCAAAGCATGAAGAGTCAGAAAGCCAGTCAATCTGCTCATTGTTATTTATCCTGAAATCTCCTTCCAATACAGACTTGGGGCTCATGAGCCCAGATATCTCATCTTTTTTTTTTTTTTTTCATGGTGTATATAGCCTTTGGGACTTCCCCAGTGTCTCAGTGGTAAAGAATCTGCCAGTGATGCTGGAGATACAGGTTCAATCTCTGTATTGGGAAGATCCCCTGGAGGAGGGCTTGGTAACCCACTTCAATGTTCTTACCTGGAGAATCCCTTGGACAGACCATCCCTCGGACTCGAGCATTACAGTCTATAGGGCATTACAGTCTATAGGGTCACAAGGAGTAGAACACAGCTGAAGTGACTGAGTATGCATACATGCATACGGCCTTTATTTTTCTCTTTCTCTCCTCTTCTTTGTCCATTGCCTTTTCTTCATTTTCCCTTTTCTCCTTTCCTAGTAAAATGGATCATAGACTTTGGAATGAGACAGTGTAGCCAGTTCATCCAGTTTAATGACTTTTAAACCTTACATAAATTGTTTATGGGCCAATTTTCTCTTCTGTGAAATGGAGAGAAAGATACCTAGGCTCTAGGATTTTGTGGGCATTAAATAAAATAATGCATGTAATGTGCTTGGCAATAGTAGAGCTCAGGAAATATTAGGTCCCTTTTCCCTTGAGTTCACCTCCTTCTCAGGTGTTCTACTAGGCTGAGCCTTTCTGTGATCTCAGGCTAGATGATCCATAAAGCCCTACATGCTGGATGCCAGTCTGTGAAATGCCCAGTTGCTTTTCAACAACAGGAAGTGGGGGATAAGATGAGAGTAGTTCTATGTTCGTCTCTTCCCCCACAAACACCACCAACTCTGTGCTCTCCGACATGGCTCCCAGTCTCTTACCTGCCTATACTTGGAGTCCTCTAGTCTAATCAGTTTAATCTTTTAAACCAAAGATGGAAATAGTGCGAGGTTCTTCAGGTTTAAGTGGCTTCCAGGACATAGATTGTGAGGCAGGGTTTGCTCAACACCATTTACAAAGATTCAAGGGTTCCTCCCATGGAATTTTGTTCATGAGTACTGTCTGGGTGTTGGCCAGAGATAACACTCGTTTCTCCCTCCATAGCTGTCCAGACCTGTGGTTCTTTCATTCTTTCTAAGGCGGGCAATAATTATCTAACCCCCTCCAGATAATGCCGGAAATAAGAAAGTTGCTAGCTTTGTAGGTGGAAGGTCCCAGCTTCCTTTCTCTATAGCAGGTATGGTATCATCCTCATCAGCTGGAGGCATGAGAGTATGGTAGTGCTTACTGGCATAAGGATCAAGGGATGAACTGTTTCCTAAAGATGTGAGGTTTCCCCTCCATACTAACCTGTCTGGGAAATATGGGGGAGGAAGTTAAAACTAATGAAAGAATATAAACAGGGCACATAATAAATCATAGAAAATATCGGTAGTCTTTAAAAAAAAAAAAATTCAGCTCAAGTACTTGTGCGTGCTGCAAGCTTAGTCATTTCAGTTGTGTCTGACTCTTTGCGATGCTATGGACCATAGCCCAGCAGGCTCCTCTGTCCATGGGATTCTCCAGGCAAGAATACTAGAGTGAGTAGTCATGCCCCAGGGGATCGATTGCACCTACTGAGTGCTAAAATCTGGAAAGATAAAGGCAAAGGTAATACAGTTATGGCAATGAAGTGCTCTCCCTCTAGTGGGTGAGACACTGGTATATACAAGTGCAATTTGGTGTTCATAGCTCTTATGATAGAAATCTGAGGAGCCCTTTGGTGGCATGCAGAGAGAGGTTTCATTTGAGGCAGTGGGTGGTGGTGGCAGATGGTGGTGATCAAGAAATGCCTGAAGGGCTTTGCTGCGCTGACTTGCATGCTCTATGAAGTGTCTTCAAGGCCCCATGTAAACACCAGGGCTTTCTCACCTCTGCTAAAACACCCACCTAGACACCATTTGTCCTCCCAGGGTCTTGATAAGTTTCTCAGATCATGTCTTATTCAACTAGAGATATAGAGTCCAATTTCAATTACATTTTCTGAGAAAGACTTATAGGATCCAATTTAGGAGAAATGCTGAAAGTGTTTTCATAGAATTCCAAATCTGCCATCCTTCTTCTGACTCCCACGCTGAGGTCCCTAGTAGAATGCCCAGTGTGGGCAGAATCTATAAATCATTCAGGGAGAAGCAGCATCAAGGCAACTGGGACACCTCAACATCACAAGGGCAGCTCATCTTGTCATGGCTGGGCCATCTCATTAAATAGCCATAAAAATATATGGTGGAAATCAAAGAGAACTCAGAGCTGGCCCATGTGCTTGATCCGCCTTCATTTTCATGCCCCTGTCCTCTGAGTTCCATTTTTCACCCTTTTCCAGGAAATGTTCCTTTCTGTGAATTTTCAGGAGGATGTTTGCATAAGCCCTTCCTGTGCAGCACATCCCACCAATGGGTGAAATGTTTTGCCATTAATTCCAATAAAGGAAGAGTTTTAGTGCCTTCAGCATTGTCATGGTCAATTACATTTGAATTAAAACTGTAGAGTAAAATCTGCAAAGGAGCAAACCTCGGTTAATGCACACAGTTTGGCATTTTGTGCTTCAGAACACTTGTGCACAAATACACTGTAGCGGGCTAAATGGTTCCCTCAGTAACAATTTAAGGACTTTGGAGCCACATTTGGATGGAGAGAAGTCACTTGATCTCCAGTATTGAATGTCAGACAACCGATTTCCATATTGCCCTGCAAAATGACTCAGGCAGGGAAAAAACCCTCTTTTATGTTGAGGAATGCAGGCAGTTCTGTCCTTGCGCCTCATCTCTGGAAGCTAAATGAATGACATGGCTCCTTGAGTTTTGAAACAGGAGTGCCTCCCGTTCTGGGCTACAAAGGCCTATGAGTATGATTACTTCTCAGTGGGATAATAATGCAACAGAATTGGAACTTAAGGAGGAAGGAGAGAGTGACTACTATATACAGGTAAATGTCTTAAATGTGCTTAGATGCACAAAAGGTAATTAGCATGTAAATGGGATTCTGAAGAGGAGAGCACAAATAATCATGCCACTAAGGACCTACCTATAGTAGATTTTTGGTGCCAGAGTTTGACCTGCAGTCCTCTCTAACGAGGTGATAATGAGCTGTGAAAGCCCAAAGCAGCCATTGGGTTGCAATCCTTACAGGGTAAGGTAAGCACATTTCCACACACACCACCAGTCCTTGGAGGTAGCAGTTTAAAGTCCCTGATGTCAGCTGCCATAATTTCCCTCAGGAAGCATATGTTGTTTCAGAGATGACATTGGCTGAGGCTTCTCATCTTTTGAAGTTGTCAGTGTCTCATCTTTTGAAGTTATAGACGTCAGGAAATGAGAGCAGACTTGGTGGGATATGACACTGCTAGCATCCTAAGAACAATCTGTCTTTACCCAGAGATGGAGACATCTAACTTGAAACTCCAGACCCAGGCCCATTCTTCATCACTGAGATTAATTCTCAATTTAGGCCAAAGGGAATTGAAGGTTCCTGTACCACCCTCTGAACTCATCATCAAGACTCTCTTGCTCTGGGTGGGCTTGGAGCTCTGGTTATTAAATGCAAAAGTAAAGTGTCTGCTTCATAGTAGAGGAATAAAGCTACGTATTCCAAAGAACCCACCTGCCAATGCAGGAGACATAAGAGACGTGGGTTCAATCCCTGGGTCAGGAAGATTCCCTGGAAGAGGGCATGGCATCTGACTCCAGTATTCTTGCCTGGAAAATCACATGGACAGAGGAACCTGGCAGACTATGGTCCATAGGGTCGCAAAGAGTCAGAGACGACTGAGAGATTAACACTTTCACATTCGAAAGTTCATTCATCCTAAAGACAAAGTTGTTCCCCCCCCCCCCCCCACTGGGGATTTTAACTCTTCCCCAGAATACAGAGTAAGGCCTGAACACTTATATTTAAGGACCAGCTGAGAATGGATGGTGGCAGGTCAGAAGCCAGCTGAGACAGGACAGATGTCAAAGTCTAAGATTTGTGTTCAGAGTCATTCAGAAAGAAGACCAAGGGAGAGGAACTGAGTTAACTGGCAAGAGGACACAGATTCTCAGAACAAAGGTAAAGAAGAGCCAGGAATTTGAAATAGATCCATGCCAGGAAATTATCTTAAAGGCAGCAGAATATATCTATAGCTATAGCTGCATATAATCTAGCAGAACTTGGTTGAAAATACAACATTTTTAAATGGGTCTGGGACAAGTGATGGAATCCTTAGAGTATGAGCATATTCACAGAAAAAGAAGACAAAAATAAGTTTGCCCAAAGATCTATCCTAGCTTCTTTAATTGGAAATTGCCCCCTATGGTTTACTTTGACCCTGACTCCCTAGAAGAAGTTGAACCATCGTATGCATATTTATTGGATGCCAGTTGGTTCCCTTGGCCTTCTAAGATCCTCATGGCTGCTTTGTTTTTCCTTGTGATAATCTGTAAAAAACAAGTCTGGTATAGAGTAAGAACCAATCACAGGAGATATGGCCTGGTCTTTAGACACAGATAAAGCCTATCTGGGAAAATGACATTTAACATCAGATCTGAAGGATGAGGGAGGACTTGGTCAGAAGAGTGGAAGGTGAGGTTTGTCCCCTAGTCATAAGGCATGGTGTGTGCAAAGGTCCTGAGGAACAAAACTGGCAAGTCTGCTAGTTCTGTATATCCTGTGTTAATCTCATATATATAGCTCCTGCCAAGTCACAGCCCTGGGCTGAAGATAACTGCCAGAGGGGAGAAAGGGAGGGAATTGATGCATTTATTTGTAGAGATGCCCAGTCTGCTCAGAGAGGAAAGATCAGGGGGTTGAGGGGACAAAAAAATAAGAGTACTCAGCGAGATCTAGTGTTCTATTTCTCATCACTTTGGCCAACATTTCTGAATTAGAAACTAAAGAGAATGCTTGGCAGTTCTGAAATTTCACAACACTCTAGCTGACCTCCAGTCACAGCTAGAAAGAATGGCAAACCTTGGTGTCAAGAGTTGTTGTAAGGGAAAGTTTTATATATATATGGTTCCTTTTTCTTAACATTGAAAGATTTGGAACTCACTGTATATTTACTCAGCTGTGCCTAGCAATTACCAAACAACTAAATGGTCAAGAATTTCCATAAAGTAAAACACAAATACCTTATATTTATGCTTTAATGTCTCCCCTTTCAAACCATCGTATTTTAACCCTCAGCATGGGGATTCCCTGCTGACACTAGGATTTGAATGACAGATGTGATCAGCCACTATATTTTGTTTCCATTGGCGTCACATTATCAACCGGTAATTTTTCATATTAGAAAATAGCACTTGATTTCCACATAATCAGCAGTTGAATCATGGTTTTGCCTCCTGCCACCTAACACTAGTGCCATTTATATTTATATCCCCACATGTGGAGGTAGACAGGAGAGATCTGCTTCCTCTAATCACTTATGGACAGGATCTTGGGGCTTCTGAGAACAGGGTCACACCATCCTTCAGAAGTGACACGGCCCAGAAGACCCCTCGCCTCCTGCTCTCAATGTTGAAAGCTCTGGGCCCAGGGAGCTCCTTGACACCTCTCTGGAGTATTGGCGCTCACTTGGAGCATTTCCAAGCATCTTCCACTTGACTGATGCCTTTCCTGAGTGTCAGGGATACTGTTCTTTGGAGGTTTCAGGACACAGTGGGTTGACTATAGACATATATCTAAAAGAACTCGGTTCAAGCACACCCTTTTCAGAGAAAGTAAAAGTGTTAGTCATTCAGTCGTGTCTGACTCTTTGTGACCCAATGAACTATAGCCCTCCAGGCTCCTCTGTCCGTGGAATTCTCCAGGCAAGAATACTGGAGTGGGTATTCTTCCCTCTCCCTTCTCCAGGGGATCTTCCTAACTCAGGGATCAGCCCGGGGTACATGTTCAGTTCAGTTCAGTTCAGCTGCTTAGTTGTGTCCAATTCTTTGCAACCCCATGGACTGCAGCATGCCAGGCTTCCCTGTCCTTCAACAATAACCAGTACTCAGAGCTTACTCGAACTCATGTCCATAGAGTCAGTGATGCCATCCAACCATCTCATCCTCTGTTGTCCCCTTCTCCTTCTGCCTTCAATATTTCCCAGCATCAGAGTCTTTTCCAATGAGTCAATTCTTTATATCAGGTGGCCAAAGTATTGGAACTTCAGCTTCAGCATCAGTCCTTCCAGTGCATATTCAGGACTGATTTCCCTTAGGATGGACTCCTTGGTTCTCCTTGCAGTCCAAGGGACTCTTAAGAGTCTTCTCCAACACCACAGTTCAAAAGCATCAATTCTTCACCATCAGGTTTCTTTATAGTCCAACTCTCAAATCCATACATGACCCCTGGGAAAACCATAGCTTTTACTAGATGGATCTTTGTTGGCAAAGTAATGTCTCTGCTTTTTAATATGCTGTCTAGATTGGTCATAGCTTTTCTTCCAAGGAGCAAGCATCTTAATTTCATGGCTGCAGTCACCATCTGCAGTGATTTTGGATCCCAAGAAAATAAAGTCTGTCACTGTCTCCATTGTTCCCCATCTATTTGCCATGAAGTGATGGGACCAGATGCCATGATCTAAGTTTTCTGACTGTTGAGTTTTAAGTCAATTTTTTTCACTCTCCTCTTTCACTTTCATCAAGAGGCTCTTAAGTTTCTCGCTCTCTGCCATAAGGGTGGTGTCATCTGCATATCTGAGGTTGTTGATATTTCTCCCAGCAATCTTGATTCCAGCTTGTGCTTCATCCAGCCTGGCATTTTGCATGATGTACTCTGCATAGAAGTTAAATAAGCAGGGTGACAATATACAGCCTTGACATACTCTTTTCCCAATTTGGAACCAGTCTATTTTTCCATGCCCAATTTAAACTGTTGCTTCCTGACCTGCATACAGATTTCTCGGGAGGCAGGTCAGATAGTCTGGTATTCCCAACTCTTTAAGAATTTTCCACAGTTTGTTGTGATCCACACAGTCAAAGGCTTTGGAGTAGTCAATAACTAAGTAGATGTTTTTCTGGAATACTTTTGCTTTTTCGATGATCCAGTGGATGTTGGCAATTTGATCTCTGGTTCCTCTGCCTTTCTAAATCCAGCTTGAACATCTGGAAACTCATGGTTCATGTATTGTTGAAGCCTGGCTTGGAGAGTTTTGAGCATTACTTTGCTAGCGTGTGAGGTGAGTGCAATTGTTCAGTAGTTTGAACATTCTTTGGCATTGCCTTTCTTTGAGACTGGGATGAAAACTGATCTTTTCCAGTCCTGTGGTCACTGCTGAGTTTTCCAAATTTATGGCATATTGAGTGCAGCACTTTCACAGCATCATCTTTTAGGATTTGAAATAGCTAAACTGGAATTCCATCACAGTGATGCTTTGTAAGGCCCACTTGACTTCACATTCCAGGATGTCTGGCTCTAGGTGAGTGATCACACCATCGTGGTTATCTGGGTCATAAAGATCTTTTTTATATAGTTCTTCTGTGTATTCTTGCCACCTCTTCTTAATATCTTCTGCTTCTGTTATGTCTGTATCAATTCTGTCCTTTATTGTGCCCATCTTTTCATGAAATGGTCCCTTGGTATCTGTAATTCTTTGAAGAGATCTCTAGTCTTTCCCATTCTATTGTTTTCCTTTATTTCTTTGCATTGATCACTGAGGAAGGCTTTCTCATCTCTTCTTGCTATTCTTTTGGAACTCTGCATTCAAATGGGTATATCTTTCCTTTTCTCCTTTTCCTTTAGCTTCTCTTCTTTTCTCAGCTATTTATAAGTCCTCCTCAGAAAACCATTTTGCCTTTTGGCATTTCTTTTTCTTGGGGATGATCTTGATCATTGCCTCCTGTACAATGTCATGAACTTCCATCCATAGTTCTTTAGGCACTCTGCTACCAAATCTAATTCCTTGAATCTAGTTGTCACTTCCACTGTAGAATCATAAGGGATTTGATTTAGTTCATACCTGAATGGTCTAGTGGTTTCCCCTACTTTCTTCAATTTAAATCTGAATTTGGCAGTAAGGAGTTCATGAAGTTGCTCATTTGTGTGTGTGTCTGACTCTTTGCAACCCCATGAAGTGTAGTGTAGCCCACCAGGCTCCTCCATCCATGGGATTCTCCAGGTAAGAATACTGGAGTGGGTTGCTATTTCCTTCTCCAGGGGATCTTCCCGACCCAAGGATCAAACCTGGGTCTCCCGTGTTGTAGGCAGACGCTCTACCGCCTGAGCCACCAGGGAAGTCCAGAGATCAAACTATGGTAGAGGTAATGAAGATAATGGTGACCTCCTGCAAAAGATCCCATTCAGGCCCTACTGTACTCAGTGCTACTGACCCGGCAACAGACCACCATCGACCCACGCCTCCACTCGAGACTCCTGGATGGGCAAGTCTAGGTCAGTCTCTTGTGGGGACGCTGCTCCTTTCTCCTGGGTCCTGGTGCACACAAGGTTTTGCTTGTGCCCTCCCAGAGTCTGTTTCCCCAGTCCTGGGTAAATTCTGGCTGCTCTATGGTGGGGTTAATGTTCATGCAGTTTCTGAATGGTGCTGGATATACATGGTTTGTTTTTCCCACTCCAGAATAATGTCCTATTAGTCTTACTTGGAAATCTTGAAGGTTTAGTGCTAGCCTCTCATGATTTTCTCTGCCTTAGGCTGTCTGTGGGTTGCACACAAAAACTCAGCTGGCTCTGTCAGGTTGACAATCGATGCTACAAAGGTCCACGAGACCAAAAATGCTGGAGGATGAACTTTTGCCACTTGACCTGGTGTCCCAGGAGATGCCTGAGTGATTGATCTCCTCACTGGGCCCTGGGAGAGTCTGGTTCAGAGATTGAAGCACAAGGTCCCTGAGGAGCCATTGGGCCAAGAGTGCACCCTTCACAGAAAACTTGAAGATAACACCCTTTCATAAAACGAGCAGTATCATTAAATATAACTGAAAGATTAAATTAACATTGGCACACATGCTTAATTTTACATTAAGGTTTATCCTAATCTCCAGCAGCGCTTTAAGATCTCTTTGGTTTGCAATATCCACCAGGAAAAATAGAGCTATCACTTATTCTCTTTCTGTAGCTTACAGTTTTTTTTTTCCTTTTTAATTCTCACACTAGATACAATATCAGGTTATTTTAATTAGTTTTTCTATAAAAACACATTTTTAAGTATAGTCTGGTTTAAAATCTAATGGAACCATAGTTTGTAAATGCTCAGTTGAAGATTTAGGTGAATATGATTGTCCCATCAGTGAGTGCTATGAAAATCTGTTCATAGAAATTAGAGTTCTGATGCTGCTTCATTTCCCAGGTGGCACGTTATCATCTCTTTAGCTACATTTTTCAATGGGTTATAGCTGCAGACCTAACCTCAGTGTCAAAACTGTTGGGAAAACAATATCATATTGGGAACAGACTCAATGATATTTTGCTGCTATTTGTGGAATATGACAGGATATTCACAGTACAACCTCGTCATGCCCATAACCTTAAAGAAGATCACACCCTTGTGGGCTGATGGTCCCCTGCTTCGATCAAGGAGGAGGTTTGAAAGCTGCTAGTTGCTGGTGTGGATGCAACAACTATCAGAGGCAGCCCTGAAATTGTTAATGTATAATTGTGTTTGTGCCAGTTTATCATTATTCTTTCTGGACTGCATAAGGATCTTTCTAATACATTGACAGCTGACGCCATAGAATGACTGGGTAGAAAATCATCCTTGCCCAGAAACAATTCAATATCCAATCAGGGTTGGCTATAGAAGTCAATATTCTTTTAGTCATTTTGTATTTATTTCTCTGATGTTCCCTTGACCAACTCACTGATAATGTAGCAAGGATTGCAGAGCTATTTGTCTTCTATAAATACATCTGAGAAGAGACTCTGGCATGTTGCACTGCATCAGGATTGGCCCCCAAGAGTTCTATTTGTAGATGTGCCCTATAGGCATTTGGGGAGAGAATAGCCATTGGATACTTTGGAGTTAAATTCATGGACAGTAAGACTCTGATGTAAGTGTCCCACCTTAGTAGATAAGGGAAGATATTGAAACTCATAACGGATGGAAGAGTTGATGTTGGATGTGATTCTGTAGGTGCAGGCACTTTCTTTGGACCAATCCTACAGATGATACACTTTAAGAGTTTTGAGAAATGAAGTAGGATTAAAAAAAAGTGGACTAATATCACCAATAGAATTGCTATTATAAGAGAGCAAAGTTGAAGAGCAAGTATCTGTGTGTTGGGGATACCACATTAACAAAATGGAGGATAAAAGTCATATGGTTATTAATAGATGCAGAAAAAGCTTCTGACAGAATTCAACAACTATGGTTAAAAAAAAAAAACAAAACCAAACAACTGCCAACAATATGGGTATAGAAGGGACATATCTCAACATAATAAAGACTATATATGACAAACCCTATCAACAGATTCAATGCAATTCCTATTAAGATAATAAATAGCATTTTCTACAGAACTGGAATGTACAGTCCTAAAATTTGTATGTAATCTCGAATAGCCAAAGCAATCTTGAGAAAGAAGAACTAACTGGAAGTGTCACACCCTCATACTTGAAACTATACTACAAAGCTATAGTAATCAAGAGTGTGGTGCTGACACAAAAAATATAGGTCAATGGAATAGATTAGAGAGTCCAAAAATTAACCTGTGCTAGCATGGTCAATTAACCTATGGTAAGGAGGTAAGAACATACAATGGGGAAAAGACAATTTTCTCAATAAATGATGTTGGGAAAATTGGATAGCTGCATGCAAAAGAATCAAGCTGGACTACTTTCTCATACCATGTTAAAAAATAAAATAAAAATGGATTAAAGACTTAAATATACGACCTAAATTCATAAAATTCTTAGATGAAAACATGAGCAGTAACTTTTTTTGACATCAGTCTTAGCAATGTATATACACACACACATTTATGTGTGTGTGTGTGTGTGTGTGTGTGTGTGCGTATGGCATAATAATGTCTCCTAAGGAAAGGACAACAAATGAAAAATAAACAAGTGGTACTACATGAAACTAAAAACTTTTGCATAGAAAAGGAAACCACTAACAAAAGGAAAAATCACCCTATTAAGTGGGAAAAATATTTGCAAATGAAATATCCAAGAAGGGATTGATATCCAAAATACAAAAAGAAATCATGCAACTCAATAAAAAATTAAAAATAGACACCTGAATAGATATTTTTTCCAGAGAAGACATACAGATGACCAACAGATAGGTGGAAAGGTGTTCAACATCATTAATCATCAGGGAAATGCAAATCAAAAATCACAATGAAATATCACTTTGCACATGTCAGAATGGATATCATCAAAAAGACAAGCAATAACAAGTATTGGAGAAGATGTGGAAAAAAGGGAACCCTTGTGCACAGTGAGTGGGAATTTAAATTGTTACAGCCACTGTGGAAAACAGTATAGGGCTTCCTCTAAAAACTAAAAATAGAACTACCACACAGTCCAGCAATTTTACTTCTGGGTATTTATCCAAAGAAAACATGAATACTAATTTGAAAAGATATATGCTTTTCAATATTCATTGCGGCATTATTTCCAAGAATCAGGATATGGAAGCAATGTAAGTGTCCATGGATAGATGAATGGATACTATTTTAAGGTTAAATAATATATTCATATATGCATATATAAATTTTACTTAGCATTAAGAAATAATGAAATCTTGCCATTTGTGGCACCATACATAGATGGACCTGGAGAGTATTATGCTAAGCGAAATGTCAGAGATTAAAAACTAATTCCATATGATTTCACTTAAATGTGGACTTCAAAGCAAAAAACAAACCAAACAGAAACACATCATAGATACAGAGAATCAGCTGTTGGTTGCCGGAGTGGAAGGGTTCTGAGGGATGAACAAAGCAGGTGATGTGTCTGTTAAGAGGTACAAACTTCCAGCTATAAAATAAATAACTTACAGGGATGTAGTGTGCACATAGGAATATAGTCAGTAGTAGTGTATCAGCTTTGTATGGTGATGGCTGGTAACTGGTTTTATTTGGTGATCATATCATAATGTATAAAAATATTGAATCACTTTGTTGTACACCTGAAGTTAATATAAAATTTTATGTTAATTATAACTCAAAAGACAAAGTGCATATGGCTGGAACTTAAGCTTTTAGTTTTCTTCTTTTTCTCTCCCCTTTCTACTTTACTTCTCCTTTACTATCCCCTTCTCCTTTACTCTCTTCTTCCCTAACTGTCCTTCATTTATGCATTCAAGAAACTTTACTGGTCTCTTGCTAGCTCCTAGGGTTACTTAGGGAATTGTTAAGTACATATAGTAAGTATTCTTAACAAGTTTTATTGAGGGAGAAATTTTAAATGGAAAATAGGTAATATGATTTGGGGCAATTAGGAAAGGCTGCAGAGATTATGTGATTTATGCACTGAGTATTGAAGAATGATTCGAAGCCTTCCAGGTGGACTGGAATGGGGACGATGGTGGTGGTAGGGATGTAGAAAAGTGTGAAAATGAAAGTAGCTTGGTCATGTCCGACTTTTTGAGTCCCCATGGACTGTAGCCCATCAGGCTCCTCTGTCATGGAATTCTCCAGGCCAGACTACTGGAGTGGGTAGCCATTTCCTTCTCCAGGGAATTTTCCCAACCCAGGGATTGAACCCAGGTCTCCCACATTGTGGGTGAATTCTTTATCAACTGAGCCACCAGAAAGTCCAAGAGTGTGGACATAACTTCATTTCCAAAGCAAAGTGAACAGCATTTTCCATAGAATTGAAGAGTTGTGAAATACCAAGGCTTTAAAACAGGCCTCCAGCAAGGCAGGACTGCAGTTAGTAACCCAGCAGCCCTGTGAAACATACAGCATTTCTTCAAAGCAGCCTTCTAGTGGTATAAAATCCACATTATGTGTGGAAGTTTGTGAAAAACACTGAGTTGTGTTTAAGAGGATAGGAGTAGGGCTTAGAGTCTGGTAAGGTCATTCTTGGCTTCCTGAAGCCTGTGTTTGCACACCTTGGTTTACATTGAATTTATGAGTGCAATTTTCCTGAAGAGAGAGAGTGAGGTCCTCCAATTCAAGTGGCTTCTCTATTCTTGTTTCTGTTTTTTTTGTTTTTGTTTTTTCCCTCTAGGGAGTCCCTTGGACTGCAAGGAGATCCAATCAGTCCATCCTAAAGGAGATCAGTCCTGGGTGTTCATTCAAAGGACTGATGTTGAAGCTGAAACTCCAATACTTTGGCCACCTGATATGAAGAGCTGACTCATTTGAAAAGACCCTGATGCTGGGAAAGATTGAAGGCAGGAGGAGAAGGGAATGACAGATGATGAGATGGTTGGATGGCATCACCGACTCAATGGACATGGGTTTGGGTAGACTCCGGGAGTTGGTGATGGACATGGAGGCCTGGTGTGCTGCGGCTCATGGGGTCGCAAAGAGTCTGACACGACTGAGCAACTGAACTGAGCTGAGCTGAAGGAGGTATATGCATTCAAACCCATATATATATGGGTTTGAATTGATTTATGTGTAACCCTAGAAAATAATGGAAATGTGGCCAAATGGGCCAAAAGTTAGGGAAAGCTAAAAACCCAGGCAACACCAAGGATTCAATATTGGTGTAGGCTGTTTCCTTTCAAAATATCCAGCTATTGTCATTGGTGACGTTTTAGGGAAACTGCTCTGAACCGTGTCTTTGACAGTGACTTGGGTGGCTTATGGCCAAATTATTGTCACACTCTCATTGCCATGTGCATGGGCCCTAAGCAATCACACCCCACTTACCACCATGACTTTGTTTGCTCACTCATTTTCTCTGATTTTCAGCTTTTCCAGATTTAACAAAGTTCTAAGTTGGTATAGGATTTTGACTGAGCAAATTTAGTTGATTGACATTTATAGTTAAATGTCATGTGCTTATTTCATGTCCATCACCACACACAACCTTTTCCTCTTTCCTAGACATCATTGCATATCCAGTCTCTGGTAGAATTCTTATCACTCTTCACACTACAGTTCTGTCTCCAGCTCACCAAAGTTACTGTTCCCCTTAGTCTTTTTTTCCTGCCTCTGGAGGAAAAATTCTAAAACAGCATTGCCATCTAGCAAACCTGCCTCTTGAATAGACTAATATGTTTGCCTCAACACACTAGATGGGAAGCAAGTTTATAGAAGTTTTCCAGGTCTTCTAGAGATTGGGTCTTGTCTTACTTGATATTGAATTCAGGTTCCCAACAAACAGAGAAGGTAGGGTTATTGGGGTTTTAAAGTAATGCCCACCAAAAAAAAATAATAATAACAAATTAATGCCCACCAAAGGAGACTGCTTAGAAACCCTATGTAAAAAGAGGAAAATAAGAAATATTTGACAAACATCCCAATCAAAACCAAACCCAGTATGTGACCTTGGGCAGGCTACTTTACTTTTCGCTGCCTGGGTTTACAAATTGGGAAGATAATCACATTATCTTCATCACAGAACTGCTATGAAAATGAATTGAAGAAAGAAAATCCCCCAAGTCCTTGCTCAGTACTAGGAATATAGCAAATGCTCCTTAAATGTTCAGTTCAGTTCAGTCGCTCAATCGTGTCCGACTCTTTGTGACCCCATGAATCACAGCACGCCAGGCCTCCCTGTCCATCACGAACTCCCGGAGTTTACTCAAACTCATGTCCATCGAGTCGGTGATGCCATCCAACCATCTCGTCCTCTGTCGTCCCCTTTTCCTCCTGCCCCCAATCCGTACCAGCATCAGAGTCTTTTCCAGTGAGTTAACTCTTCACATGAGGTGGCCAAAGTACTGGAGTTTCAGCTTCAGCATCAGTCCTTCCAATGAGCACCCAGGACTGATCTCCTTTAGGATGGACTGGTTGGATCTCCTTGCAGTCCAAGGGACTCTCAAGAGTCTTCTCCAACACCACAGTTCAAAGGCTTCAATTTTTCAGCACTCAGCTTTCTTTATAGTCCAACTCTCACATCCATACATGACCACTGGAAAAACCATAGCCTTGACCAGATGGACCTTTGTTGGCAAAGTAATGTCTCTGCTTTTTAATATGTTGTCTGGGTTTGTCATAACGTTAGACATTTTTTTTCCTAGCCTGACCACCCCCTGCCCCCCAAAAATACAAAATTTATAGTCACAGGAAAAGTAGAATTCTAACTTATGTTTCACAATTTATGCTGCATATTTACTGTTCTTTTGATAGTTGTATCATATTTCTAAGTGTTTGCTCCTCTAGGCCACTGAGGCTTTATGTTGGATGGTAAGGGGCACCATTCATATGGTTTCCCAGTCTCCAAACGGAGCATGAATGGCCCAGAGATCATGTTCGGTCTAATGTATCATACAGTCTGTTCAGTGTTTTAGTTTTTCACGAAATGAAATGTTAATGCTTGAAAGATCATTTACATACAACCTACTAGTTATTTAAGAAAACAGCAATTAACCACGTTGAGATAATTAACAGTGTGCACACGATTAACAATGCTTTTTTGATGCTAGACATTAATGGAGTAGGTGCCAAATAAATGTAATCTATACTTCCATTAGTATTTCTTCGTTAATTGTATTAATTTACAAATTTAAAACAACAATCACACTCATTCAAACAAAGTAAGTATTTTAAAAGTTGAAAAAAATCAAAGGGGGTCTCCACTCTGAGGACAGAATGTAATGAACTCACCTTATTTTCTGTCCCCAGCAGAGGACAGTGTAATTAAGGACAAGAAATAATCCTATGCTGTAGGTCTGTCCGCAATGCACCCATCCAACCCTTTCATAGGCATCATTTGTTTTCAAGCTAATTCGCCTGCTGGTATCTGACAAAACAGAATTGTTCTGCAGCTGTGATGCCTGTGCTTTTCCCAGGGTCTGAGTCCTGTGTTGACCCCACAACACGGATTCTCAATGGAATATGCGAGAACATCAGGTAACATACTTTCTAGTCCAGTTCCTTGGCTGCCTGGCCTGGAATCACAGACATAGCAGGTTGAGGGGGCTCTCATATTCACTCTTTTTCACAGCAGCATTTCACAAGCCCACGACTGCTCCCAAGATCATCATAGTCTATTTTGAGGATAATGACCCAACCACCGCTGCAACTGGGGCATTTCTAGTGTTTGCTGAGCCACTGGCACATGAAACAGCCCCATTGAGGGGCAGTCTGATCCCAGAAAAACCTTGGATTGACCATTTCCATCACTTACTAGCTGGGGGGTTTTGAACAAGATGATAAGCTTCAATGTTGCTGAACTTGTAAAATGGAGATAATATATTATTATCTATTTCATGGAGTTATTTTGAGGACTGAAATGAGATCATCCCTTGAATGTTAATTCTTTTCCACTTGTTTTCGATGTTTTTTAAGCTCTCTGTATTCAGGCAGCTGCAGCATGAAAATTTAAATTGAAAGAAAGGGAGGGAGGGAGGGAAGCGAAACCTAAAGTTCTGGAGTTGACTGCTGCACAGATCTGCAGTCACCAACTGAAGAGGCACTGGCTATAAGGCTAAACGTCAGGCTATAAATATAGCGGGCAATGTGAGGGAGGTGAATAGAGTGAGTGACAGTTGGAATCTCCTCCAGGAAACCTTCCCTGGCTACCCTTCGCCCTCAATATATGGTTATGGGTCTTCCCTTCTGGAGTGTTTTATTATCATCATCACACTGAATGTTATATGTATCTTTGAGCCTCTGCACCCTTTAGCGTACCAAATAATTCCAGACAGATGCTGTTTTAATCTCTCTACATGCTAAGTCGCTTAAGTACTGTCTGACTTTTTGCACCCCTATGGACTGTAGCCTGCCAGGCTCCTCTGTCCATGGGATTCTCCAGGCAAGAACACTGGAGTGGGTTGCCATGCCCTCCTCCAATCATGTCTCCTGCACTGGCAGGCGGGTTCTTTACCACTAGCACCGCCTGGGAAGCCTTTTGATCTCTGTGTATGTATGTGTGTATGTATGCATGCATGTTAGTTACCTAGTTGTATCTGACTCTTTGTGATGCCATGGACTGTAGTCCACCAGGCAAGAATACTGGAGTGTGTACCCCTCTCCATTTGATCTCTGTATCCTAATACATATCCATACTCAGAACTAAACACATTCACCAAAAAAAAAATTGTCGCCATCTGGTCTATGGAATCTATACATGGCTTCAGCAGTCCAGATAAGAGATCACTGAGGGAATCACAGACCATCCTCATTAGGATGGACACAGATGAAACAACTCATTAGCATGTACCAACCACACTTTCTGGAAAGAGAATGAGATCTATTTAGAGCAGGCATTTTAAGCCAGCTCCCTTGACTAAGTTCATCAGTAGCCACAGGGACTGGGGAAATAAGTTCAGCAATCATTCCATAATTTAATCAAGGCAAGAGATCATCTCCACCTTTTATACTAAAGCAACAACCTGTTCATCAATAGTCTTTTGTTCAGACCTTGTTACAGTTCAATCTGAAAGTGAAATTTCCCTTTCATTCCTGTCTTCTGTTCCTTGGCATTTTGCCCTGCTCTGGAGCAGCACTTCTCAAATTCTCATGTATTTAAGGTCACCTTGAGGTATTAATAAAATGCTGATTCTGATTCTGGAGTTCTGAGGTGGGACCTGAGATTCGGAGAGTCCAGTGGACTCTCAGGCTAAGCGCTGTTACTGCTGGTCTGGGGAACACACGTTGAATAACAAGGTTTATAGATGTAATTTTCAGCCTCAGCTGTGCATCATTGTCACTTGGAAAATTTTAGTAAAGTGCCAATTCCCAAACTCCACCTCAGACCATTTAAATCAGAATACAGATGAGGTATTCTGAGAATGGTATTTTGTAAAATGTCCTCTGGGGATTTCAGTGGGACACAGGACACCAAGGTGGAGAACCATTGGTCTTAATCAGCGGTTCTCAAAGTGTAGCCTCCAGAACAGCAGTTCTGGGAACTTATTAGAAATGTACATTCTCAGTGAATAGATAAATCCTATGAATAGAACATTATTCAGCAGTAAAACAGGAATGACATGCTGATACATACTATGACATGGTTATACTTTAAGAATGTTACATAAGTGAAAGAAGATAGATGCAAAATAGCACATATTATATGATCCTGTGAGTGCATGATCTGTCGCTAAATTGCGTCTGACTCTTGTGACTCCACGGACTGTAGCCCACCAGGCTCCTCTGTTCATGGGATTTTCCAGGCAGTGGGTTTCTATTTCCTTCTCCAGGGGATCTTCCTGACCCAGGGACTAAACCCAAGTCTCTTGCATCTGCTGCATTGGCAGGAGAATTCTTTATCACTGAGAAATTTGGGAAACCCTGTATAATCCTGGATAGGTCATTTATAGAGACAAAAAGTAAATGAATGCTTCTCAGGAGCTAGGGGGTGGGAATGGAGAATAATAACAAATAGGCACAAAGGATCTTCCTGGAGTGACAGGAATGTTCTAAAACTCAATTGTGGTGATGCTTGTACAAGTAGATCAAGTTATTAAAAATCATTGAGTTGTGCACTGAAAATGATTGAATTTTAATATATGTAAAGTCTATTTTAACAAAGCTGTTAAAGTTGTTTTAAGAAAGAAAGAAATGCAAATTCTCTAGCCATCGCCCTGACCTACTCAATTAGAAGACTCTGAAGGGCTCAGCAATATATCAGCTCTGAGATTCACTCCCACTTTAGAGCCCCTGGTCTAAGGTGATATGGTCTTAAGAGTTGTCAGCTGCTAGGATTGGGGTTCTGGTATGAGTTTTAGGGTAGAACCTCTATAAAATTGTTTTGGAGAATTGAAAAAAAAAAAAAAAGAAGAAGTGAAACAGTATTCCAGAAACTGTGTCCTTGGAAGGAAAAACCTGTGTTCCACATCACAGCTTATGACTCTGTGAACCTGGGAAAATGACTAGACTTTTTCTCAGCCCCAGTAGCCTAACATGTAAATAGGAAAAGAATAGATACCTATTAAGGTTGATGTGTAGATTCTGGAGGGCAAACATTAAAGATCTTTAGAGTAAGAGACTCATAAAAGGTGCTGGTACAATACACATTGAGGAGAATAATAGATATGAGTTCATTTTTCCTTCATATAAACCTGCCTTAATCCAGCCTCTTTCGAGAAGCTCATCCTGGAATTTTCCTTCACATTGGGGAAGTTTTGTGCTGCTATATTTAGAAGGTTATTATTACAGTAAATGCATATTCTTCTGGATTCTTTCTTGCCTCTAGGGTCTTACTTATTTAAGGCTGCTTTCTTTCAAAGTCATATATATATATATGCTATTTGGAAAAAAGTTTCAGGACAATGCCCTGAATTCAGTTTCCTTCTCTTTGTAATCACGAAAGCAGAAACAGTGCTTTTACTGTGTCTGGGGAAATTGACACCCTGAAAGAGTTCTCATTCTTATCTTAGAAGCAATGAATTATTCTTTGCACTCCCTGACCCGGTAAGTGGACTGAATATTACAAGAGACCACGTGCTTGTTCCCTAAAATGGCCCTTTAGGTATGCTAAGAGAGTTTCAGCTTAGCCCCAATGAAACAAGAAGAAGTAAAATGGAAATAGTCTTCAGAGGAATATATTTTAGGGTAACATATAGCACTTTATAGCAATTGGAGCTCAAGTCAAGACATAATCAACTAATCGTTGGTAATCATTAGTAATTCAGATGTGAATCAGGCTAATTTCCAGACAAACAGCCCTTCAGATGGTTCCCTCAAATTGCAGGCAAAATGTTTATGATAAGTAGTGTTTCGATTCAGGGAAAAAGTCAAAGAGCTATACCACGGGACAATCAGACTAATTCTCAGTCATCCTCGGTCACCCTTGCCCACTTTAACCAGCCCACAAAAAGATAGAGCCACTTTCTCCTCTCCTGAAACCCTGCCATGTCATTTCAACTGGCTTTATCTTTCAGTTACTCAGTAAGGCTTAGTTGGGGATTCAAATAGAAAAGGCTTCATCCCAGCTCACATAATTTGTCTGCCGTCTAATATCCCACCGTAAACCTCTTTAGGGAAGTGCCTTCGTCTTGTCCACTGATGTGTCCTACCCGGAGAATCCTGCCTGTCACAGCAGGGCACTGTCCCTTTTTAACAGTTAACAGTTAACACCCTCACGGCTCTTGCGAGGGGGAAGTATTATTTGGAATTTATCGGGAAGTATGTGGTAGAATAGGGGCTTGAACACACATTTCAAACTCCAAGACCATGCTCTGCATTTGGTCCCTCTTTGCTTCCTGCTGTATTTATATCTAAGAACAGGCAGCAAGTTTGAAGCTCTGGAACCTGACCCTCCAATTTATCTCTTAGTTCCTGGGTTATCTGGGACAGTAGCTGCTTATAAGCCTTACGTGTCCATGCAGTGACAAGAGAACAAGTCCACACTCCCCACTTGCTATTTTCTGAGGCAGCCTTGATTGTTTGAGCCAAATCTATCTCTGCCGAAACCTCTGAGTCCAGTTCTGCCCGTAAGCCTCTTTAAACAGCTTGCTCATCCTGTCTATAACAGTAAAAATCCCTGGTACAACAAGCGAGGAATTGCTTGAAATTCCAATTAAGCCAAGTCTTACCAAGGCCTTTTCCATTATCTCAGTAAGCTGCTTTCTACATTAAAAGGCTCCCCTTAATTAATTCTTCTCTCTGGTCTGTGGACATGCAATGCTTTATTATGACCTGCAAATTCAAAAGCAGGAAAATAAAGTGTAGATAAGCAGGGCGCTGAGCTCCCGTCATCAAATCAGAGCGGCATTGTCACTCCCAGGAGCTGGTCATAGAAAACTGTTTCTCACATCTCAAGAAAGAAAGAGCCTCTCAAGAGGGTCAGGGAACACTCAGTAAAGTGCTCTCTGGGGCCTTTGGAATGAACAGTGGCATCTTCGGGGGGCTCCTTGGATAGCTGTGTCATGCCCTTTTCAAGACAGAGCGCAGAGACAGGGAAGGGATGGCATCGTCCCACATTTCTCACCCAGCAGTGACTGCACACGAGGGCTATGTTGCATGACTGAATGCATGGTGTGACAGTTTTGCCTGATGGGTTCTGCCTTTGTCTCGTCAGATGCCCACCGGCCAGAGGGTCCATCATGGAGAGCCCGCCTTACTGAGCTACTTTTTCTCTTGGATCTTCTGTGCTCTGCCGGTCTTCCAGTGATCCTAGAGGCAGTGGTCTGAGCTCTTTCCAGAGAAATCCAAACAAAGATACCGAGGCAGAAGACCTCCTGCCCAGCTTAACCCAGTCTTCTCTAGTGCCATATTGGGATCTGAGAAAGTGGCATCACCTGCACATAGCACTTTCCCTGGTTCTACATGGATTTTGGGGGCTCTCTGCTCCCTTGATATTTGTTTCTCTCTTCAGTGTTGAGTCTGTCTCAACACAGGCATGTATGTATGTGTTCACTTCACATCAGTTTAGTCCCTCAGTTGTGGCCAACTCTCGTGACCCCATGGACAGCAGCATGCCAGGCTTCCCTGACAATCACCAATTCCCGGAGCTTACTCAAACTCACGTCCGTCAAGTTGGTGATGCCATCCAACCATCTCATCATCTGTCATCCCTTTCTCCTCCTGCCTTCAGTCTTTTCTAGCATCAGGATCTTTTTCAAATGGTTGGTCCTTTGCATCAGGTGGCCAAAATATTGGAGCTTCAGCTTCAGCATCAGTCCTTCCAATGAATATTCAGGACTGATTTCATTTAGGATTGACTGGTTTGATCTTCTTGCAGTCCATGGGACTCTCAAGAGTCTTCTCCAACACCACAGTTCTAAAGCATCAGTTCTTTGGCATTCAGCTTTCATTATGGGTCAACTCTCACATCCATACACAACTACTGGAAAAACCATAGCTTTGACTAGACTGACCTTTATCAGCAATAATATCTCTGCTTTTAAATATGCTGTCTAAAATAAATAAATAAATATGCTGTCTATGTTGGTCATAGCTTTTTTCCCAAGGAGCAAGTGTCTTTTAATATCATGACTATAATGACCATCTCCAGTGATTTTGGAGCCCAAAAGAATAAAGGCTTTCACTGTTTCTATTGTTTCCTCATCTATTTGCCATGAAGTGATGGAACTGGGTGCCATGATCTTAGTTTTTTTAACATGAAGCTTTAAGCCAACTTTTTCACTCTCCTCTTTCACTTTCATCAAGAGACTCTTTAGCTCCTCTTCGCTTTCTGCCATAAGGGTGGTGTCATCTGCATATCTGAGGTTTTTGATATTTCTCCCTGCAATCTTGATTCCAGCTTGTGCTTCATCCATCCCAGCATTTTGCATGATGTACTCTGCATATAAGTTAAATAAGAAGGGTGACAATATAAAGCCTTGATGTATTCCTTTCCCAATTTGGAACCAGTCCATTATTCCATGTCTGGTTCTAACTGCTACTTCTTGACCTGCATACAAGTTACTCAAGAGGCAGGTAAGGTCATCTGGTATTCCTCTCTGTAAGAATTTTCCACAGTTTGTTGTGATCCACACAGTCAAGGCTTTGGAGTAGTCAATAACTAAGAAGTAGATGTTTTTCTAAAATTTTCTTGCTTTTTCAATGATCCAACAGATGTTGGCCATTTGATCTCTGGTTCCTCTACCTTTTCTAAATCCAGCTTGAACATCTGGAAGTTCTTGGTTCACATACTGCTGAAGCCTTGCTTGGAGAATTTTGAGCATTAGTTTGTGAGCATGTGAGATAAGTGCCACCGTGCAGTAGTTTGAACATTCTTTGGCATTGCCCTTCTTTGGGATTGGAATGAAAACTGACTTTTTCTAGTCCGGTGACCAATGCTGAATTTTCCAAATTTGCTGGTATATTGAGTGAAGCACTTTCACAGCATAATCTAGTACAGCCACCATGGAGAACAGTGTGGAGATTTCTTAAAAAACTGGAAATAGAACTGCCATATGATCCAGCAATTCCACTTCTGGGCATGCACACCGAGGAACCAGATCTGAAAGAAACACATGCACCCCAATGTTCATCGCAGCACTGTTTATAATAGCCAGGACATGGAAGCAACCTAGATGCCCATCAGCAGACGAATGGATAAGGAAGCTGTGGTACATATACACCATGGAATATTACTCAGCCATTAAAAAGAATTCATTTGAATCAGTTCTAATGAGATGGATGAAACTGGAGCCCATTATACAGAGTGAAGTAAGCCAGAAAGATAAAGACCAATACAGTATACTAATGCATATATATGGAATTTAGAAAGATGGTAATGATAACCCTATATGCAAAACAGAAAAAGAGACACAGATGTACAGAACAGAATTTTGGACTCTGTGGGAGAAGACAAGGGTGGGATGTTTCGAGAGAACAGCATTGAAACATGTATATTATCTAGGGTGAAACAGATCAGCAGCCCAGGTTGGATACATGAGACAAGTGCTCAGGGCTGGTGCACTGGGAACACCCAGAGGGATCAGGTGGAGCGGGAGGTGGAAGGGGGGATCGGGATGGGGAATACATGTAAATCCATGGCTGATTCATGTCAATGTATGGCAAAACCCACTACAATATTGTAAAATAATTAGCCTCCAACTAATAAAAATAAATGGAAAAAGTCTTTTAGGATTTGAAATAGCTCAACTGGAATTCCTTCACTTCTACTAACTTTGTTTGTAGTAATGCTTCCTAAGGCCCACTTGACTTCCCAGTCCAGGACGTCTGGCTCTAGGTGAGTAATCACACCATCGAGACTATCTGGGTAGTGAAGATCTTTTTTGTATCATTCTTCTGTGTATTCTTGCCACCTCTTCTTAATATCTTCTGATTCTGCTATTTCTGTCCTTTATTGTGCCCATTATGGCAAGAAATGTTTTACCCTTGGTATCTCTAATTTTCTTGAAGCAATCTCTAGTCTTTCCCATTCTATTGTTTTCCTCTAATTCTTTGCACTGATCACTGAGGAAGTCTTCTCATCTCTCCTTGCTATTCTTTGGAACTCTGTATTCAAATGGGTATATCTTTCCTTTTCTCCTTTGCCCTTTGCTTCTGTTCTTTTCACAGCTATTTTTAAAGCCTCCTCAGACAACCATTTTGCCTTTTTTGCACTTCTTTTTCTTGGGGATAGTCTTGATCCTTGCCTCCTGTACAATGTCATGAACTTCCATCCATAGTTCTTCAGGCACTCTGTCTATCAGATCTAATCCCTTGAATCTATGTCTCACTTCCACTGTATAATCATAAGGGATTTGATTTAGGTCATACCTGAATGGGTTAGTGGTTTTCACACTTTCTTCAGTCTGAATTTGGCAGTAAGGAGCTCATGATCTGAGCCACAGTTAGGTCCCAGTCTTTCTTTTGCTGACTGCATAGAGCTTCTCCATCTTTGGCTGCAAAGAATATAATCAATCTGATTTCAATGTTGGCCATCTGGTTATGTCCATGTGTAGAGTCTTCTCTTGTGTTGTTAGAAGAGGGTGTTTGCTATGACCAGTGTGTTCTCTTGGCAAAACTTTATTAGCCTTTGCCCTGCTTCATTCTGTACTCCAATGCCAAATTTTCCTGTTACTCCAGGTATTTCTTGACTTCCTATTTTTGCATTCCAGGCCCCTATAATGAAAATGACATCTTTTTTGAGTGTAAGTTCTAGAAGGTCTTGTAGGTCTTTATAGAACCATTCAACTTCAGCTTCTTCAGCATTACTGGTCGGGGCATAGACTTGGATTACTGTGATATTGAATGGTTTGCTGTGGAAACGAACAGAGATCATTCTGTCGTTTTTGAGATTGCATCCAAGTACTGCATTTCAGACTCTTTTGTTGACTATGATGGCGACTTCATTTCTTCTAAGGGATTCTTGCCCATACTAGTAGATATAATGGTCATCTGAGTTAAATTCACCTATTCCAGTCCATTTTAGTTTGCTGAGTCTTAAAATGTCGATGTTCCCTCTTATCATCTCCTGTTTGACCACTTCCAATTTGCCTTGATTCATGGACCTAATATTCTAGGTGCCTATGCAATATTGCTCTTTACAGCATTGGACTCACTTCCATCATATCCACAACTGAGCCTTGTTTTCACTTTGGCTCTATCTCTTCATTCTTTCTGGAGTTATTTCTCCTCTCTTCTTCAGTAGCATATTAGGAACCTACCGACCTGGGGAGTTCATCTTTCAGTGTCTATCATTTTGCCTTTTCATGGTGTTCATGGGGTTCTCAAGGCAAGAATACTGAAGTGGTTTGCCATTCCCTTCTCCAGTGCACCGCATTCGTTCAGACCTCTCCACCATGACCTGTCCATCTTAGATGGCCCTAATGGCATGGCTGATAGTTTCATTGAATTAGACATGTGATCAGTTTGGTTCTCTGATTGTGGTTTTCATTCTATCTGCCCTCTGATGGATAAGAACCTTATGGAAGCTTCCTGATGGGAGGGAGTTTCTGTGGGGGCATTGGGTCTTGTTCTGATAGGTGGGGCTATGCTCAGTAGATCTTTAATCCAATTTTCTGTTAATGGGTGGGGTTGTGTTTCCTCCCTGTTTTTGTCCTGAGGCCAAACTATGGTTGAGGTAATGATGGCAACGGCAACCTCCTTCAATGTTCTAAATACCCTGGGATCTACTACCAATCCCTGCACTGAAAAAAAAGTTCTCAAACTTTCCAATATTTCTGCTTCATGCAGTTGTTGCTCTAATGCTAGATTTTCTCAAACTTTAACCTTCTATGTGAGAGCCCAAGTCCCTCTAACCTAGACAGTTTCTCTGGACAGAGAAGCCAAGGCAAGCAGTCTTGGATTTGGAGTTAAACAGGATTCTTGGGGACCGGGGTCTGGCTGTATATGGCTGCCTACAATATCAAAAAGTGATGGTGATGCTATAGATGGAAAAAGAGGCATCTCCACTGAGTCTGACAACAGGTTTAGATTTTAGCAATGCCAGGATAAAGCTTTAATAAAATTGGCACCACACCCACAAGTGTATCTATTTCTCCCACAGTGTCTATTTCATTTTGTGTGGCTCCAGTACTGGGCCATGAGAGACAGAGTCCTCACTGTAGTGTTTTATCGCTCACCAAGCAGTATGAGCAGATGACTGAACATAGAGTTGAATGGTTATAGTGGCATCTCTTTCTCCTGAGTGTGCAGAAGGACACCTCAAGTTTGATGAAGAAGACAGTTTGAAAGTATTTCTAATTGCTTTTATTGAAAGGGATAAAAAGAAAGAACTCTAGCAGACGAAGTGAGATGGCTTCTGGGAATAATATCTGCCTCTGAAGATTATGCCTAATTTGTGGTTTTGCATTACTGAATGCTGGGGTTCTTCCTCCACCTCTCTGCAAAAGCCATTTCTTTCTCTCCATCCCCGTGGATATATCCTTTTAGGTCAAGCAAAAGCCTTTTCTCATAGGGGCTATCACAGCAGCCCCCTGTCTCACCCACTGCCCTCCCAGCTCGGTGAAGCACTTAGACCAACTTTTCTAAAATACACAACTGATCATATCAGCCCTTGAAGGAAACCCTACTATGGTTCCACATCTCCCTCTTGAGGATAGAGGCATGTGCCCACATCATGAAGCTGCAAGGGCTAGTGAGAATTCAGCATGATGTAGGAACCCACTGAACTGACCACTGGCACCTGGCCACTCCCCAGCCCTGCTCTTCCATTTATTTCCTCCTCTAGTCTATCATGTTTTCTTACTGCGTAGTGGCTTCCTCATCATCTGTATAGTTTCTGATTCCTAAGCTGTTTGGGGGAGATGTTTTGAATGAACTCAACTATTCCACCACTATTTAAGAAGAACTGCCTCCCAGGCACTGAAAATACAACCGAGAACCCAAGAGAGCTCACTGCCCTCCTAGCGTTGACTTAGATAATGATGGAGGGCAATTTCATGTAAGGTATCTAGGATGGCCTCTCCTTCAACAGAGACCTGAAAAAAAGTGAGAAAACCAGTCTTACAGGTGCCTGATAAAAAAGCACAGCAGGCAGAGGGAGGGGCCAGTGCCTTCCTTGAGCCAAAGCCAGGCTCAGGCTCTCAGGGTTCCTGGAATAGTGAGGGATTGTTATGTCTGGAGGAGGGGAGTTGTGGAGAAGGAAGGATGCAATGGAATCAGAGAGGAGAATAGGAAGCACGTGGACAAATGCAACATGTTTGGGTTTTATTCTCAAAATGAAAGACCATTGGAGGATACTAAACGAAGAAATAATGTGACCTCACCTAAATTTTCGAAGGACTGTATAGGCTGCTGTATAGAGGTTAAGTAGATTGAAGAGGGGGACAGACAGTAAAGCAGAGAGCAACTAGAAGATGACAGAAGGTGAGTGGTTGTCATACAGGCAGTAAGTAATTGGATTCTGGGGACATTTTGAAGGTAAAGTCAACTGGATTTGCTTATCGATTGGATGAGTGGTACAGTGAAAGAGCAAATTTAGGGTAACAAGAAGGATGGCTCTGGCCCCCTATTCTTGGCCATTCTGGAGACCTACAATAACAGAATGACCTCTTACTCTAGAATCTTTACTCTTGTCTCCTGTAGTCAGATACCCCATTATCTAAGGTAACATCTTCTTACCTTTGCTCCTGACACTGTGCATGCTGTTGACTGAATCCCTTCTCACCCTGGACCACCGCCATAGCCTCCCAGCCAACACGGCCGCTTCCATCCCTCCACCCTGTCTGCCTGCAGGGTAAACCAGATGCTGTGTCACTCCCAAGACCTCTGTCAAATTAGAATAAAAACTAATAAGGACCTACTGTATAGTACAGGGAACTCTACTCAAAACTCTGTAATGATCCATATGGGGAAAGAGTCTAAAACAGAGTAGATATATGTTCATGTATAACAGATTCACTGTGCTGTACAGCAGAAAGTAACACAACATTGTAAATAAACTATACTCCAATAAAAAACAGCAGATAAACTCTTTGTCCTAGCCTGTCTCCCACCACATCGCACACCACTCAGCCACCATTGTCTCATTTCCCTTCTTGTAATATCACTAACCATGTCCTCTGGAAGCTTGACACATACTGTTTTCATGGCCTCCATGCCTTTCCCTTAGTACTTTAATCTCAGGTTCCAAGTTTCATTTCTACTCTTGCCTACTCAGAGAGGCACACTTGCCCTGATTACTTTATTGGAAGGAGTGCTCAGTTACTCTCTACCTGTACCTTTTGAGCTCCCGCACACATTTGTAACTAATAGCCTTACTGACTGGTTTGTTTGTTTACTAGCTACCTGTCCCTCCTCCCCACCCCCTGACAAGGCCCCGAGATGGACAGAGTTCATCTATCTTGCTAAGCACTGTACCATCAGTTTCCATAATCATGGCAGGTAGACAGGCCATGATTAGCGGGTGAGTAGAAGACCATGAGGCATATTTGAATGTAATTATAAATGCCAAAGACATAAAAAAATGAAAACTTTCCTGTGCCTCTGAATAAATTGCTGATACCATTTTGGTGCAAATCTTTCTGAAATCTTTCTTTTCCCACAAAGATGAGAACATACTGAATATGCTGTAGCTTAAGTTTAAGAATTAAGTTGTGAACATCACACCATTAGAAAAATGTGCTCATAATAATATAATAGTAGTTGTATATTTCCATTAATGTATACATTAACATTTTGTACATTATTTATAATGTATAAAATGTGATAGTATTCTTAATGGTTGCTTTGTGCCTCAGAACATTGGTGTACCATAATTTAAACTACAGATTGTCTATTTTTAAATGCCTAATCTCTGCTCCCCCAGTTTTGGAGTTTATAAACAGTATGTCACAGAAGAAATTTATCTACATACACATTTCTAGTTTTTACCTAGCACCTATACCTAGAGACAGGTTTATTTTGTATTACAGTTCTACTTATTAATTTTCAGGAGATTTTTAAAATTTTAAGACTAAAAACAAAGTCTCTTTGCCTGTCTTATATCAGTTTTCTGATTACTTCTATAATGATTTATAATGAGTTTCTTTGTATACAGCTTTATTTTTATTTAGTAAAATCTATTAATGATATTCATCATTTGCCTTTGATGTTATTTTTAGAGGTATTCCCCAGCTTGATATTTAACATATATTTGCCATTCCTTGGTTATATTCATGCTTTTCTTTATCACTTAACTCATAATCCATCAGAAAAATTCTGGTGTACATCATGGCATGAGCATGTAAATTATACATTTCTGTAGTAGTGTACCAATTGCTTAATTTTTTTTTCAATTGCTTAATTTTTAAAGCAAGCAATCTTTCTTCCAGTGACTAAAAAATATCTATCATATATATTATTCATATACTTTGTTGAGTGTCTTTGGCTTTCCATTTGTTGCTTATTATTGTCTTATTTTACTATATATTTTGCCTTATGATCCCAAAATAAAATGTAATATATGATAGTTGAAGTCTATGAGTTTGGGCAGGTTACTGAATCAGTATTCTTGTTTGTGAAATGAAGATAATTATATCTACCTTCATAGTCTAGTTGTGAGGATTACATTATGCAATTCATATGAAGTGTTTATTTCCTTTGGAAAAATTTATGGCCTTGCTCAAAAGAATCCTGAAGATTTCTTACTAAATTTTTATAATACATTTGATACTGGAAAGGGAGCTTTTTTTTTTTTAGTCTTTTCCAAATGTTTACTTCTGAATGGTAGGATAAATTTTTAAATGTGATTATATATAAACTGGGAGAAGGAAATGGCAACCCACTCCAGTATTCTTGCCTGGAGAATCCCAAGGGACAGAGGATCCTGGTGGGCTGCCATCTATGGGGTCACACAGAGTCAGACATGACTGAAGCCACTTAGCAGCAGCAGGATATAGAAACTAACTTCTTTAGATTATTTCACTCTTTCTAAATTTGTTGAATAAATTCTTTTGATTTGCCAAATAATCAGTTGCCTGTGCAGCTTCTGTTTTCCTACAGGTATGTCTGTCATATTTATTTCTCTTGGCTTCTTGCTCTAATCATAGCAATGTTAAATGACAGCAATGCCCCTGAGAGCCCCTGGGGCTCTAGTGGTGGTGTTACTGGTATCTCCTTTTAACCTAATGGTGGCTCTTGACCTCAAACTGAGGGCTTGTTCTCATCTTCCTAGTGGTCTACCGTAAAATAGTATATTTGATGCAAATCTTCATCAAATACCTTTTTTATCTTTCAGATAATCACATTGGCCTTTTTTCTCTATTAAAGTAATTACATATTAGGATTTTCAAAATTTTTAAATCCTGTGCCTTGTTACTTTACTGGGGTTAATGCTTACATGTGTATAGTACATAATTTCTAACATTTTAGGATATTTTATGTATGATTATATTCATGGTGACAGTGAGATAAGAGTTGCAGGTTTTCTTCTGGTCATATCTTTTTTCAAATTTTGCATTAGTTTTACTCTAGTTTTATTTAGTTCACTGAGAAATTTGCGTTCATTTCTTATTCATTGACAGTTTAAATAGCATTGGATAAAATTCTTCTGAAGAATGATTTGGTTTAAACATTTATTTTGGAGGAAGTTCTTTGACAGTTTTTATCATTTCTAACATAATTAAAGAAGGGAATGGCTATCCACTCCAGTATTCTTGCCTGGAGAATTCCATGGGCTGAGTAGGCTGGTGGGCTACAGTCCGTGAGATCGCAGAGTCAGACACGACTGATCAACTCACACTTTCAACATAATTAATGGCCTATTTCCCTCTTCTAACTTTTTGTGAAAAAATGTTGGTAGTTTATATTACTTTTTCTAGAAAGTCATGTATTTATCAATGAACTGCATATTATTAAGTTTATAATGACATTTTGCATCCCATTATAACTATTTTACTCATTCTCATGGCTGTGTGTATATACTAATTTGCATAATGTAATACACATTTGTGTTTTTATTTTTGCCTTTTTTGTACTGCTGGAGATATATCCATCTTATTTTTCTTTTCTAGAAATCAGGTATTTGACTCTTCACTTTTATTACATCTTATTCTAATTCATTAATTTTGGGGTTTTTTTATTACCTGTTTTCTATGCCTTTTCTAGAAAGTCTCATTGTTCTTTGCTTCAGGAATTGAATAAAAGTTTATTTCATTTTTTTTCATATTTAGTAGTACATTTTACAAGCATACAAATTTTCTTGAATATAGTTTCTTGTGAGATAATCTCTGAACTGTAATGACAGCTTGACACTAATTAATTTTGAAAAAAATCTTTGAAGTTAATTGTCTTCTCTGCCTCAGTCAAAATTAAAAGTTAAAAAATAAACATTTGGAGATTTTTGCTTAATTCTTTGTTGTTTAGCTTTAAATATATTACTTTTATAACCATAATTACTAAGTTGGTATTTTGTCAAAATTTATTTAGTATTAAGTATTTGGTTTGTTTGCATTATAATTAGTCAATTGTGACTTATAGAGTTGCTTTTTTATTATTTATTTTTAATTGGAGGATAATTGCCTTACAATGTTGTGTTAGTTTTTTTTTTTTTTTTTACCCCCACTCCTGTTGGTTTCTGCTGTATACCAGTGTGGATCAGCTATAAGTATACATATATCCCCTCCCTTTTAGGCTTCCCTCCCGCCCACCCGCATCCTGCCCCTCTAGGTCATCACAGAGCACCAAGCTGAGCTTCCTGTGATGTACGGTGGCTTCCCACTAGCTTTCTGTTTTACACGTGGCAGCATATATATGTCAATGCTACTCTCTCAATTTGTCCTACACTTTCCTTCCCCTGCTGTGTCCACAAGTCCATTCTCTACATCTTTATCTCTATTCCTGCCCTGAAAATAGGTTCATCGGTTTCATTTTTCTAGATTCCATAATGTGTGTGTGTGTGTGTGTGTGTATACTATATTTGTTTTTCTCATTCTTAGTAACTTCACTCTGTGTAACAACTCCAGGTTCATCCGCTGCACTACAGTTGACTCAAATTTGTTCCTTTCTATGACTGAGTAATGTTCCATTGTATCTATGTACCACAACTTTATCTATTCCTCTGTCAGTGGACATCTAGGTTGCTTCCATGTCCTGGCTATTGTAAATAGTGCTGCCATGAACATTGGGGGTACAGGTGTCTTTCAGAATTTCTACTCTTTGGATCAGTGGGATTCTCTCTCCTTTTTATTATTGGATATCTGTATAAATGCTACACTGGCATCAAAAAGTATATTTTCTATAAGTATTTTAGTTAAATGTTTGATATACTCCTATTAATGTGACATTAATTAATAAAGCTCTCCATACCATTTTTTTTCATTTATTTTTATTAGTTGGAGGCTAATTACTTTACAATATTGTAATGGTTTTTGTCATACACTGACATGAATCAGCCATGGATTTACAAGTATTCCCCATCTCGATCCCCCCTCCCACCTCCCTCTCCACCCGATTCCATACCGTTTTTTAAAATTTTGTCTTCTCAGTGGGTCAGACAGAAATTTGTGTTTTGGACTTTCACTATAATTATGATACTGTCCAATTCTCCTTGGGTTTCTAACAGCTTTTCCTTTACATTTTCAATGTTTTATTATTCATTTCATGAATGGTATATCTTCCTTGTGGATTTTTTTTTAATATAAAATAACTCTCTTGGTATCTTTTTATGCTTTTGCTCTTCTATTTTCTCTTTCCTGTCATTAATTTTGCTACATCTGCTTTCTACATTTTCATTTATCTGGTCTTTAGCTACTCTTCTCTTTTGCACTTCTTTTCCCAGCTTTTTTGACGTATATTTGACAAATAAAATTGTAAGGTATTTAAAGTATGCAGACACATATGCACATATAATGTATATGTAGAAAATCTTACCATTTGGCCAATCAAAATAAATAGTATGTGGGTGTCCACTGTATGATTCTTACAACTTTTGAATAAGCTTATTTTTTTTTTAGTGGAATGTTAAAATAATAATGGATCAATATTGCCTGGCATACAAGACAGAACAGAGTGTCCGGAGAACAGTATAGGAGTGAGGTTGAGAACATGAAGAACATCTTCCCCTCTGTACATGAAAATTTTATATACACACACACATTGTGAAAGAATTCCCCCCATCAAGTTCATTAACACATTTATCACCTGATATACTTTTTGTGTGTGATGACAGCTAAGTTTTATTCTCTTAGCAAGTTTTCGTTATACAACACAGTGTTATCAACTGTAGTCACCATGTTATATGTTAGATCCTCAGACCTTATTAATCTTATAACAGAAAGCTTGTACCCTTTTACCAACTTCTGTGTCCCTCACCTCCAGTCTCAGCACACACTTTTCTACTCTCCCTTCTGTAGTTTTTGTTTCAAAACAAACAAAAGACACATATGTGTCTGCATACTTTAAATACCTTTGCTTATCTCTTTGTAAATAGCTTATCTTCTAGTTTGCTTTTGTGTTTTGACCCTACCCAAGAGATTTCTCTTTAATTATCTGCATTATTTTTACAGCTGATATGTTTTGGCTTACTGTGATTCTCTTAACATCCTTATTCTCTCTTATAGTCCAATAAGGATTTTCTTTTATCTTTTCTTTTCCTTTTGGATTTTCCTTTTCCTCTAAGTGATTTTGAAGTTGTCACTTTAGAGGTAAATCAAAGCTGTGCTGAAGCATTCTACACAATAAAATCAAACTGATTTTATAGAGTCAGTGGGTGAAAACCATAGCTGGCAATGTGACAGTGGCCTCGGGTCTCCCCTCTGGGAGTTCCCTGTATTACCCACTAGAAGCTGCATGACTGCTCCCCCCAGTACAGATGGGAAGATGTTCTTCATGCTCAACCTCACTCCTATACTGTTGGATTGGTGATGTTATCCAACCATCTCATCCTCTATTGTCCCCTTTTCCTCCTGCCTTCAATCTTTCCCAGCATCAGGGTCTTTTCCGGTAATTCGGCTCTTTGCATCAGGTGGGCAAAGTATGGGAGCTTCAGCTTCAGTGTCGGTCCTTCCAATGAATATTCAGGGCTTATTTCCTTTAGGATTCATGGATTTGATCTCCTTGCTATCCAAGGAACTCTCAAGAATCTTTCCCAGTACCACAGTTTGAAAGCATCTGTTCTTTGGTGCTCAGCCTTCTTTATGGTCTAGCTCTCACATCTGTACATGACTACTGAAAAAGCCATAGCTTTGACTATATGGACATTTGTCAATAAAGTGATGTCTCTGCTTTTTAATACACTGTCCAGGTTTATCATAGCTTTTCCTCCAGGAGCAAGTGACTTAACTTCATGGCTACAGTCACCATCTGCACTGACTTTGGAGCCCAAGAAAATAAAGTCTGTCACTATTTCCATTGTTTTCCCGTTCATTTGCCACAAAGTGATGGGACCAGATGCCATGATCTTAGTTTTTTGAATGTTGAGTTTTAAGCCAAGGTTTTTCACTCTCCTCTTTCACCTTCATCAAGAGGCTCTTTAGTTCCTCTATGCTTTCTGCATATCTGAGGTTATTGATATTTCTCCCAGCAATCTTGATCCCATTGGGCTTCATCCAGCCTGGCATTTTGCATGATGTACTCTGCATATAAGTTAAATAAGCAGGGTGACAAAATACAGTCTTGATATTCTCCTTTCCCAATTTTGAACCAGTTCCTTGTTCCATGTCTGGTTCTAACTGTTGCTTCTTGACCTGCATACAAGTTTCTCAGGAGGCAGGTAAGGTTGTCTGGGATTCCCATCCCTTGAAGAATTTACCATGCTTTATTGTGAGCCACACAGTCAAAGGCTTTAGAGTAGTCAATGAAGCTGAAGTAGACATTCCTGGAATTTTCTTGCTTTTTCAATGATCCAACAGATGTTTGCAATTTGATCTCTGGTTCCTCTGCCTTTTCTAAGTCCAACCTGTGTATCTGGAAGTTCCGGTTCATGTACTGTTGAAAACTCACTTGGAGAATTTTGAGCATTACTTTGCTAGCATGTGAAATGAGTGCAGTTGTGCAGTAGTTCGAACATTCTTTGTCATTGTCCTTCTTTGGGATTGAAATGAAAACTGACCTTTTCCAATCCTGTGGCCACTCTTGGGTTTTCCAAATTTGCTGACATATAGAGTGGAGCACTTTCACAGCATCATCTTTTAGGATTTGAAATAGCTCAACTGGAATTCCCTCTCTTCCACTAGCTTTGTTCATAGTGATGCTTCCTAAGGCCCTCTTGACTTCACACTCCAGTATATCTGGTTCTAGGTGAATGATCACACCATTGTGGTTATGACCCACCATCTCTGAATACTTTGGTACAAATAATGACCTTCTATTCTAACTACTTAAGTACAAATTTCCTAAGAACAGGAACATATTTTAATATAACAAAATTATCAAATAATGGAAATCTAATATGGATAATTTGCTGATACCAAATACATAGCCCATGTTTGAATATTACTAAGTTTTCCAATAATGTTGCTTAGAGCAAAACAAAGTATTTTTTCTTCCTGTGGACACCACCCTAGCCAACTGATCAAAGTTAACACCATTAATATTTGAATACAACCATTTTAAGAGTTCTTATCACAAAGAGAATTTTTTTTCTTTTCTTCTCCCTTTTCTTTTTTATTGTACCTATGAGAAGGTGGATGTTACTTGAACCTATTTTGACAATTATTTCACAGTATATGTAAACCAGACCTTCATGTTGTATGCCTTAAATATATACAGTAATATGTATCAGTTATATCTCCATGAAACTGGAAAAAAATAAACACACATATCTCTTGATATGATATATTAAAAGAATACAATATCAACTTAGTGGTATTCTTGCCAGAAATGAATAACCTGAATCTCATCATGAGGAAATATCAGATAAATCCAAGTTGAATAGAATTTATAAAACAGACCTGCCATCTTAAAAATATCAATGTTAAGAAACTCAAAGAAAGGATTAGGAGCTAATTCAGATTAAAAGAAATGTTAAGGAGCTGACAGCTGAGTGCAATACATTACCCTGTATGAGAGGGGAATAAAATAGCTCTAAAGCTGAGGTTGGAAAACTATTTCTGTAAAGAGCTGGATAATAAATATTTTAGGTTTTATGGACCATATGGTCTCTGTTGCAACTCCTCAACTCTGTGGTTGTAATGCAAAAGCAGCCATAGACAACATGTAAACAAATGGGGCATGGTTTTGTTCCAATCAAACTTTACTTATGAAAACAGATGGTGGGTGGGCTGCGGTTTGCAAACCCCTACTCTAAAGGGCATAACTGGGACAATTGGCACATTTGAATATGGGCAGAGAGCTAGATGATATTTTTATTTTATCAGTGTTACAGTTTCTAAAGTTGATAACTGTGTGATAGTTACGTGAAATGTTGGGCCTCTCTTGAAATACACACACACACACACACACACACACACACACACACACACAGAGGGAAAATGATCTATGGATAAACAAATAGATTGATCTTTAATCAATTAATCAATTAAGATGAGTAAATCTTTAATCTGTATCCAAGTATTAATCCAGGCTTTAATGGGAAATGTTTTCTCCTCTTTTCTTTTTTAAGGTTTTAATGTTTTTGAAGATCAAACTTTTTTTTTTTTTTGACTCTCCCTCAATTTACATTTATCTTGTTAGAATCAAGCTATGTATTTTTGGTACAAGTACTATAAAAACGATATTCTGTTCTACTCAGCACATCACGTCAGGAGATACATGCTGCCAGTTTATGTACTTATTGGTAAGGTTAGCATTGATCACTCACTAAATGTGGAGTTTTCTAGATTTCTCCACTGTAAAAGTAATTAGGTTCATCATTCTTATTATTTTAAAATTTATTCGAACAACCTTTATAGCATAGTAAGATCTGACATCTGCCTCTGTTCAGAGGAGCCATCATCTTTTGCATTTCTTACACTTACAAAAAAGAAGCATCCGCATTGTGTTGATGGTCTTTGAACTCTATAGATGCTTGTGAAATCTTCTTGTAAGAGTTGACATTTGTTTCTGCCACATTAAAAATTCTTTCCATTATATCTTCACATAACAGAAACACAGAGGCCGGGCCTTTTCACCATGTGGGCGGGCCCCTTGTCGAGGCCCAGTGTGTTTAAGAACATACTCTTCTATTTAAAGGTTACTGTGCTAATACCAAAGAACTTCCACAGCTGGGTGTGAGGTGGCGGCATTGATTCACAGAGCCTTCAGGGCTCCTGTGATTTGCATTACTATAGTTGGAAGGTTTTATTAAAAGTTATACATTATAATAACCTAGTTTTTTAAATGGATATGGGTCTTAAGATATCGATGTGCCAGTTACACAGCTAATTAAGAGTTCAGAGAATCAAAAATACAAAATTTAAGGCTTCTGATGTTTTAAATGATTTTTAGAACTGAGAAGGTATAGGTTTGGTTATGAATGTGGCCCACCGAAACGATTTTCTTTGCTTTAGTTGCACACCTCAGGGGATACTAATCAGCAAGCCAGGATCCAGGGAACTCAGGCACATGCTAATCTGTCATCAGATCTACTTTAGGGACTGGGCATCCTGGCACAGTGATGGGCACATGATGATTTGCAATGTGAAATGAACAAATGAATATACTCATTAAAAGAAGAGTTCAGTCCAGTTCAGTTGCTCAGTCATGTCTGACGCTTTGTGACACCATGGACTGCAGCATGCCAGGCTTCCCTGTCCACCACCAGCTCCCAGAGCCTACTCAAACTCATGTACATAATGTCGGTGATGCCATCCAAGAGAGGAAGTCTTAAATCCAGATAGAGCAGTGGGGTTTGTAGTTTAGGCACATCCTTTGTGAGGAATTGAGCAACATGACATACTCACCTGTGATGGAAAAGGTCAAGTACCTTGCAGAGCCAGTGGATTAAGAGAATTCTCAAGTTCCATGCATTGGAGTTGAAATAGGAAATCATTTGGGGTTCCTTTGCTATGATGGATGGATCCGTGTAGTACATTTTGGCTTTGAAAACAAATATACTCAGCAGAGTGAAAGGGAGGTGAGTGCTGAAACAGAGTAAACTCAGAAGTCACTGTCCTTCCAATTATCTTCAGAGGAGATAAAGATTTATTGAAAGATGTTTGTTCAGGATGATCAATGGTTTCCTGTCTGGCTCTTCTGGGAACCCAGCAGAAAATTTTCATTTTCTATAGAGAGTGAAGGACACCAATTTATCTCTTTTTCCAGAGGCTGCGCTTGACTGGAGGTACAGAGAGTGAGCACACCTAACTCAGACTCTTCCATCACCATCTTCATACAAAGGGATTTGATAAATTCCCCCATGAAAATATCCCACAGTGCATTGACCTCCTACAGGAAGATTTGGTGGTCATTCCTCTCAGATGTGGGCCAACAGAACACTTGGGCAGAAGTGGGTATGAAAGGAATGGAAAAGAGTTCTTGTCAGGCTCGAGATCTGACAGAATCAGCACTGAGCAAAATTTAAACTGAGAAGCTTAGAACTACTGCAGCAGGAACCAGGGAACCAAAGCTTCAAGCTGGAGCTGAGTTGTCTGAAGAGGGGGGTGAGGCAGAACGCAGTGGAGCTGTTTCTTTGGTTTTCATGGGCCAGCCCTGTATTGACTGGCTTTCATTCCCAGAGCACTACTCATTCCCAAATGCCCAGTCTGTTTCTGCAACCCACAGAGGTCCACACCAAGCCTAGGGGGTGATCCTCACCTTGATCTGACAGAAGGCAGGCAACATCTTGGGGTAGGATAGAAAAGTTTTTCAGCATGATGTTTCTGATGGTAATGGGGCTTTCCATTCCTCTAGGAGCTTTCATTCCCTCATTCCTGTCTCCCTATCCACCTTAAATATTTTACCTTCCTCAGAGACCCTGCTACTCTATAAAAGTGGCCCTGGGTACCTGCAGCTCTTCTCCAAGTATGTGATTTGCTTCTAACTAATTTTCCATCTGAGTTAACAACACCAAGTGAGGTGAAGCAATTTGACCTTGATCCCCAGTGAGCCTGTGACTGAGTCTACATTTAAAAGAGAACTCACCTTTTGCTTCCTAGGGCTGCTCCCAACAAGCACAATGTCCCTGAACCTTTCAGCTGCACTTGGATATGGGTGAGATTAATATCTACTTAAGTACCAGATGGATGTTTGCCAACTCATATCACCAGCCAGGCCGCACTGAAGAGTCCTTCATCCCTCCTAAGCCAGGCACCATCAATTTTTCCATCCATCCATCCATCAGTCGACTTTTGTAAGATAGTAAGACAGAGTTTTCCAAAAGGCATGCTTGTTTCTCAATCACTCTTATTAACATTCTTATCACAGGGGATTATTTGCAACTTTTTTTTTTTTCTGAAAGAAGTCTGAAGAGACAGACAGGAGAAGCTTCAGAGGAATTTTCTTACTCACTGTTGGGAATGTTATTTTCCAGCCTCATATTCTCTTCTTTTAAAATTCATTTCTTTTTAAAAAACAGAAAAATCTATCTATAATCTGACACATTAAAATAGTTGTTGATAACATTATCATTGATACCAATTTTTATTACTAGCATTCAATTTGGCAGCTTCAATTATGGTTTCCAAGTCTGATCAGAGTCTCTAAGACACAGATCCAAGGTTGGATATTTATTGGGCTGTGGCTTTATGTTTAATTAAAGGAGGGAAAATGTCTGCTTTCAGTTTGCCCAGAGTGCTTGCTTAGCATAAGGATAATCAAGAGCAGTGGATCGGTGAATGTTATTATTTAGTTGCTAAGTCATTCCTGACTCTTTTGCAACCCTAGGGACTGTAGCCTGCCAGGCTCCTCTGTCCATGGGATTTTCCAGACAAGAATACTGGAATAGGTTGCCATTCCCTTCTCCAGGGGATCTTCGCAACCCAGGGATCGAACCTGTGTTTTCTGCATTGGCAGGCAGATTCCCTACCACTGAGCCACTGGGAAGCCCAAAGGACATGGATAATTGAGATGGGTGGGGATCCTTCCTGGAGGGCTTAGAGGCACAGAAAGGTCCTTGTATGGTTGCAGACAAGCGGGGCCAGAGGACAGGAGGGTGTGTCCAGTGAGCATTCTGGGAGAAGGAGAAAAAAATGGAAATGAGTCAGAGCCTCACAGAGACTGGAAACCACAGGTGGGGGTAGCTCAATGGAGGATTTGGTTTAAATCCCCCTCCCCCTACTTCAACTCTGGATGTGGAGTCATTGGCAGGAATGAGGAGCACGAGGCACATGTAGAGCTTTTCAGCTCCCTCTGCTTGTACGGATGCCACTATCCAACAGGGGATTCATTGGCTTACAAAGCCCAGCTTATTGGGGCAGGATACCTGATCCAGCTTCCACATGCAGGGACTCCAGCTTCTGGGAATTGCCCGACCCAAGGAGTTGTGTACCAGAGATAAAGTATTCAAATCACTGAGCCAGATGCCATCCATGCACCAAGCAGAGGCTTAATAAATATTTCTCGAATGAATAAAATAAAGAATGAATGGATGGATACAAGTTTACTCCCTTGGCACATTCTGATTCCTACAGGGTCTGTGATTTGGAGACCAAGGGAGGCCTCTAAGTGATCTTGCTAACATGGCTAACCACTTGAGGGCTGGGATTGCATCTGAAATATCAGCCTAGCCAGGGTCCACGCACTAGTGGGGAAAGATAGGAAGCACAGGTAATCACTAAACTTAATACAGAGTGCACTCTGTGCCAGGGAGTCTTTCAAATGCACTTCATGTCTTAACCTTTTAATCCTCACTATACATCTACAATATAGACACAATTATTAACCCAAATGGCAGATGAGAAAACAAGCTCAGAAAAATTAAACCACTTGCTCATAGACACCCTGCTGGGACTGACCATATTAATAAGAATCATAATCCAAATACTGCAACCAGATGGAGGCTGTTCTTGAGGAAGAACATGAACACAGGAATCCCCAGGAAATGGATGACTCATAGTCAGGTGGGAGGTGGTCTGGACTCAACGTAGTCCATTAAATTTGGCAGAAAACAGTGCTAGAAACCAGATTTAAGGGGACAAGGACTTCCCCTAAGAAGAGGCATGTGGCAATAATTAGGCAGAAATTTTAGATGCCAGAAAAGCATAGAGAGCAGGAAGACACTGTAAGGAATGAGGCAAAGAAACAAATTCATTGCATTTGGTGCATATGGAGGAGATCAGGAGAAGCTTACTGTCTCCCACAAAGCAACAACCCTGGGTTAGAGCTGTGAGGCTCTATTTCTTGTGTGCAAAGACCTGGCCTGCAGAAACTCTGCCAGTTTTGCTCAGGACCTGGATCGTCTGGATGTGAAGGACTCAGAGGGATTGTGATTACTGAAGTCAGAACCCAATACACGTATGCAAAGACAAGCACAAGAGGGAGCCATCTGTCCCAGGGAGGGAAGAACAGGTGGCAGGCAAGTGGTCCTGGCAAAAGGCTGAGATGGATTGGAGTACCAGAGTGGACATTCAAGTAGAGGATGAGCAGACAGCTGGCAGATGGGTGGCATCAGGTGTCCGGCATTGATACAGGTGGACCACCAGATGGTACTATTGGAAAGATAGCTGGCAATGCATGATGGTAGTCTGTGTGAAGTCCTTGCAAGGCACTGATGAGATCTTAGTGCAACAGAGATGCAGGTGAACAGAGACAGTAGCATCACAGGATGGCCAGACATTCAAAAAGCATGATGGAATCCTACCAACAAGTCCACGAATCCCTCACTATCCAAATTGTCTACTCTCCAAACCCAAGTATTAGATAGGGTTTGGTGCGTAGGGATTCTTGTATCAGGGTCTTATGAAGATTGAGTTCCATGGAGTATATTATTCTGAAACTGGAAAGACTGGGAAGAACCTCAATACCAGGTTAGTGAATTCAGTTTTCCCAAATAAGCATTCCATAGCCTTTACTGGTAAGGTCTCAACCCTATGAGAGGTCAGGCAGGCTATCATGTCTGGAGCCACTGGACAATGTGCCAATTAAAGTTCCAGTTCCTTGTACACTGATTCTCCACCCTGTAAGAGGCCCCACACAAAGAGGCCCAATCGGTTAGAAAGTAATTTCACAGCAGGCCCAGGAGCCTGGTGTGGAGGCCCCGCCCAGTGGCCCCAAGTCACATGATGCTCCACTCAAGACAGGGCTCGGAGAAGTGCTGATAGGTGAGGACGGTCATCAAAGGCCTCAGACCCTACATGGGATTTTATTATTTCACTGTGCTTGCTAACAAAAGGAATCAGCTGGGAAACTCCCCACACACATACACTTTCTATACTTTTGGGAGTGTGGTCTCTGTCCCACAGTTGGCATTTTTCTCCCTTTTAAGAGTAAGACTTCTTCTGTTCTCCTTAGCTATAGCTAATCTTTTCTGCCAACCTCTGCCTGCACTGTGGTCCCTCCTTGGCCTCCTCTGGAGTGGACAGCAGACCCTTCAGTCCTATGGACGATGACAGCGAACAGCAAAGACTGGGCACACTTCAAACTGAGCCATCAACTCAGTGGTCTCCTGTGGCTCACCTGAGTCTGGCTCCTGCACAAACTCTTCAGCCTCATGGGGCCCCATAGCTCCCTCTCTCTGCTCTCTTTCAGCTCCTCAAGTGTCTCACAATGTCTGCTTCCACAGGTCTTTATACTTGCTTTTCTATCTGCCTAAAACCATCCTCTCTCTCCCCTTTAACCACCTAGGTATCCTTTGTTTTTGTTATTTAGTTGCTAGGTTATGACTCACTGTTTGCAACCCTATTATTGGAGCCCACCAGGCTCCTCTGTCCATGGGATTCTCCAGGCAAGAATACTGCAGCAGATTGCCATTCCCTGCTCCAGGGGATCTTCCCAACCCAGGGATCAAACCTGTGTCTTCTACATTGGCAGGGATTCTTTTCTGCTGAGCCTTAGACCATTCTTTCTGCTGAGCTAAACCATGACTGCCTTCAGGAATCCTCCTCTGACCCCCTGAGGAGGCACACATCCCCTCTGAGAACACCATGGTCAGCACTTACTTGTAATAGTTGTAATTATCTATCCATTCTTGTGCCTATCTGATACATGTCCTGTTCCTTCTCTGAGCTATAATGTCACCTATTTCATTCACCTCAGCTTCCAGCACAGCACATGGTCCCTACTAGATGCCCAGTGAAGGGGTGTTGAATGAATGAACGAATGATGTCCTTAGGGAACACACTCACAGTCTCAAGTTATATTTGCATAAACGCACAATGCTGGCAGTGAAAGTAGCCTGCCAGTATGATTGCGGTAAGGATTGATTCATAAGGCATCTATGAAGATCTTCCAGGGTGCCTGGTACATGGTGGCACCCCATCCTTTCTGATTCTCTTGCTCTCTTCACATCTCCCTTCCTCTGCTGGGGCTCTAATCTGCATTTAGACTGGAGAGACATACAACATGCTAAGCTAAGTGATCAAGATGCCAAACTGACCTATAGCGTGGCCATAGCAAGGCTTTATTTCTTTTAAGTCTGTTTTCTCACCATCAAACTGAGGGTTTTAATAATACTTGCCTCATAGTGTTTTCATTGATGATACATAACAGTGCTTAGAGTAGTCTCTGACATGTGAGATTTGGGAAGTAATGGTTGTTGTTATTACATATATCTTTATATCTCTATTACAGGGACTCAATTTGACACTCATGGGAAAAGAATTATGAAAACTGGTCCAGAGTTTGCCATACCCCAAGTATTCTGTTAACATCTCATATATTTAACCAGCTAGATAGCTATCTGTCTGGCCAGGCAAGGAGTCCTTCAAAACCAGGGAACACTCCCATGCTATTTTGGTTAGAAGACTGTCTTGTGTAAGTTGGCTTCTCAGCCTTGTCAATTCAGTTAAAATGCATTTTACTGAGTCTTGAAAATGCTTTCTTGATCATATTTCCACTTATCCTTTCTGAATACAGCTCTGTTTGAACCCTGCTAAGATTGGCAGTTGCATTTCTCAATTCTCAAAGGACATCCCAGAGGATAAAGAAAAATTCTCTCCACTGCAGTTGGCTATGTATTACTCAAAGCATAGGGTTCATAGAAGACCAGCTTGAGCTCTAGGTGGACAAGGGGGGAAATTGCAAAGGATGAGCCAAATAAATGAACAAAGAAGCAAAAAGAAATGAAAAGAAAAAAGTTTTAAAGAAATGCATACTTTTTGCCATCAGGGACAGACTGTAACTGGGTTCTTTAATAGAAGCAAGACCACTTTAATGGGGAGAATTAGGCAGGAGTCCATGGTAAAGTCAAGATTCACCCATGAGGTTTACAAACAGAAGGCTGGGATTCCATTGAAGGAGCCCAGCAGCAACTCCTTATCTTCAAGAAGAGGGTCTGCAGAGTTAGCTTGCAAGTAAGCCTCATAGTGGTACACCCACTAGAACAAGGAGAATTGCTCAAAGAAACTCTGATGAAAATAAAGGACAGAGCAGAGAGAGGCTGAATAGGTCATTGGATATTCTTTGGAAAGATTCCTATCACCAGCACTACCCTGCATGTGGATTTAACTTCAAGCAATCTCTACAGGTCTAGAATTAGAACCAAGATAATAAATGAGCCTCCTTTGAGCAGGACAGGGTTAGGCTCTACCTTTCCCCAGAGGAGATGAAAAGTGCTTATGGTGAGGTGTGATCACCTACCCTGCAAGCTGCATGGTGCATGCTAAGTCACTTCAGTCATGCCTGACTCTTTGCAACCCTATGGACTGTAGCCTGCCAAGCTCTTCTGTCCAAGGGATTCTCCAGGCAAGAATATTGGAGTGGGTTACCATGCCCTCCTCCAGGGGATCTTTCCGACCCAGGGATTGAATCCAAATCTCTTATGTCTCCTGCATTGGCAGGCAGGTTCTTTATTACTAGTGCCACCTCGGAAGCCCAAGCTACATGGTACGTGTATTCCCAAAGACTTCAATGATTCTTCAGTATCAATGGGGTCAAAGAGGAATATTTGAGAGTAAATAAATGAGCCATATATACTATGGAATGAATGATAGGCAATTATATGCAGCTATTTTTGGTGCACAGACACACATACATACTTATCAAGCTGTAATAGATATGCTTTGGGATTCTGTATTATCTCTAATCATTCCCTCAACACAAAATTAAAGAACTGCTTAATCTTCTTGGTCAGGTATCTGCAAAGAAAATCTCTCTTCCTTAGTCATGTTTTTCTCTTCTTCTCTACTTCTCCCTAGTTCATTCATTTTTCCATTTTCACTATTGCAAATTAGAAAAACAGTGTAGCCTTTGAAACCAAAAGAGACCAGAGCTCAGATAGCTTTTGTGCCATTACTAAGTCTATAGCCTCTGGCAAGTTGTTAAACTCTGAGCCCATTTCCTCCATTAAAGAACCAGAATAACCATAATTACCTTAATAGCATTGGTACAAGGATTAAATGTCATCTTAAAGGTAAAATACCTTTAAACATGCCTAGCAAGAGGAGGCAAAATCAATGATAATTCTCCATTTTCTTCTTCCATATTTTAGTGCACCTTGGATTCTTCTAATATTTACTTCAGGGTTTCACAATAACTACAGAGAACTTTTCAACTCACCCTTCCTCAAAGTTTGGATTTTAATCTAGAATCTTTGTCAACCATGTAAAAAACTCTTTCTCACAGTTGCTCTTCCTATTCTGCTATTTTTAAGAACTGTACACCTCTTGAATTTGGGGAGATCTCCTCTGTCTTAATTCTAAATTGATTACTGGAAACAGATTTGGCTTCTCTTTGTCCTCTGCGTCATGTTGGGAGGAGGAGATTTTGGACTGCCTTGGCTTTTCAAGGCAAGAGAACCACTTCCAAATTAAATTCCCATTACAGATTTCCCTCTAGTTGACAAAGTCATTGCAAATTTAAAATGTGACCCTAAGTAATTTAACCATCTCTTGTATTGCCATAGTGATACAGACAAAGCAAGAGATAGCTACTATTCATACTGTATTTGGATCTGAATCCTCTTGTGCTCAGAGCTGAGAAGAGGGTCCATATGTTTGGCCAGGACAGGCAGGGGCTTTGGAAATCAACCATTGTAGTTGGCAGGGGTGTGGATCCCTGGACTGGTCAGGGCAGAGTGTTCATATAATTGAAAGTAATTATGTTAACAAAAAGGGAAAGTGTAAGGGCACCTCATAATTGCAAACAGATGTGTGTAAATAATGGCAGCCAGTCTTTCAGGGGCCCCACGAACTGATGCTTCAGCAGGAATCCATATCCCCAGTGGGACAGTGAGGTCATCTCTGATGACCCAAACATGGCAAGTCAGAGTGACTGAGCTATTTTCAGAGAAAACTATACACCAGGCAATCAGATAAGGAGGGTATAATAGTAAGAAAAACACTGGTTTTAGAACCAGATCATCTGATTTAAATAGAAGATATTCTATTTAATGGCATGAGTATGTCTCAGTAGCTATATAAACAGTCTGTCTTGCTTTCCTTGCCTCTAAAATGGGTAGAATAATATCCATCATATGGAATTGTTAGTAGAACCTGTAAATTATAGGTAAGTTGTCTAACATATAGGGCTTCCCTGGTGGCTCAGAGGTTAACGCGTCTGCCTGCAATGTGGGAGGCCTGGGTTCAGTCCCTGGGTCTGGAAGATCCCCTGGAGAAGGAAGTGGCAACCCACTCCAGTATTCTTGCCTGAAGAATCCCATGGAAGGAGAAGGCTGGTAGGCTACAGTCCATGGGATAGCAGAGAGTTGGACACAACTGAACTACTTCACTTTCACTTTCTTTATGGAGTTTTTAGTAGAACTTGTAAATTATAGGTAAGTTGTCTAACACATAACAGGCACACAACAGTTACCAGTCCAAATAGCATCATCATATGTAGTGTCCTACCTGGTCTCCCTGCTTCTATTCTGACTATAACATTATGTGTTCCCTGGAGGAATTTTTTAAACGTAAGTCAGAACACTCAACTGCTCAAAACTCTAATCACTTCCCATCACACTTGGACTAAAAGCCAAGATCCTCCTCCTATAAGATCTGGGCTCAGCTCCTGGGATTCTCCAATCTTCTCTCTTCCCACTTCTCCTCTTTCTAGTGCCCTCCACCCAAGATCTTCTCTTGGTCTTTAAAGCATGTCAATTTATGCCACAGATATATGCATTCTTGGTTACTTTTCATCACTTGTTTTCCAGCTTCAATAGGATAACTCAAAAGAGACTTTCCTCAACTGCTGTCTTGTCTGTGTTTCCTAGAAACAGAGCCCCTGAGAGAAGGTATGGCCACACACGCTTTGTTTAAAAGCGTATGCTTAGGAAAAACCTACAAAGGGATGAAGGCAACAAGGAGGGGAGAACAAGAGAAAGAGAACAAAGACATGGTCTTAAATGTGGTCTTTGGTAATGTCTAGCTTGGCCTGATTTCTGGGTTATGGTGGTGGGGGGTCTGGAGCACAATTCACTCCTCATAGGTCCCCAGCCTTGAAGGAAGGAGCCAGGCTTTTGTTACTCTGTAGCAATCCATCATTGGCTGCCTCCAAGGCATCCTCTATAGGCCAAGGACAATTCTCCTGAAAAGGTTTCACATTTAAGCCACTGGCCACAGGATTATCCTCCAATAGGAGGATGTTTGCACTGGTTTGCTATTAGGATCTAACAAGACATCAGCTCAATTGCTACAATCGCCTGGCCCTGCATTGCCATCTATGTGTTATCACATAAACCTAGGTTAACTTTTAGCTTACATTCATTTTCTGCTATTTTCTTGCTTAATTAGTTGATTTTTCTCTCTACCTGACTAGACCATAGGATCTGAGAGCAGTGATTTTGTCTATTTTGTTCATAGACACATCTCCAGACTCTAGAACAAACACTGGCTTAATGAGTGAGTGTTGATTGTCCTACACCTTTTCCTTGAATGAAAAAAAAAAATCTGTTCAGATAAAGGGTGTGTTAAAAACAAAATGAGAAGACTGACTTGTCCAACATCCTTGTCATGGCTACCTGCTGCCAGGAGTGCCTTTTTTCCTTGGCCATTTTCATGTTCCATCAGTCATTACTTGACTGTCTTATTTTTTGTTGCTTTTATTATTATTATTTTTTAAAAGGTTCCAAAGAAACTTGCTAATAAACTGTGTTTTTTAAAACAATGATATCTGCCACCGGGGAGGCAAAGTCAGCTTTCAGCACTTATCCTGAAATATTTACAGAACAGATGTGAAGAAAGGGGAGAGAAGAGCTGTCCCCAGAAGCTTATCTCCTCAGTTTATTAACTATGACTTCCCCCCAAAGATATTCCCCAACCAGTTCATTGCTACTGGGGCCCAATTTGATGGAGTATTTTCTGTGGATGAAGTAGTTCTCCCTTCAGATCATTCATGGGTATCAAAGCACAATCTGTCTGTGTGCTGCTGTTGTTGTCTCCCTCTCCCTTCTCATCTTTGGGGAAAGGAGATTACGGCCAAATAGCAACATGTTAGAGGATTAATGGGATAATAAAATGTGTACTTCTGGCTCTTGCTTTGTCTACACAAATCACACACCACCCCTGTTGAAACATGATGGCTGCCAACGGCTTTTGTAGTAGCCTTTCTGATAGTTCCAGCTTCCCATGGACCCTCTAGCAATCAGAAATTCAGATTGTCTGACAAATTCTGGACTATTTAAAGCAGGTGTCAGAGGCATGAGGAAAAAAACAATGCAGTTGCATGTAGGAAGGTATGAGAACTGAGTCATGAGGTCTGGGACAGTGTAATAAAATAATGCAATGATATTTGGAGGCCTTGCAAAGCATCAAGTATGGTGCTGAGCAATTTCAAACATTTTATCATTGGATTATTTTCAAATGCCATGAGGTACACACACTGTTTGTTTTACAGATAAGAAAACTGATATACATACAGTGTATGCAAACTATCCTATACCACACCGTTGGTTTGGTGGTTATTTAATTTTGGCTTGCCCAGCGACCATTTGCCATTATTCAGGTCATCATACCCTGATCTCCCTTTGAAATGCCTTTTCTCAACTTTTAGTATACATTGTATTAAAATGGGGCTGACTCCATTTCATGGTCTGTGTCTGGCTAACCAGATTGTTCATGCTAACTATTCTGTGAGTTCAGCATGGGCACATGGCCTTGGCTAGATCTGTGAGACTGAGCTCCTGCATTTTTCTGGACATGTTAGGAAAAATAATCTCTCTTTCTTGTAATTGCTTGGGCAAGATAAGTGTGTCTAATTGTGATGCTGATATGAAAGAAAATATAGACATATGAAAAATAGACATATTCCTGGTGCCTTTGCTTTAGCTCGTGTCCCACCCTTGCTGAAGTTGGTGCTACTCATGGGTTTTTTTTTTTAAGAAGCCAACACTTTTCCTTTATTCCTCAAGATATTTTAAAGTGGATTTCACTCTCTAGCAATTGGCTGAGTCCCAAGATAGAATTAAATAAGTAATGGTTGACCTTGGATATTAACTGAAGAATGGCTGACCCCTCAATGCTTGTGTACATAGCTGGAGAGCAGATACACTAAGGATCATGAAAGGGAAAGGATTCAATATTTAGTCTGCTTTTTCTATTGAATCTTTGACTATTTAAAATACAGCTTTTATTCAACTAGACATGGAAATAGCCTAGAAGAGAAAGAGTCAGACTAGGAAAACAGATTGAAACCCTGAAGAAACCTGAGCTTGGTATCAGTCAGTTCAAATCTTAACTCGGATGCTACAAATCAAAATGTGATGATAAAACCTATCTCATAGGGTTATTTTGAGAAATAAGGAACAGTATTCATGTAAAGCCCTTGACCAGTGTTTTTTCTAGCCACTGACTCCTCTGACTCTTTGCAGTCCATGGATTGTAGCCCACCGGGCTTCTCTGTCCATGGGCTTTCCTAAGCAAGAATACTGGAGTGGGTTGCCGTTTTCTACTTCAGTGGATCTTCCTGACCCAGGGACTGAACCTATCTCTCCTGCACTGGCAGGCGGATTCTTTACCCCTGGCCGCCAGGAAGTGTAGCCACTCTATAAATGTCAGATCTCCCTCTGACCTCAAGTGCAACCTACCTGACTGTGTGTGCTCAGTTGCTCAGTCGTGACGACGACTCTGCAGCCCCATGGTCTGAAGCCTGCCAGGCTCCTCTGTCCACGGGATTTCCCAGGCAAGAATACTGGAGTTTGCTGTCAGTTCCTACTCCAGGGGATCTTCCTGATCCAGGGATTGAACCCATGTCTCTTGCATCTCTTGCATTAGTGGGAGGATTCTTTACCACTAGCGCCACCTGGGAAGCCCCAACTGACTACTGACACTCACAAATACTGATATAGGAAAGTAGTTAGGAGTTTTCACCCATGCCCACCCACAAATAGCAATTCCTTTTTTAAGAACGAGTAAATGAGGCACTTTGGGGCTCATTCTCTAGCAATTTGAATAATTAAGTATATTTGTAGTTTATAGAGTCTTTGAGCGAAGGCATGTTTCTAAACAAACCCAACCTAACTGATAGAAAATCATGTTTCAGCCAAATAACTGAAGCGCCTTTGACATCTTGTCAAATAACTGGTTTGACTGATTTGTTTCTCCCCTCTGAATAGAGGTTGTCTGGATCGATCAAGCCAAGGAGGTTTCTTGACAACCTGTAATAAGAACAGGACCATCCTTCATCTCCATGCTGGCTCCTGATTTGGGGACAGGTGTGTACAAGGTCATCTGCACTCCAAAGAGTCCCTTAAAGTTAATGACACATGATAATGAAAAACTAGTTAGAGTTAGGGCACAGATAATGACTAGGGGAAAAGTTTATAGATAGATTTTTTTTTCTTGAAGAAAGGGGTGATGCCTTTATCATCTTTCTGCTATAGGTAGCCTGTGGGATCAGTCAAGGTCCATGTACATAGCAGGGCAGAATAAAACTGCAAGGGGATGGATGGCCAGATCCCAGACTTGGCTGAAGTTGTTAGACACCATTTATTCAGCATGCATTTATTGAGAGCCTGCTATGTGCCAGGAAGCATTCTGGGATACAGATAAAATTCTCGTCCTCATGGAGCTTAAAATGCAAGGTGAGGAGACAGACAAAATAATGAAAATGTGTAACATGTTAGAACATGATAAGTTCTGTGAACAAAATAATAAGGCAAGGAAGGAGTATCAGAATATAGATACCACCAAAGTACAGGAGGCAAAAGTTACCATTTAAAATGGAATGTTTGTGTATATTACTACATATGAAATAGATTACTGGTCCAAGTTTGATGCATGAAACAGGGCGCTCAAAGCCGGTGCACTGAGACAAGCCTGGGGGATGGGATGGGGAGGGAGAGGGGAGGGGGGTTCAGGATGGGGGACACATATGCACCCATGGCTGATTCATGTCAATGTATGTATGGCAAAAACCACTACAATATAGTAAAGTAATTAACCTCCAATTAAAATAAATAAATTAATTTTAAAAATAAATGGAATGTTTACTGAAGACCTCAATGAAAAGGTTGTATTTGATGGGAAAAAGTAAAGGGAGGGAAAAGAAAAAACACTGGATTTCTGGGAGAAGAGCATTCCTCTGAAGGAGAGGCCTGCCTAGCATGTTGGCAGACAGCAAGAAGGAATCAAGGGACAAAGAAAAAGGGAGGAAGTGGGATCAGACTGTGGGCAGCCTGGGGTAGAAAGGGTAGGGGTTGGGTTGCTGAAAGTCCTTTCCTCCTGGGAGCAGAGGGAGCCACGAGCTGGTTCTGAGAAGTTTTACTTACATTTAATGAGTCCCTCTGTCGCTGCTTCTCTGAGAGTGAACCCTGGAGTCTCATGAGTAAGGGGAGCAAGACATGGGGAAAGGGACCAGGCAAGCGGTTATTGCAATAATGCAGGTGACCCATGAGAGTGAGCTAAACAGGGAAGGCAGCAATGGAGGGGATGAGGCATGGCTGGCTTACAGAATGTTTCAGACTGGTCAGCCTTCACCTATAGACAAGGACAAAACAAGTGGTCATCCTGCTGGAAAAGGCCCAAAAGAAAAGCTTTAAAGACTTGAATAAAATTGACAGTGTCTCAGGTCAAGGAGCTTAAAGCCAGTTAGCACAGTATCAGTACCATGTTGGAATCATAAGATACAGTACACATTCATAATCCCTCAAGCCCTAAAAGGAAATGAAGCAGGTGGGGACATCAGAGAGTGAGGCGTGGCCAAGGGTGGTGACTGGTGTGAGGGGGCAGGAGTGTTACACAGGCCCCTTGGATGTCCTATGTGCACGGGAGGCAGAAGCAAACTTTACGAAGCCCCAACAGGTGAAGGAGGGTATCAGCTGAGGAGCACCTCCAAGAAACAAGGTGGAAATGGGGTCGACAGAGCTGGGCAGCATGGGCTGCACTTTGCGCTCTTTGGGAATGGTGTTTCAGGTGGGGAGGGTGTGGATGGGAAGGGCCAGCCTCATCATGTTTTTCTTTTTGTGGGAAATCAGAGGGAACATATAAAGTGGCTCCTTCTCTTCCTGAGAATGACACTGATTGAAGATGATCCTCCTGAATTTCACTGCAGAAAATGAAGAACGGCTCCTGGTGAGGGTGATTTTCTGCCTCCCTGACCCAGTGCTGCGGCGGGAGAAGGCTCATCCTTCATGCTGATGCCTCCGGGCCGGAGGGCGGCACTCCCCTCAGGGCGCCGTGCATCTCTCACCTGGCAGAGTCCTGGATACGACAACAGTCAGAGCTCATTTTGTTAATCTTTCAAATCCTCTGGGCCAGAGATCAACCCCTGGCAGAAGCCTGAATCTGAACGTGAAAGGAAACACAAGAGACAAGAGCGAGTATACACGCGTTAACCATTTCCTCTCAACCAGGCATCATGCCAAATACTTCTCATGTCTCATCCTATGGAACTTTCAAAGCACCCTCAGAGGCAGGGTCTAAAAAGTCATTGAATCAGTGAACTAAAAACAGTTCAATGACTTATTCCAGGACACTTCCACCCCGTGTTTCTCATCCCAACATCATGATCTCCCCGGGGGCAGCAGCTGCTGTCCATGGTCCTGCCTGGCACGAGCCTGAAGATAACAGGCAAGGGAATGAGGGCAGGCACATATGTTTTCCAAGCATATCCTTTGTGACAGGTTTTGAACTGTTTTTACATACAAGGTTTCTGTTAACCCTCATCATGTTTGCTTGAGGAAACTGCCATTTCTGTGAAGAAGCTCAGAGTGTTTACCCAGCCCATGAGGAGCTTTTCTGGGAGGCCAAGGGAGACGCCAGTGTGCTCCCAAATTCCATGCTCATGGGTACATGAGCCCTGGGGAGCCTTCTTGGTTGGACAAAGTCCAGACACAATTCTCTGATTCTCTTCATCAAGAGGCACAGAAATTAAATTCAGAAAGTCAGACTTGTCAGAATTACTGAGACTGGAGTATAACAAAGAGGCATCCAGCATTCTCTGCTCACGTGGGGAGCAGAGAGGAGAGTGGGGATTGTAACCTGTTCACTGTCATTGTCAAGAGTGTTTATGGGCATGGGACTCCATAAACCTGACATTGCCACTCACTATCTGTGTGACCTCATGCATGTTACCTAGCCTCTCTGTTTCCTCAGCCACAAACTTTATTTGATATAAGAATTTGCTTCCTCCCAAGTTTCTTGTGAGGATAAAATGAGACACTGTTTAGCATTATTTAGTACCATGCTTACTGTGTGTGTGCTGGATAAGTCCTAGCAGTAGTACTGGTTGCTGAAGAACTCATACACTGTCCATGTAACCAGTTTTTCACTGTCAATAGAAGTTTGCTCTGCAGGGTCATATTTATTTGAAATTATTTAGAGTCATCATTACAAGGAAGAGATGAGAAGGAAAGAAAGGGAACAGGAGACAAAGGAGAGGAAAGCTGTGGACGATGCTTGAGAATACAGGTGGGGCCACATTAACATGTGTAGGAACACATTAGCTCAGGAGGCCACTGATAATCAGAACTTTTCCAGGAGGCAGTAGGGCCCCATGGCAGTAGGGTGATGAGCACTCAGACTTGAGTCAGTGGTAATGGGTAGAGAAGGAAAAGAGGGATCTTATCTTCAAGTCATTTCCTAATGAAAAGGGTTATAAGCCCCTTGCCTGGTGGGGTTCAAGCATGGTTGAGGGGTGATTTCATCTTCACTTCTGCTTCATCAAAATTCCCAACCATCTCCTGTCTGACCACCCAGTCCTTCATTCTAGCATGTGTGGTAGGGACTAGCTGCCTGGATGTATTTATCATGCAAATGGTTGCAAATTTTCTGCTTGACTTGCCCCAGCCCCACCATCCCACCCACACAGAGACACACACTTCCATCCCTTCTGGACAATCTTATTTTGCTCCAGTGGCTTCAAGAATTATTGTTTCTCCTGTGCTTTCCACTGAGAAAGACAGAACAGAGAAGACTAACCCTCAACTTGGGTTGTGGCTTCTAATTATCTTATTACAACCATTTGGGTTCCTTAAGCCTTTTATGTTAGTAACCTAAAAAAAAAAAAAAAAAAAAAAGAAAGAAAAAAACCTTCTTATTTTATGATGTAATTTTCAAGGATGTCTTAATACCTGTTGAGGGGTTACAGGTGAAAAGAACTTTGCCATAATTTTTGTTTTTTTAGTCAAAATGTGATTCTCACATACAAATAGTCTTGGCTTTAAGAGGTCTGTAGGGAAAAGGTCAATCTGGAATGTTTACTCTTTACAATGGAGGCTCACCTGAAATGTCATAGAGTTAGGAATCAGGAAGACTTGGAGAAGTCAAGCTTACCTTAAAATACAATAATATCTAAAAAACTGCCTTTGTTGTTAGGCTGAGCATACCTCTGATTTGTCAAATCTGTGATTCTATTGCCAACACAATGAGAAACAGGTATAGGACAAGAGAGGATAGAAAACATTTATTTCAATGGGGAAAACAAGGAACTTTTTCTAAAATGATTACCAATGTTCCATCTGCCCAATGGCAGATGATGCAGTAGATATCTGAGTCATAGTATGGCAGTCTCTTTGGATACATCAAATTTTCAAAATTATCTAAGTAGATAAGGGTTAAAATGGGAAAGTCACATCATTAGAAGCTTCCACAATTCACAAAATAGACTACCCTGAGAAGACGCCCAGTTACTCACAGGATGTCACTAACCCCTTATCTGTTCTCTAAGAGTACCATGTCTCCTCGTCTACTTGTATAGCTTTGTTTCTTACCCCATTAACCTCTTCTCACTCTAAATCTGTGCTCACATGATATCTAATCACATCTGTGAGTTCCCCCAAATCATCTTGCCCTGAACCATTCCAGATGGTTCTACCCATGATCTCCCCCCACTTTCACCTCCTACCTCAATCCTCTACCCCTTGCCCACAAAGCAGACTCAGCACAAATACCACCTCTTCTGTGAAACCTTTCCTGACCCCAACAAACAGCCTTATGTCCTTCCTCTCTGCTATTTCTACCCAGCACTACTGAGCCTCGATCATCATCAATTAGCATTAGCAAGTGGTAGAAAGAATAGTGTCACAAAATATCCTATCTTTATATGTACCCAAGTATACATCATTAAGGTTTATTGACTCTTGGGGATTTCTTTTGTACATATGGAGAAACTGAGAAAGTGTGCTGTTTTATCCTCAAGAAGTTATGTACCACGGGTATAACCTTAAGATGTTTGAGTGCTGGGCAATCCTTATTTGTGGATCAACTATGATGACTGAGCCCAAAAAGCATTATATGAGAAACTGCCATCAGTTCAGTTCAGTTCAGTTCAGTTGCTCAGTCGTGTCTGACTCTTTGTGACCCCATGAATCACAGGCCTCCCTGTCCATCACCAACTCCCAGAGTCTGCCCAAACCCATGCCCATCGAGTCAGTAATGCTATCCAGCCATCTCATCCTCTGTCGGCCCCTTCTCCTCCTGCCCCCAATCCCTCCCAGCATCAGGGTCTTTTCCAATGAGTCAACTCTTTGCATGAGGTGGCCAAAATATTGGAGTTTCAGCTCCAGCATCAGTCCTTCCAATGAACACCCAGGACTGATCTCCTTTAGGATGGACTGGTTGGATCTCCTTGCAGTCCAAGGGACTCTCAAGAGTCTTCTCCAACACCATAGTTTAAAAACATCAATTTTTTGGCACTCAGCTTTCTTCACAGCCCAACTCTCACATCCATACATGACCACTGGAAAAACCATAGCCTTGACCAGATGGACCTTTGTTGGCAAAGTAATGTCTCTGCTTTTTAATATGCTGTCTAGGTTAGTCATAACTTTCCTTCCAAGGACTAAGCGTCTTTTAATTTCATGGCTGCAGTCACCATCTGCAGTGATTTTGGAGCCCCCCAAAAATAAAGTCTGACACTGTTTCCACTGTCTCCCCATCTATTTCCCATGAGGTGATGGGACCAGATGCCATGATACTGGACACAAATCAACACCAAAGCCATGAATCCATTGAATTCAATTCAATACACAATTATCCATCCACTGCTAGGAGCAGGCACTGTACTGCCTGCTGGCTGGGGATTTACCCAGCTCCAAGATCAGGTCTGGACCCTGTGGAGCTACAGATTGAATAATATCCTAGACAAGGCAATGATAAATCCCCTTTGGGGTAAATACTAATATTGGAGGGATTTTTTTTCTCTGATAGTTAGACCAATGGTCTTTCATGTAGTTTCCATCTATTATCCCTTGGTCTGCTCCCTGGTGAGACCTATAAAAAATTCAGAGGCCTTTATATACAACAGTATAACTTTCTTTTTTAATGAGCATTGTTGTTCAGTCACTAAGTCTTGACCCATTCTTTGCAACCCTATGGACTGCAGCATGCCAGGCTTCCCTGCCCTTCACTATCTCCCAGAGTTTGCTCAGATTCATGTCCATAGAGTCAGTGATGTTATCTAACCAGCTCATCCTCTGGTGCCCTCTTCTCCTTTTACCTTCAATCTTTCCCAGCATCAAGGTCTTTTCCAATGAGTTGAGTCTTTGCATGAGGTGGCCAAAGTACTGGATCTTCAGCTCCAGCATCAGTCCTTCCAATGAATATTCAGGCTTGACTGGCTACTCTCTCTCTCCCTTTTGCCTCAAGCCATTTCTTCTTTTATGAAACAACTCTCTTCCAATTGTTTCCTAATCTAAAACGATGGCTTCTACACCCTGGCAACTCTTCTCTTGACTCCACTGTCAATATTGCTCATAGAGTCGGCCAGCCAGGACTAGACTCAGTGTGCAGCTGTGGTCTGAATCATGCTGCTGGCCCCACCTTCTTCTGTGTCACCAGATACTTGAATAATCCATCTCCTGAAGGCACTAGCAATTTGGGGGGCAAGTTTTGGATCGTGAGTCAGCATATTAGATACCTACATATTACATCCCTTTCTATTCTTGTCATGCAGAAACTTGATAGGAATATCATCATCGCCTTTATAAGTCAATCATAAACATTTGAACAGGATAAAAGCAATGTGCCTCCTCTGTCATGAAGCAGTGATTTCTACCCTGAGAGTCATGGAACAGGAAGAGAAGTGGTGTATTAACATAAGCTTACCAATATTTTATTTTGCCATTTCAGGACATTTTTTATTTATTTTAAAAAGGAAAGAAAAGAAAGTACCACCATCTAGAATCACTATCATTTTATAAGGGAAAGGGCAGACATGCCCTCACCTCTACCATCATTAATATTCTATATATCGTGGTGCCACTGCACATACTTAACTGGTATGTGTGAATAAATTGATGTAAAACTAAATATAATTTATAGGAAATATGCTCCACTGATTTAAAAATCATCTCCAACAATTCTTTAGCTCAGTGACTATTGATATGATGGCAGGAGAAGTTTCATTTGTCAGAGGGGACTGACGAAGAGAATAGTTTACTGCTCTTGTGGGACAAGTGAAAACCTGTCTTGGATGACATGGTGTCCTGAGTCCTGCAAATACTTTGTCATCCAGAAGGCCTTAAACCCTGGTCCGACTATCTTCATACTCAACTGCCACCAACAGGATGACACAACCCTTCCCCAATACCTCCCGTGCTCACAGCTGTGAAAACTCAGTTACCCACAGTCATCCCAGGATGATTTGACCACCAAGGCTCCAGCTCCAAGGAGATTCATTTAATAAATGGCTGAGTAACAGCACACCTTTTCTCAGTCCACAGCTGATACAGCTAACTCCAGTCATCTTCATCTCATCCTTCTGCAGCACTGCTTGATACACTTCCCTAAAGCTCAACTCTCATCATAGCCTTCTCCAGTTCAAAAGTCTTTAATGATTCCCATTAGGCACAGAAAAATTCCTTAGGACAAGCATTAAAAGACTCTCATAATCTGACTTTAATGTATCTTTTCAACCTTGCAGTAGTTTGTCTTCAACTTCCCCCTGGCCTTTTCAGTATATACTTTGCCTATTAGTGAACGTCCGTGCTTTCTGTCCTCTGCTAGAGAATAAGCAGGGTGCCTCCCTGATCCAAGCACAAAGTCTTGCAAATGTTATCTCAAATGACAACCATGAGATGAGCGAATAAGGTAGGCAGGCACAGACAAATGAAGCTGTATCTTTACTCAGTGACTCAGATTGTGACGTGCCCCAGCACCTAGCACAGGCTTAGGTACTCAATATGTCAAGTGTTATAAGTGTTAGCTTATGAGTGTTAGCTGCTCAGTTGTGTTCCAACACTTTGTGACGCCATGCACTGTGGTCCACCGGGCTCCTCTGTCATGGAATTCTCTAGGCAAAAAGACTGGAGTGGGTAGCCATTCCCTTCTCCAGGGGATCTTCCCAACTCAGGGATTGAGTCTAGTCTCCTGCACTGCAAGCAGATTCTTTACCTTACAGGGAAGCCCCGCTCAATGCATAGGACTTGTATAAAGAAAGGATAGAAGGCAAGAAGGCAAGATGAAAGGGAGGAAGGAAGGAAAGGAGGAACGAGCTCATGGGAGGTCAAGATTTAACTATATTAAAATCGCAGCAGTTAAATTTTCTCTCTTGGACCAGACGGCAAAGATTTGGGTGAATAATGCTGGGAGAGTGCTGGTTCAGATGCTATGAATCATCTGTCCACAAAGAGTTAAGGAAGGCAGATACAGTCTCCTGTTATGGGCAGTGGGAAACGCTGTCCTCAGCAAAGGGGAGAAAAGCTGAAACTGAATGCCTGAAATAAAGGCAAGTGTGGTAAAGATTTGATGAAGATCAAATGCACACGAGCCTGATGGCGTCCAGCTGATCCTTGTGCTTGTCTGCTCTGCATCTGGACCTTCTTCCAGATGCTAACTCTGCTAACCAATGGTTGTCCTTGACCATTATCAGACAATAGCTTGCAGGCCCCCAAAGGCAACATCTACATGAAAACAATGTTTTCCCAGATCCTCTTCACTGTCCACTTTGGTGCTTTCTCAGTCAGTTTCTACTTGATCACCTTCATTTCTCCAGGACATTCAGTTTGTGACTTTCCTATAATCATCCACTTTCTCCTTCTATAATAGACCCTGACTGACCCGGCTCTTTCCATGACTTTGGAAATTCTATCACTGTAATAAATTCCCTATTCCACAATGCTTATAGTGGATCTCTTTCATAGATGAACCAGACTTATAGGAAATGAGGACGCAGCCATAGCCTCAATCTTCTTTAGACAGGAAGCAGCCTGAGAAAGCTACTATATTATAAACATGAGCCATTTCTTATGGTAAAGGAGATGTATTAAAATGTTTCCAGGGTTTGTTTTAATCAAAGATGGTAAGACAGCAGACACAGAAATGACTGCCATGAAGGAAAAGGTTTCTATTCACAGGCAAAAGCTGAAGGCAGGACTTCCCTGGTGGTCCAATGGTCAAAACTCCATGTTTCCATTGCAGGGGCACAGGTTCAATCTCTGGTCAGGGAACAGATCCCGCCATGCAGCATGGTGCAGCCCAAAAAGAAAGCTGAAGGCATGCAATGCCATACAGGGCCTTATGGGGAAGAGCCACAGATGGCAGAGAAGGGCAAGGTATAATCCAGAGACTTAATTGGGTTCTTGAAGGAAGAAACGAATGAAGCAGAGTAGAACATGCTAGGTTTGGGATTAGACTGAATAATTTCAAATAGGCTCTAGGCTATAGAGCTGGTCCCCAATTCTCAAGTGTCTTGCTCTGGGGTGATTTAGGTTAGAGGAATCATTGCCTTAGTGTGTGCGATTTACTAAGGGAAATGGTTGGGGGTATGGACTCTGGATTGGTCGATATCAAAGGTGTACTGTAAAGGAAGCTGCTTACTATTTCTAGGAATTAGCTAGCCTTGGAAGGGGTATTCACTTTAGGTTGAAGGTCCCAAATCAAGAGTATAGAAAATAAGAAAATATAGTCAATACAGGAGAGATGGCTCAGATAGGTAGAACCAAGAGCTCACACAACAAAGTTAAAACCTGAGAAGAAGGCTTCCCTCGTGATCCAGTGGTTAAGAATCCACCTGCCAATGCAGGAAACATGGATTCAATCCCTGATCCAGGAAGATCCCACATGTTTCAGAGCAACCAAGCCATGTGCTACAACTATTGAGCCTATGCACTACAGCCTGGGAACCACAGCTACTGAAGTTTGTGTGCCCTAGAGCCTGTACTCTGCAACAAGAGAAGCTACCGTAATGAGGAGCCCCACAGCTAGAGAGTAGTCCCCACTCACTGCAACTAGAGAAAAACTCACACCGCAACGAAGACCCAGCACAGCCAAAAATAAATAAATAAAATTATTTAAAAACAAACAAACAAACAAACAAGAACTGGATCTAACAAAGCTACCACAGGAGCAAAACCAGGTCCTAATCAATATACATCCCTTACCCCCAAAGCAGGAGTCATGAAATGTGCTGGACTTCAGAATTGCTATGGAACAGTGATGTTTACATACCTCTTTTTTCCTCCCTTTGTGAACATGAGTTTCTAGAGTAGTTATTCTATGCCTGTTCCATCATTGACTATTAGATTGTGTCTCTTTACTTACTAGGTCATCAAGTCAAGAAGAAACATTCTAAAAGACTACCCCTAAGGAATAACCAGTCAGGGTAAGGTTCTAATGCACTCTTGAACATGATTAAATGATAAGATCCTGGACTTCAAACCTAAATTTGATGTTATCATTGAATAGGATGTTTACGGTTCCTGGGGTATAGGGGAATGTATTTTCATGTGGGAGGAATGCAAATGATCTGCGGCCACAGGATGAACTGTGGGCACAAATGGTGGTCATTTGTTTTTTGTTTTTTGCTGTTTCATGAATCAAGATTTAAGATCTAGTCCCCTGCACTGGAATGTGGGCTGGTTTTTGGGTCTACTTTGGAAGTGACCTTGCATATTTTGCAAGTCTGGATCTTAAGAGATGTGCAGCTTTTGTACACTAGGAACACTTTCTCTTGGCACCCGCTGGCTCAACTGTGAGAGGCTCGAGCAGTTAAAGTCTGGGTAGAGGACCTGCACTAGCACACTCTCTAGTTGACAGTCCTAGCAAGCTCCCAGCCAACAGTGCTAATAAACATCAGCCATTTTGGTGTGTTATCTTTGTTGTTCCAGCCTAGCCAAGCCTACCGCTGATAAGTATTACTGAACCAAACTTGGATCTGCTTGTCCAAGTGCAGTAAAGCCAATTTACTGAAGGAAGGTGAAGGAAGGTGCAGCATTTATTGCAGGGCACCAAGCAAGGTGTCCAGGCAGCTATTGCTTAAAAGGTTGTGGGGTGCATGATCAACTCATGGGCTTTCTTCTGATTGCTGGGTGAGATGATTGGGAGTCAGCATCATCAACCTTCCGGTTCCAACTGATGGGGGTTTCAGTATCTGCCAAACAGCTCAAAGGACATGGCTCAGAATACTACTTTAACCCTTGAGAAGGAACTAAAAGTCCTTGTTTAATGGCTAAACTATTATTATTTTATCTTGTTTTACTATTTTCCTGTCCTTCTGCATTTCTTTCCTTTCTTTTTGCATTTCTCCAATTAAATTTATTCTTTAACTAAAGTTTTTCTACAGATAAAAGGCAGACAGAAGACACGAGGGCAGGGTCTGTTCTGGGAACACCCCATAGGATCTTACTTGGTTACCATAGCAATTCCAGCCAATGACATGAGGAGAAAAAGCACTCCAGCTAAGCTCATGTGATCTGTGGAATTGTGAGAGATATTTTTGAGTTGTGTGTGTGTGTGGAGGAGGGGTGTGGTTGGTACACAACAATAGGCAGCTGACACAGAGATTGGTATACTTGGAAATGCATCAAAAACATCTAGATTATAGGATTGAACCTATGATCTCAGATTTTCCCAATGCACATCCTTCTAAAAGTCTACTTGCCTCTACCCTTGTCCAAAGAACCACCTTTCTCTAAAAGAAGGACAGCCACAAATCAGACATTTAGAAGGATACATTGACTTTTCTGTTTGGACTGATCTCATCTGTCCTTTGGGGAGTTTTGCTCTCCAGTTTCTTACAATAGCAAAGACAAAGAAATATTCTTAAAAGAAACAAAAAATGTGAAAATTTCTTTGGAGATTGATGCTCCTGGATAGAGAAGTAACAAGCATTCTATGGGTTCCAGCCTTTCTGTTCTCATTTCGCTTTTATATTGCTGCTGGCAAATCTACATATCATAAAAGTATATCTCCACACTCTTATGACAAAACTTCTAAATTTCCCTTATAGATTGATGCCTCTGAATGAAGAGGTAATGTGGTTTATCTGGTTCTAGCTGTTCTGTTTTCATTTTGCTATTGTACTGCTCTTGGCAAATTTACATATCATAAAAAAGATATTTGTATCTACTTGCCTGAAGCTTGTTAACATCTTTCCAGTGTTGCCTAAAACATGATTAAGATTATACAGGACAGTCATCATGACTTGGGATCCAAATTAGGCCAACCTAATTTGACTAGTGCCCTTGAGCCCCTAACATTGCTCAACCAGGTAAGGCAAATGGAGAGTCATGAGATACACATGAAAGTAGGCTGACAGAATTAGTGAATCACAATACAGTTCAGCCCATTAAATTAAAAATTCAGAGAGAGGAGCTAAGATGGCAGAGGAATAGGACGGGGAGACCACTTTCTCCCCAACAAATTCATCAAAAAAACATTTGAATGCTGAGTAAACTCCACAAAACAACTTCTGATCACTAGCAGAGGACATCAGGCACCCAGAAAAGCAGCCCATTGTCTTAGAAAGGAGGTAGGACAAAATATAAAAGATAAAAAGAGAGATAAAAGAGTTAGGGGTGGAGATCCATCCCGGGAAGGGAATCATGATACAGTTTCCAGCCGCCAGGAAACTCTCTCACCGGCAGGTCTGGGGGAAGTTTTTGAATCTCGGAGGGCAACATAACTGGGAGGAAAAATAAATAAAATCCACAGATTACATGCCTAAAAGCTACTCCCAGCAGAAAAGTACCCCAGATGCTCGAATCCACTACCAGCAAGTGGGGGCTGAACAGAGAGGAGCGGGCGGCATTGCTTAGGGTAAAGACTGGACCTGAATGCCCTGAGGGCAATCTGAGGGAGCTAACATGAGATAGTAGCCTAAACTGTGGGATCACCAGAGAGAGAGAGAGAGAAAGGCACTGCTGGCCAGTTCACAGAACAAAGGACTGAGCAATACCAGAGAAGAGCTAGCTGGCTGTGGACCGGCCCATCCCCCACCAGAGGCAGGAGGTAGGGTGGAGGTGGGCGCCAGCCAGAGCCAGAAAGGGGCAAACTCGGCCCCAGAGACGGCATCCCCTACCAAAGTGCAAACAGGCTTCCAGTTTCTAACCAAAGACTTCCTGAGATTCTGGATGGTTGACATCTGCCAGGAGGGTCGCAGCCAAGAGGTCAGCTCCCCAGAAGAGACACAAAGTGCACCAGACCAGGCACGCCCGGAAACTGAGGCTGGGATGGGGAGGGGATAAGTCACACTGCACCTGAGGAGAGTGTGCTCCTCAAGCTCCTGGCTGCCTGAGCTGCTTGGACAGGGGAAGGCACAAAACACAGGCCCAACCAAGTCTGCACCTTTGTGGAGTACCCAAGAACCTGAACCTGAGCGGCTTAGGCCTGGGAAGTGCACGCAACTCAGGGCCTGCTCCCTGTAGAGCAACCTGGAGCCTGAGCAGTGTAGACAGGGAAAGCACACATGCCGTGAGTGGGGGCAAAACCAGTGTGGCTAGAACACTGTGAATACTCCCCACACATGCCAGTGATGTTTGTTTGCAGTGCCCCTCCCTCCCCACAGCACGACTGAACAAGCGAACCTAAACAAGAGACCACCTCTGCCCACTTGTGTCAGGGCAGAAATTAGACACTGTAGAGACATGCAAAAAAATGAAGCCAAATGAACAAAGGGAACTGCTTTAGAAGTGACAGGTACAACAGATTAAAATTCCTGTAGTTATTTGTATGGAAATACAAAAAACCTTGAATAGCCAAAGCAATCTTGAGAAAGAAGAATGGAACTGGAGAAGTCAACCTGCCTGACTTCAGACTATACTACAAAGCCACAGTCATCAAGACAGTATGGTACTGGAACAAAGACAGAAATATAGATCAATGGAACAGAATAGAAAGCCCAGAGATAAATCCACGAACCTATGGTCACCTTATCTTCGACAAAGGAGGCAAGGATATACAATGGAAAAAAGACAACCTCTTTAACAAGTGGTGCTGGGAAAACTGGTCAACCACCTGTAAAAGATGAAACTAGAACACTTTTTAACACCATACACAAAAATAAACTCAAAATGGATTAAAGATCTAAATGTAAGACCAGAAACTATAAAACTCCTAGAGGAGAACATAGGCAAAACACTCTCCGACATAAATCACAGCAGGATCCTCTATGATCCACATCCCAGAATATTAGAAACAAAAGCAAAAATAAACAAATGGGACCTAATTAAACTTAAAGGCTTTTGCACAACAAAGGAAACTATAAGCAAGGTGAAAAGACAACCCTCAGATTGGTAGAAAATAATAGCAAATGAAGCAACAGACAAAGGATTAATCTCAAAAATATACAAGAAACTCCTGCAGCTCAATTCCAGAAAAATAAACGACCCAATCAAAAAATGGGCCAAAGAACTAAACAGACATTTCTCCAAAGAAGACATATAGATGGCTAAAAAACACATGAAAAGATGCTCAACATCACTCATTATCAGAGAAATGCAAATCAAAACCACAATGAGGTACCATTACACACCAGTCAGAATGGCTGCTATCCAAACGTCTGCAAGCAATAAATGCTGGAGAGGGTGTGGAGAAAAGGGAACCCTCTTACACTGTTGGTGGGAATGCAAACTAGTACAGTCACTATGGATAACAGTGTGGAGATTTCTTAAAAAACTGGAAATAGAACTGCCATATGACCCAGCAATCCCACTCCTGGGCATACACACTGAGGAAACCAGATCTGAAAGAGACACGTGCACCCCAATGTTCATCGCAGCACTGTTTATAATAGCCAGGACATGGAAGCAACCTAGATGCCCATCAGCAGACGAATGGATAAGGAAGCTGTGGTACATATACACCATGGAATATTACTCAGCCATTAAAAAGAATTCATTTGAATCAGTTCTAACGAGATGGATGAAACTGGAGCCCATTATACAGAGTGAAGTAAGCCAGAAAGATAAAGACCATTACAGTATACTAACACATATATATGGAATTTAGAAAGATGGTAACGATAACCCTATATGCAAAACAGAAAAAGAGACACAAATGTATAGAACAGACTTTTGGACTCTGTGGGAGAAGGCAAGGGTGGGCTGTTTCAAGAAACCAGCATTGAAACATGTATATTATCTAGGGTGAAACAGATCACCAGCCCAGGTTGGAAGCATGAGACAAGTGCTTGGACCTGGTGCACTAGGAAGACCCAGAGGGATCGGTAGAGAGGGAGGTGAGAGGGGGGATCGGGATGGGGAATACATGTAAATCCATGGCTAATTCATGTCAGTGTATGACAAAAACCACTACAATATTGTAAAGTAATTAGCCTCCAACTAATAGAAATAAATGAAAAATAAAATAAAATAAAATTCCTGTAGTTAACACCGACTACACTGGAAGGGGCCTATAGATATCAAGAAGTATAAGCTGGAAAAAGGAACTATCTGAAACTGAACTGAACCCACACTGCCCACAACAGCTCCAGAGAAATTCGTAGATATATTTTACTATTAATATTTTTTTATTAAAATTTTTTTCTTTTTTTTAAAGTCCTCTATTACTCCTTAATTTTCATTTTTATAACCCACTATAATCTTGCAAAAAAAAAGGACCCTATTTTTAAAGCAAACTTCATATATATTTCTTAAATTTTTTGTTTTTGTTTTTGTTTTAATATTGTATTTTTATGAGTCTAAACTCTAGATTTTTAATCTTTGTTTTTCAGTATTTGATATCAATTTTGGACATTTAAGAATCCAATCTTCAGTACCCATTTTTACTCAGGAGTGTGATTACTGGTTTGATCACTCTCACCCCCTTTTGACCCTCCTTTTTCTCCCCCAGATCACCTCTATTTCCTCCCTCCCACTTCTCTTCTCAACCCAATTCTGTGAATTTCTGTGGGTGTTCTGGGCTGCAGAGAACACTTAGGGAACAGAGTACTGCCTAGATCTGTCTCTCCTCTTGAGTCCCCCCTTTTCTCCTCCTGCTCACCTCTATCTCCTTCCTCCCTCTCCTTTTCTTCATGTAACTCTGTGAACCTCTCTGGGTGTCCCTCACTGTGGAGAATCTTTTCACCATTAACCTAGAAGTTTTATTATCAGTGCTGTATGGATGGAGAAGTCTTGAGGCTACTGAAAGAATATGACTGAAATCCAGAGGCAGGAGGCTTAAGCCCAAAACCTGAGAACACCAAAGAACTCCTGGCTATAGGGAATATTAATTAATAAGAGATCATCCAAAAGCCTCCTTACCTACACTGAAACCAACCACCACCCAAGACCAATAAGTTCCAGAGCAAGACATACCAGGCAAATTCTGCAGCAATGCAGGAACATAGCCCTAAGCATCAATATACAGGCTGCCCAAAGTCACACCAAACCCATAGACCCATCTCAAAACACTACTGGACACTCCATTGCACTCCAGAGAGAAGAAATCCAGCTCTACCCACCAGAACACCGACGCAAGCTTCCCTAACCAGGAAACCTTGACAAGCCAATTGTCCAACTCCACCCACCAGGAGAAACCTCCACAATAAAAAAGGAACCACAGACTACCAGAACACAGAAAGGCCACCCCAAACACAGCACTCTAAATAAGATGAAAAGGCAGAGAAATACCAAACAGGTAAAGGAACATGAAAAATACCCACCAAGCCAAACAGAAGTGGAGGAGATAGGGAATCTACCTGAAAAAGAATTTAGAATAATGATAATAAAAATGATCCAAAATCTTGAAAACAAAATGGAGTTACAGATAAATAGCCTGGAGACAAGGATTGAGAAGATGCAAGAAATGTTTAACAAGGACCTAGAAGAAATGAAAAAGAGTCAATTAAAATGAATAATGCAATAAATGAGATCAAAAACACTCTGGAGGGAACCAACAGTAGAATAATGGAGACCGAAGACAGGATAAGTGAGGTAGAAGATAAAATGGTGGAAATAAATGAAGCAGAGAGGCAAAAAGAAAAAAGAATCACAAGAAGTGAGGACAACCTCAGGGACCTCTGGGACAATGTGAAACGCCCCAACATTCAAATCATAGGAGTCCCAGAAGAAGAAGACAAAAAGAAAGGCCATGAGAAGTTACTCGAGGAGATAATAGCTGAAAACGTCCCCAAAATGGGGAAGGAAATAGTCACACAAGTCCAAGAAACCCAGAGAGTCCCAAACAGGATAAACCCAAGGCGAAACACCCCAAGACACATATTAATCAAATTAACAAAGATCAAACACAAAGAACAAATATTAAAAGCAGCAAGGGAGAAACAACAAATAACACACAAGGGGATTCCCATAAGGATAACAGCTGATCTATCAATAGAAACCCTTCAGGCCAGAAGGGAATGGCAGGACATACTTAAAGTAATGAAAGAGAATAACCTACAACCCAGATTACTGTACCCAGCAAGGATCTCATTCAGATATGAAGGAGAATTCAAAAGCTTTACAGACAAGCAAAAGGTGAGAGAATTCAGCACCACCAAACCAGCTCTTCAACAAATGCTAAAGAATCTTCTCTAGACAGGAAACACAAAATGTTGTATAAACTTAGACCCCAAACAACAAGGTAAATGGCAACGGGACCATACCTATCAATAATTACCTTAAATGTAAATGGGTTGAATGCCCCAACCAAAAGACAAGGACTGGCTGAATGGATACAAAAGCAAGACCCCTATATATGCTGTCTACAAGAGACCCACCTCAAAACAAGGGACACATACAGACTGAAAGTGAAGGAGTGGAAAAAAATATTTCACACAAAGAGAGACCAAAAGAAAGCAGGAGTCACAATATTCACATCAGATAAAATAGACTTTAAAATAAAGGCTGTGAAAAGAGACAAAGAAGCACACTACATAATGATGAAAGGATCAATCCAAGAAGAAGATATAACAATTATAAATATATATGCACCAACATAGGAGCACCGCAATATGTAAGGCAAATGCTAACAAGTATGAAAGGGGAAATTAACAATAAAACAATAAAAGTGGGAGACTTTAATACCCCACTCACACCTATGGATAGATCAACTAAACAGAAAATGAACAAGGAAACACAAACTTTAACGGACATAATGGACCAGCTAGACCTAATTGACATCTATAGGACGTTTCACCCCAAAACAATCAACTTCACCTTTTTCTCAAGTGCACACGGAACCTTCTCCAGAATAGATCACATCCTGGGCCATAAATCTAGCCTTGGTAAATTTTAAAAAGTTAAAATCATTCCAGTCATCTTTTCTGACCACAATGCAATAAGATTAGATCTCAATTACAGGGAAAAAAACTATTAAAAATTCAAACATATGGAGGTTAAATAACACACTTCTGAATAACCAACAAATCTTAGAAGAAAGTAAAAAAAATCAAAATATGCATAGAAATGAATGAAAATGAAAACACAACAACCCAAAACCTACAGGAGACTGTAAAAGCAGTGCTAAGGGGAAGGTTCATAGCAATACAAGATTACCTCAAGAAACAAGAAAAAAGTCAAATAAATAACCTAACTCTACACCTAAAGCAAATAGAGAAGGAAGAAATGAAGAACCCCAGGGTTAGTAGAAGGAAAGAAATCTTAAAAATTAGGGCAGAAATAAATGCAAAAGAAACTAAAGAGACCATAGCAAAAATCAACAAAGCTAAAAGCTGGGTTTTTGAAAAGATAAATAAAATTGACAAACCGTTAGCCAGACTCATCAAGAAACAAAGGGAGAAGAACCAAATCAACAAAATTAGAAACAAAAATAGAGAGATCACAACAGACAACACTGAAACACAAAGGATCACAAGAGACTACTACCAGCAGCTCTATGCCAATAAAATGGACAACTTGGAAGAAATGGACAAATTCTTAGAAAAGTATAACTTTCCAAAACTGAACCAAGAAGAAATAGAAGATCTTAACACACCCATCACAAGCATGGAAATTGAAACTATAATCAGAAATCTTCCAGCAAACAAAGGCCAGGACCAGATGGATTCACAGCTGATTCTACCAAAAATTCAGAGAAGAGCTAACACCTATCTTACTCAAACTCTTCCAGAAAATTGCAGAAGAAGGTAAACTTCCAAATTCATTCTATGAGGCCACCACCACCCTAATACGAAAACCAGACAGACGCCACAAAAAAAAAAAAGAAAGAAAAGAAAAGAAAAAGAAAACTACAGGCCAGTATCACTGATGAACATGTATGTAAAAATCCTTAACAAAATTCTAGCAAACAGAATCCAACAACATATTAAAAAGATCATACATCGTGACCAAGTGGGCTTTATCCCAGGAATGCAAGGATTCTTTAATATCCACAAATCAATCAAGTAATACACCACATTAACAAATTGAAAGATAAAAACCATATGATTATCTCAATAGATACAGAAAAAGCACAAAATTCAACAACCATTTATGATAAAAACTCTTCAGAAAACAGAAATAGTAGGAACATACCTCAACATAATAAAAGCTATATATGACAAACCCACAGGGAGTATTATCCTCAATGGTGAAAAATTGAAAGCCTTTCCCCTAAAGACAGGAACAAGACAAGGGTGTCCAGTCTCTCCACTACTATTCAACATAGTTTTGGAAGTTTTGTCTACAGCAATCAGAGCAGAAAAAGAAATAAAAGGAATCCAGATAGGAAAAGAAGAAGTAAAACTCTCACTGTTTGCAGATGACATGATCCTCTACATAGAAAACCCTAAAGATTATATCAGAAAATTACTAGAGCTAATCAATGAATATAGTAAACTTGCAGGATATAAAATTAGTAAACAGAAATCCCTTGCATTCTTATACACTAACAATGAGAAAACAGAAAGAGAAATTAAGGAAACAATATCATTCACCATTGCAACAAGAAGAATAAAATACTTAGGAGTATATCTACCTAAAGAAACAAAAGACCTATATATAGAAAACTATAAAACACTGATGAAAGAAATCAAAGAGGACACAAATAGATGGAGAAATATACCGCGTTCATGGATTGGAAGAATCAATATTATGAAAATGAGTATACTACCGAAAGCAATCTACAGATTCAATGCAATCCCTATCAAGCTACAAATGATATTCTTCACAGAACTAGAACAAATACTTTCACAATTTGTATGGAAATACAAAAACCTCGAACAGCCAAAGCAATCTTGAGAAAGAAGAATGGAACTGGAGAAATCAACCTGCCTGACTTCAGGCTCTACTACAAAGCCACAGTCATCATGACAGTATGGTACTGGCACAAAGACAGAAATATAGATCAATGGAACAAAATAGAAAGCCCAGAGATAAATTCACGTACCTATGGACACCTTATCTTCAACAAAGGAGGCAAGGATGTACAATGGAAAAAAGACAACCTCTTTAACAAGTGGTGCTGGGAAAACTGGTCAACCACTTGTAAAAGAATGAAACCAGAACACTTTCTAACTCCATACACAAAAATAAACTCAAAATGGATCAAAGATCTAAATGTAAGACCAGAAACTATAAAAATCCTAGAGGAGATCATAGACAAAACACTCTCCGACATAAATCACAGCAAGATCCTCTATGACCCACCTCCTAGAATATTGGAAGTAAAAGCAAAAATAAACAAATGGGACCTAACGAAACTTAAAAGCTTTTGCACAATGAAGGAAACTACAAGCAAGGTGAAAAGACAGCCTTCAGAATAGGAGAAAATAATAGCAAACAAAGCAACAGACAAAGGATTAATCTCAAAAATATACAAGCAACTCCTGCAGCTCAATTCCAGAAAAATAAACGACCCAATCAAAAAATGGGCCAAAGAACTAAACAGACATTTCTCCAAAGAAGACATACAGATGGCTAAAAAACACATGAAAAGATGCTCAACATCACTCATTATCAGATAAATGCAAATCAAAACCACAATGAGGTACCATTACACACCAGTCAGAATGGCTGCTATCCAAAAGTCTACAAGCAATAAATGCTGGAGAGGGTGTGGAGAAAAGGGAACCCTCTTACACTGTTGGTGGGAATGCAAACTAGTACAGCCACTATGGATAACAGTGTGGAGATTTCTTAAAAAACTGGAAATAGAACTGCCATATGACCCAGCAATCCCACTCCTGGGCATACACACCAAGGAAACCAGAACTGAAAGAGACACATGCACCCCAATGTTCATCGCAGCACTGTTTATAATAGCCAGGACATGGAAGCAACCTAGATGCCCATCAGCAGACGAATGGATAAGAAAGCTATGGTACATATACACAATGGAATATTACTCAACCATTAAAAAGAATTCATTTGAATCAGTTCTAATGAGATGGATGAAACTGGAGCCCATTATACAGAGTGAAGTAAGCCAGAAAGATAAAGACCAATACAGTATACTAACGCATATATATGGAAATTACAAAGATGGTAATGATAACCCTATATGCAAAACAGAAAAAGAGACACAAATGTATAGAACAGACTTTTGGACTCTATGGGAGAAGGCAAGGGTGGGAGGATCTGTATATTATCCAGTGTGAAACAGATCACCAGTCAAGGTTTGATGCATGAGACAAGTGCTCAGGGCTGGTGCACTGGGAAGACCCAGAGGGATGGGGTGGGGAGGGAGGTTGTAGTGGGTTTCAGGATGGGGAACACATGTAAATCCATGGCTGATTCATGTCAATATATGGCAAAAACCACTACAATACTGTAAAGTAATTAGCCTCCAACTAATAAAAATAAATGAAATAAAATAAAAATTAAAAAAATAAAAATTCAGATAAGCAATAAAAATTTTTGGGACAAGGTATCCTATGCCAGTTTGGAAGTACTTAAACTAAGACTATATTTAACTGGATGCCTTGTATTTTACCTGACAACCCTATCATAGTCTCAATAAGGTATAAGGAGGCCAGGTATGTTTCCTATAGTTATACATCCTTTTAAAAATGTGTCTCTTTGTCTGCTTTTGTGGGATCCACAGTAATGTGGTTATACTTTAACATGGGGCATGGAAAAGTTACATAGACATCTGGGAACCTAGAGCAATGTGGAAGAGCCCTCGCATCTGTTGGGCAGTTATAATACATCCAATATTTCACATATGTTATTTCATGTGAATGTCTCAACAATGCCAACAGATCTGAGTGTCACCACTTTGAGGGAATACTGAGAGACGACTTGCCCAGGGTCACATGACTGTTAGACTGAAGCTCAGTTCTCTGATCAGAACTACCTGGTTCCCAAGCCCATGTGTGTATATCTCTACAATGTTCTGATCTCGAGGGTGATGTGACAGGAGATAGGAGGGTGTGAGGAGGGGGTGGAGTTCTTGCTATTTTTCTGTCATTCTTGTGTACCCTTGTTGCTTGACATTTGAGAGGCTTGTTGATAACTATATACTTTATTGAGGACAAATGAAGGTAAGAGAACACAGGAAAGATGCAGCAAAGACATAAATGTAGCTCTTTTTTTAATCTCTGAAGGAGGAATAAATCCTTATTCAGTGACTGAAACAGTCCCCTAGCCACTTGCTCCTGTCACACACAGATGGTAGCAGATTCCTCTTCCATGGGAAGGGAGCCTAGTGAGGCAAAGGCTATGCAGTAAACTTGCGGTTAAGTGATCCCTCTTCGGTCACTCAGAGTCTGAGTGGAACGGAGTCTATTTATACATGGAAAAGCCCCTTGGTACAAAGTAGATTTAGAATGACTCCACTTCTGAAACTCCCGGACACAATTCTCTGTCCTGGAATATTGCAGGAGGGAATAAAGGGAGATGAAAATGAGGACACAGGGCAATGTCAAGTCAGTTATGGGTCCCTGTGCTTATAGTTCTTACTTGTACTGCATGGTAGGGTAGCAAGTCAAGTTTAGGAATTCGATTGTAAAAAGGTGGCAAGTACTATATCACCCCCAGGCAGAGGTTTCCCTTTTCAAAAAGAGCAAGCCAAGATTCAGACCTGAGATGTTAGCAGATTGGTATGTTTTCCATGGAAGACTCATGTCTCTTAGCCGGGTTAAGTAAATCCAAACTGGTCTTGTATTTTCTGTCACTCTTTTTTGCACATTTGAGAGCTTGGAATAAACCAGTCAGCATTTATGCTCCAGCTTGACCTAAATCATTTTCTGGAAGGACACTGACATGAAAGGAAACCAATGGCCCAAAGCCCAACTGAGCAAATGAGTCACAAAATGCTCTTGTCTCTGCTGAAGCATGTGGTCCTGTTGTTGCTGGGAACCAGGATGCAGGGCAAGGGTCTTAGCTGGCCCTCAGCTATTCATAGATACCATAAAGGATGTTTTTCTTCTGAGACAGGCTTATATCACTACCAGGATTAGGACTCAGAAATGCTCATAGTAGACAAAACCCAGCAAATTCATCAAATGTACTTGTGTTTACATATTAACACTCCTAGATAGAAGTATCCCTTTTGCTTTCTGCAGCATGTCTTTTTGTATCTTCTGTGTGTATTTCTGGGATGGAGCTGGGAAATTTGATATATTTTCAAAGAAACCCCTTGGACAGAGAAGTTACAAATTACACTTTACTGTTTTAGACAACTCATCTGAAGAGTGATTTGATATTTTGACTAGACCAGAAACTGCCTTTTATTGTTTGGTTTTCAGGCAGTTTTCAAGGTGTAGGTGACTCACTATCTTGAGCAGCAAATGCCTGCCATATAAGTGCAGTGTTGGGATCAGAGAAGTCTTATCCCTAGAATCTTCTAATCCACTATGAATGTGAACATCAGTCTCCCTGGCTCACATGTGAGTTGGCCTGGCTGAATGGAAGATGATGAGCATCAGCCCAGGTGGATCACTGCCAGACAATGACATGGCAAACAGATCTCACCACGTCTATCTTCCAAAGTTATTCTTTGTGTTGCCTCTTCTTTATTTCCTTGTTCATTGAAGACTAGTTTGTTCCATTGCTGTTGAACTGGTCCTTACCGCTTGTGCCTGAATTATTTTGCTGAAGGCCTTCTCTTGTTCTAGAGCTCATTCTGCTATCTTTGTCATATGCTGAAAGCATGGAAGAATTAACTCTTTCACTTCTGGAACTCCCCAACTATGACTGCTGAAGTCGATAGATGAATACTCAACTCACCGAGGTTGTTCCTTGGTGAGTTAATGCTGCTGTGTGTGGTCCACACTGTTTTCTCACTTCCTTGTGAGGCCAAACCCAGGCACTAAGATTCAGATGCCTGACTAACTTATCCTTTCTTGGCTGCCTTCCCTTCCTCCTAGTGTTGCTTCTTAGGTTATTTCTTGTATTGCTGGTTCATGCCTGCTTCTGAGGGAACCCCCAAAATGTAGCTTTAATTAATGCAAAATAGAGATGGAGACAAAAGAAATGTGGTATGTGGTGTGTGTATGTGATGGGAAGAGTAGGAGTTGGTGATAGTCCAGGATAGGAACTTCCACCATTCGTATTTGTTTCTGCTTTCCAGGTTGTAAAATGTGATGAAAAACAAAACAAAACAAAAAAAACACCTGCTTGACATACCTGTTGAAAGTATTAAATCACATGATGTGATTTAATAAACGCCACTGCCCATAGTGGGTACTCAATAAATTTTGATCAGTTGTACAGTTAAGTGGTCATGAACTTTGAGTCTGACCTAATCAAACATATGGATTTAAATTCTGTATCTATCACTTACTAGCTAGATGAATTTGGGTAAATCACTCCAAGTCTCAGTGCCTTGATCTGTGCAATGGGTGTAAAGCTATGCTCTCCACAAAGCTATACTGAAGATTGAATATGTGTCAATCAACTACAGACAGAACACTGTTAGTTCCCAGACCACAGGAGCACATTTGCTTCTGTTTTTTCCTACTTCTTCAAGGACACAGACAGAGCCTTCTGGGCAGAGTGGTTTGCCAGCCTTCTTAGTCCTACTCTAGCAGGAATTAAAATCACACTCCCAATTTCTCTGAGTGATTGATAGGCACTGCATGATGATTTTATCACTTGGTAGAGGGTGAAAGTCACTCAATGGATTCCTCCATTAGAACCCACCGCCCAAGACATACTCTAATTACCCACAAATTCCTGTTAGGCTTTATAGTGTAATTGCTATTCATGGTCCAATTAAGGGGCAATTGCAAGCCAAGAAAAAAAAATGTGTTTTATTGCTTCAATTTTGAAATTCGTGTATCTTGGAGCCTTAATATACTCTTGGTCTATAGAGTTCCACATAGAACAATGCCCACGCTGCTCCAATGAGGCTTGTGGGACTCTCTTCCTAGGCCAGCCTCTTACAGGAGAGCTCTTTGGCTGACCGCAGAGCTTCCATAGGCTTGGATGTTTTGCATTTTAGAAGGTAGTGGGACAGATGGATGAGAGGGCTTGCTTTTTCATGTGTGCATATGACCTTGAAAGAAAAGCATCAAGTCCTTTCAAAGTCTGAGCTACTGGAGTGGGCTCTGCTGGGTTGGAGGCTGGCCCTCCCCCCAGGGAAGGCAACCTGCCATTGCTTAAGAGAAAAGCGAACGCTTTTCTTTTAAGAGAATTCAGGTGAGTCTGGGTTCAAATCCCTGTGTTACCATTTCTTAGTGGTATGACCTTTGGCAAGGTAGGTCTCCTTGCCAGTGTCCTCATCTATTATGAATAGGGATGATAATAACACTTACTCTTTATAAAAATTGTAAGAATTACATGAGATAATACTTGGAAAACACCTCACACATACTAGCCTCTCAGTAAACACTATCATCATCATCAATAGAACCAGCCCCACCACCACTAACCATACTACTACTTCAACTTCTACATGAGGGTCCTGTTCTGAACCTACAGGTCAGGAAGGGACATATCTGCTGGTAGTGGCAATGGTACTTAGAAAAGCTTAACAAAGCTTTCATGTTAAGGTGAAGCAAAATTAAACAATGCTCTTTACTGAGTACATCTCAGTGCATTCAATCCTCTCATCTGTATTGTTTTTCTGGAAAAAAAGGAGTTCTGAGGCAGCACAGAGAATAGTGGTAAAGGATAAAGACTTTGAAGGCAGAGACATGTGGATGTAAACACCTAGTTCTGTACTGTAGGCCCCTTGATTCTCAGTCCCTATAAAATGGGAATAAGAGTATTTTGTTCATAGATGTACCTTTGGCAATTAAATGAGATAATTTATGAAAAGTATTTAATACAGTACATGTATTTAAATATCCAATGAAAGTAAATTCATCATTATAATTCTTGTTTTTAATTTTAGAAGACATGGGATCATACTATTTTATAGTGCTTCCCATAGACTCTCTTCTATAAAATTACTGAATCCCCAGCAGAGTCAGACACGATTGAGGCGACTTAGCAGCAGTAGCAGCAAGAAGAGAACTATTATCTTTCTTAAGGTTCCTCTCAAAAAATCTTGGTGCTACTGTACAAAGTGAACATAGATGATGGGCAAGGAAAAAAAAAGTTTCTCTGTGTGATTTATACTCTATAGTGTCTGCAAAAGGACCCTGAGGGGAAGGGGCTGATGGTTTGGCACTAATGGATCAATCAAATCTGCATGAAAAAGACATTTTTCTGAGGACAAGCAGGATGGGATTCCCAAGTAGAGATTTGGGGAAAACTTGGATTATGCTCAAGTATGGATAGAATGATTCTCACGTGGCACGGTGATAAAGAATCCACCTGCCAATGCAGGAGATGCCAGAGACTCGAGTTCCTTGGGTCAGGAAGATTCCCTGGAGTAGGAAGTGGCAACCCACTGCAGTATTCTTGCCTGGACAATCCCATTGACAGAGGAGCCTGGCAGGCTACAGTCCATGGTGGGGGGTGGGGGGGGAAGAGACAGTCAAACACAACTGAGCAACTGAGCACACACGCACAAGAACCAAACATTCCCCTGATCAACTAGGAACTGTCCTCTCGTCAGCAAGGACCAGGGCTTGCTGAACAGCCCTTGGTCTAATAGGTAGCATGATGAATGCCATGTCCAGCTCCCTGGAGTGGCCTCATCTTCCAGATACCATCTTCAGAAAGAAGAATGTAAAACAAACTCTGATCTCCAAACACTTCTAGGTCTGCAGGGATGTGGCCAAGCGGCTTCATCCACCTGTGGAAGAATCTGCCAAGCATCTCTCCATATGCTCAGAGGGATATGCTTAAGGAGTCCTTCATCTTCCAGAAGTCATCCCTCATCCATAGATCTTATAGTCGAGGAGCAGGTGGTTCAGTTGCCTTTACTCTGTTTTGCCAGATAATTCATTTTATGCCAAACAGAATGGATCATTTAGCTGAGAGCTTGGTCCAATTGTTCCTAGGTTCCCATTGGTGAAGCATTACCCCTTCACACTCTGGCCCATTTGTTTCCACTGTGAATTCCCCAGAGACTTATGGATATGATCTTCATAGATTTTTCCATTTATGTTGTTTCCTCATGCATAACAATGATCTGCCACTTTCATTTCTGTTAATGACCCTCTGAATGGAGGAAATGTTCCCTTGTCATGTCGAATGTCTGATGCTGCCTGATTTCAGAAGTTGAAACAGTTTTGCATGATGCTGACCTAAAAAGGGTCACCCTCCACCATGTTGTAGGCTGATAGCAAGTCCCCAACCAAAAAGGAGGGAATCAGAGAAGGGAAGGCTGGGGTAGAGTGAGACTTTTGAAGTCAAATAGGTAAGACTTGGATTTATAGCTCTGGCGCTTTGTCAATGTTTGGTCTTGGGCAAGTCATTTAACTGCTTTAAGCCTCAGTTTCCTGAGCCTTGTAATGGAACAAGTGCTTACAGATACTTGAAGATCATGGTAAGGCTTGTAATATTACTGCCACTTTCAGTAATAATGTGAGATCCCTAGGAATTATGAGTCAGGTGCTCTATTCCACCCTGGCTTCTCCAGAGATGATCCATAAATGCAAACATCTCTAAATTATAAAGGACACTTAATCTCCTGAACTTATTTGTTTACATGTTTCTCTTTTCTCTAGAGTGTGGTTTTCTTATAGGTAGGAGCTGTGTCTTATTTTCATTTGTATCCCCACTAATCACTAATCAGTAAACATTTATTGAACTAATGCAAATGCCAGCTGTGTACTGAGGCTTGCATGAGGACAGCAATCCCTATAGAAGTCAACAGTGCAGCCTTGAATGAATACTGTCTGATTCTAGAAAGGCGGCAACCTCTGGGGAGAAGTTTGATAGCCTATTCCAACCAAGGTCTTGGGAGAAAGGGCAAAGCAGCTCTGAGCAGGGGGAGCCTGTTCAGGGTCTGTACCCAGAGAGATCCAGGACCTCCTCCAGGGTTCATGATTTTGGCCAGAGAAGTTAAGAGCAGTGCTCTGGGGAGTTGAGCTGGGACACATAAGACTGCTCATCACTGGGGGAAGTGAAGGAGAGAGGAAGATCACATCCACGACTGTGTATGCAATTTGAGACTGAGCTATTTTGCTGTGGTCCTTGTAGGAGTCTTGATATAAAATCCTTCACAGCAAATGACGTTGTCAGTGTTTGCAGATTCTTTTGAAACCTTGGGGGAACTCACCGTAGAGGTAATCACTATGCTCTGGGCAAGTCCTCAAGATGCTTGGCTGGAGAGAGAGGACAGGAAGCCATGCTGGCCCACAGGGCACATGTATGTACACTCACAAAGATAGGAGAGCCGTGTGTCCCACTGTGCATCACATTCCAAGGGACAGAAGCAAGTGTGTGTGTGTGACCACAGGTTTCCCATGATTCTCACCAACAGTATTCACACAGAGAAGTTCTGCAGGCTGTTGCCTGACACCTCCTGGCCACCCCGGTCAGTAAACTGCTGGGCTCCAAATGCATTGGAGTGTATGCCTCAGGGATTTACTTTCTGATGTCGCAGTCAGAGATGGAAAAACCTGAGGGACAGGAGGAGGAAGGGAAGGAGTGGAGGAAGGGATCAGCTATGAGTAAAATAACTTCTATGGTGCTTCATACCCAGGCTTATCCTAAATAGGTTTTCATTTCCAACGCCCAATGAAGAGGAATTTATCTTAAGTTCTCGTTAATGCTTTTTGCAGGGAATGCCCCTGCTGGGAGTGCCTGTTTGCATCAAGAGCCAGCTGCCCCGTGCAGCTTAATCATGGGAAGATGCTCGGTAATCATGTCATTGCCATCTTTGCTCCCATTAGAGCTGATGGGGATTATTTTTTTGCAGCCACTGATTCATCTGAGGCTGCTGCCTTTCCTCTGATGATGTACACAGCTTTGCCTGGCAAGTCATTTAAATGAGAGACATATTAAGGGCATTGTTGGGAAGACTGGGCCCCTGGGGGGCTAGCTCAGGCCTGGTCCAGAGGCCATCTCCTTCTTTGTTGCTGCCTCTGGAGCAGCCAGACACTGTCATCCAATTATTGGGTCATATTCTATACAAGGAAGCGGAAGGTAATAAAAATAGCACCTCACATTTGAAAAAATGTTTTACAATTGCCAAAGTGCTTTTCATACCTGCCATCTGACTCGGCCCTCACAATGCCCTTCCCTGGGAAGCAGGAAAATATCCTGTTTGACAGAAAGGAGCCCCACGTGTCAGAGTCACCTGCTCGACACCCCACAGCAGGTTCCCCCAAGCCCTGCCTCCCCAGTCCTCTTCCTTGTAGCCTCCGTGTAGTTTAAAGGGAAGTGGGAGAGAGGCTTGTCCTGACCCCACAGCGGGCTCCCTCCATGGCCTGAGCCCCTTTGCTGTTCAGTCCAATCCACAGCTGCTCATCACTCCTCTTAAATATCTCTGTCACCACCCGCCCCAAAGGCCCCTCCCTGTGAAGACTGCTGGCATCTCCCCCACCCACAGTCTTGCTCACCTCCCCCACTCCCCATGTCACAAGCAGAAGATGAAAAAACAGGTGCTTTTCTTAAAACACAAATATAAGCATGTCATGTTGTTACCCAGATTTTCCCCTGGCTCCCAAGGACAACATCCAGGGTCCAGCCTACTGCACAGATCTGTTACCAGATCTCAGTGGTAGTCATTCGTGACTGCTGAATGCTCTACGCTTCACTGCTACCGACTTAAGACCTTTCTGAATGTGCCTGAGGGGGCATGCTCTGCTGGGCCTCACTCATATGCTTGCATTCCTGGCATTATAGTTATTGTAATCTTTGTAATAATAACAACAATGGTAAGTGTAATGAAGAGAAAGATGGTGAAGATAGTAAATATATTTTGTTGACAGTTGGCCATCAGTTATTTAACTTACATATCTACTCTACTATATGGAAAATGTTATTGTCTTCTTAGCATTCGTTCTAAGTGATTTCAGTCATGTCCGACTCTACGAATCTGTGGACCATAGCCTGCCAGGTTCCTCTGTCCATGGGATTCTCCAGGCAAGAATACTGGAGTGGGTTGCCATTCCCTTCTCCAGGGGATCTTCTCAACCCAGGGATCAAACCCACATCTCTTATACCTCATGCATTGGCTGGCAGGTTATTTACCACTAGTGCCACCAGACCTCAGTTCAAATGTTATCTGGTCAGGGAGGTCTAAACATTCTTCCCTAAAATCATTTATCCTTCTCCATCTCTCCTTGTCTTGGTTATCCTGTTTGCATTTTGTTACAGCTTATCTTGTGTATGCATCTGTGTGGTAGTATCCTGTCCCCAGTCACACAGCCGCTAGCAAAGTAAGAGCTCCTTGGGAACAGTGACAGGCTGTCAGGCTTACTCTCCACAGCCCCATGCCTAGAACATACTCGTGTCTGTGGTAGTGAGTGGCTCAGGACAGTTTGATGAAGAATCCGAGGCTCCAAGTACCTAATTACCTCATCTGAGGTCAACCAGCTGCCAAGAGGCAGATCCTAGAGTTGATGCAAGGTTTTCTGATCTTAAAATCATCCTCTGATTTCAAGGTCATGTGGTTCAGAAACTTTTTCCAGTGTCCCCAGGACTGTATGTCTCAGTACACACAGGCACACTTGCTCCTGTGCTCATCATTCCCAACAATGACTCTGCCTTGTACCAGTCCATTCATGTACTTCCAGACCAGAAGTCGCTGACACCAGGGATTCTGTCTTGTTTATTGGGATGTCTCTAGTTCTTGGCATGGTAACTGAAATCAAGATGAAGGTATGGAGGAAAGCAAACACCACTTCCCAGGGTGCTCTTTGTCTTAGTGTTACCTTAGACCACAGCTACTCAAAAGGTGGCCCCTGGACCAGCATCATCAGCAACCTTGGAAGTCATGAGAAGTGCAGATTCTCAGGTCCCATTCAGACCCACTGAGTCTGAAATTCTGGGGGTGGGGCCAGATATCTGGGGTTGAAAAAGCCATCTAGGTAATTCTGAAACATGCTAAACTTTGACAACCACTGCTTTTGACTGACTGACATCTCTAAGTACATTTAACACAACTCTGGCCGAATCCCAGATTCCCTCTGGCCATGGGATGCTGTGGTCTCAGAGTGGAAGGTAGTAGAAAGTGCAGTCACCCAGCCCTTGCAGGGAGAGTCAGCGGCTGTTTGCCCTGCCTCAGTGGGTGCAGACACACAGGCCCGTCCTGTGCACTGTCACACCGACCTTCTGTAGGAACCTCATGCCCAGTGGCAGGATCGGGGAACAAAGGAACTCTGCCCACTCCCAACACTTCCTCCACCCTCCTGCACACCATCTGTGCCTAGGGCACATCATTCTTCCTTTTCAAAGTTTCAGACCCCCACTTGGACACAGCGCCCCCTCAGTGGGGTCTACGACTTGACCTTGTACTATGCTCAGAAAGCAGAGCCGGCCTTACTCTTTCAAACCCTGCCAAACATCCTGCTTAGCTTCATTCATTCCTCTGCCCCTTGTAAGCTGGATTAATACCGCCACCCAGCTCGCTGATGCTAGGGAATGCAGTCCCCAGGAGTCGTCTCCTCTCATGCAGTCCAAATTGGAATGGTGAGTGGAGATGACAGGACTGATTGGGTTAACAGATTTCTTCACGGTCAGGTACATGAAATAGTTATTTCCCAGAACCCTGTCCCCATTGTGCAGACCTGGGGGTCAGGTTTTCCGGGCAGCGGGTAGTAAGCCCTTCCCCTGCCGCCTTAAGTACTCCTGCAGCCCCTCATAGTGACAAGAAACTCTCTGCCTTCTAAAATGGTTCATTTCATCCTCAGGCAGCTCAGACTATTAGAATGTCCTCTTATGACCACAATCTACTTCTCTATAATTTCTTCTCACAGCCTTCCTGCCCTACACCTCCCACCCCCATCATTCACTGCTGGCTCCCAAGCTCCCATCATTGCTCTAGGGATGCTTAGAGCTTTCTCAGTTTTGATCCTCACTCAGTATATTTTATCTTTAATGAAATGGAGGCTGATAGAATCTGCACTGGTCTTTCGGGGCTCCAGAGGCAGGCTGCAGGGTTTCGAGGTTCAGGGAGTAGGTGGCAGTGCTGTGAGAAATGGGACAGGTCTCTGCAAATGTGTCGGTGACTGCCTGGAGCGCCCCAGAAGCTTAGCTCTGAGCAAATGAATATTCTTACTTCAGAATAGTTTCATTTTATTTTTAGAACATGACCCATGGAATTACAAGCTTGGAGAGACACGGGAAAGCACATGAACCTTCTCCAATCACGGCAGACATGTTATGGGGGTATGAGAGAGGAAGCCTGGAAGGGGAGTAAAATGTCAAAGTGGGGAAATAAGGAAGGAGAAGCTATTTGCCAGGGCCAAGGGGCCCAAAATAGAACATCTCAGCCAGGGTCAAGCCCTCTAGTTCTAACCCATTATCCATGTGTGTGAGCTCCTGCAATACCAGTCTTGTCTCCTTGGACCGTAAAGGACCACCATCATTTGAGAAGTCCCATGATAAGGCACTCTTTACATCAGGAATGTCCTGACTCATCAGTTCATTAAGTTAGAGACCATTTTAATTTCCATGGATAATACTGAAGTGTAGCCCCCTGGATACAGTATTTCTGGAATATCAGTGTGAGTTGTGGAATCAGACAAATTGACATCTAAATCTTGGCCTTCATTGTCTCCAGAACATTGGACAGATTATCTAACCTCTTTGAATCTCAAAGTTCCCATTTTAATATGGGTACACAAATATATACCAAATATCCATTTGGAAGACAAAAAGAGTAACATTTGTAAGAGGACAGCAACTCTTTTCACTAGTATTTTATGACAGGCTGGACCTGGTCTAACCCCCTTTGCCTCCCTCTGTTAGGTTTCTCCATCTCTACCTCTCAGAGTCACAATGCTGTTACGTGGTTCTCCAGTTGCATGGTCTGGATTTAGAGTCCTGCTTCATGTTCTTCTACACTCATGTCCTGGTGTCTGGCTCTGAGGTGCGTTTTTCTTGCCTCTTTTTGAATCCAGATCTAAGGATCAAATAAATGCCCAGCAGTTCCACTATCTCCACCCAGCACTAAGGGATCCACTCTTGTTTTATAAACTTAGATTGGACTCTGTTCACTTGCAACTGGGCAGGGCTTGCAATGACCCAGAGATATTGAGAAGAGAAATCTTTAAGGTCTAAAGTAGTGAAAAGTCAGTGGAAAGGGATATAAACTCTTTTCCCACTGTAGGAATAGCCATGCTGTTAAATTTTAAATCTCAAGAAATGATGCATGATGCTACTTTGCAAAAGAACACTGGAGAAAACACGTGCCCACAACAACTTATAGAGTTTGACTGGACTATCTGGCAGGCAGAGCTGAGAAGGGAACTGAGACATCAAGCCCTCTGTGCAGGATAAGGGCAAGGAGGGGGTGTCCTCGTGGAGCACAGACCTGAGACTCAAAGCAAAACATCCACAGAGAATCCAGGCTAAACCTGTGGCCATAAGATGAAAAGACCCTCAGAGGAGGGACCAAAAACAGAGAATGGGCACCACACAGAGGTACTAGAACAAGAGCTCATTTGTACACAGTTGATTGGGCTGTAGAGTTAGAGAGGAATTCTTGCAGCCCAGGTTTCTCCCCTGGGAGCACGCCCATCTCCACTCCCACAGTGCAATACACCTGTACCATGAATGTGGGACCTTGAAGACTCTACATCTTAGCCTGGTCTTTCGATACTGCACCAGGCTGAGATGCCAAAGACCTAGGCACTGTGCAGATGTGCAGTTGAGTCAAAGGGGCTGGGTGTCCAACATCATCAGATCTGGGCTTAAGGACAAAGCTAACCACTTACCAGCTGAATGAATTTGCAGAGAGTTCTTAGCATCTACAAACCTGTTTCCTCACTTGTAAAATGAGAAAATAGGAATAGGAATCATATAACACAGTCTCACATATAGTGGGGTTATTATATATTTGTATCATAGTTTTGTGATAGAAGTATCAAAGTTATCACATTTTGTAAAGTTGAGAGTCATTGGTTGGGACCCCTCTCCATGAAAAGACATTGTATTCAGCAAGCTCAAGGGGTTTATGAAAGAACAGGGAGAGAAATGCTCATACAAGTAAAGTGATACCTAAACAAAAAAATCTGAGCTTGTTGTGTCATTGGAGGAGGAAAGGTGACATGTGTCTGTCCCAGGCACTATTGTTAGAACTCTATAAACCTTATTTTCCATACTCCTCCCAACTACTTTATGGGAAAATTTCATTACTGTCTCCATTTAAGAGTTGTTAGAACTGAGGCTCAAAAGGGCCAGATGACTTTCCAAGAAGCCCAACAAATATATGATAAGAGGGATTTTACACCATCTTATGTTCTCTTTCTAGAATACCTCCTTGAGGAGAAAGTAAGTAGAAAGATATTTACACTGTCCCTAGGGGAAAAAAAAGAGAACTGTGCTATTCTGCAACCTTCCATTGGATAACAGGGAAACTAAATAATTCTGCAAAAGAGAGGTGGGAAATGAGCATTTTCCCTCTGAAATGATAACTGTGAAAACACAAGCACCGTTTCTCCTGTCAGAGCTAAGTGTGAATAACATGGATTGTATTGGCAAAGTATCCCCAGGCAGGATCGCTGATAGTTCAACAGGGAAACATTGGATGATGACTTATTGGAAATCAGCCTAGAATACCAGCCTGAGTCAACAGGCCATGGATTTCTTCCAAAACTTCAGAAAATAGATTAAAATTTAAAATGTAAAAAATTAATACTTTTTAAAAATCTTGAAAAAAATATAAAGTACAAAGAAAGGGGGTTTCCCTGGTGGCTCAGTGGTAAAGAATCTGCCTGCCAATGCACAAAACATAGGTTTGATGCCTGATCCAGGAAGGTCCCACATGCCATGGAGAAAGTAAGCCCATGTGCCACAACTATTAAGCCTGTGCTCTAGAGACTAGAAACCATAACTACCAAGGCCCATGTGCTGCAAATACTGAAGCCCGAGTGCCCTAGTGCCCATGCTCCACAACAAGAGAAGCCACTGCAATAAGCTAACACACTGCAACTGGACAATAGCCCCTGCTGCCCACAGCTAGAGAAAAACCTGCGCAGCGACAAAGACTCAGCACAGCCAAAATTAAAATAAGGAAATCAATTAAATTAAAAAAAAAAAAAACTGAGTCAGTGGTGCTATCTAACCTCTCATCCTCTGCCACCCCCTTCTTCTTTTGCCTTCAGGCTTTCCCAGCATCGGGGTCTTTTTCAAGAAGTCAGTTCTTCACATCAGGTGGCCAAAGTATTGGAGGTTCAGCTTCAGCAACAGTCCTTCCAGTGAATATTCAGGACTGATTTCCTTTAGGATTGACTGGTTTGATCTCCTACATAGCAGCTAATGTGCCAGACCTTGTACTTGCGGCACATTGGATTTAAAACAAGAGACTATTGAGACGGGATTATAACTGGCCCAGAGGAGGAAGGTGGAACCCAGGGCCCCTGGTCTTGCTGAAGTGAGAATATAATCCTGGAGCTGCTTGGGGTCACCATATTGAGAGAGTTTGCATGTAAGGGAAAGCAACACAGAGGAAAGTGGAGTTGAAAAGATGCAGGGAGAGACAGAAAAACTAGATTCTAATGAGACTCTAATAGCCTCTGAATCCAGATGCATGTGAAGTCAGGGCCACTGCTGGATTCTGTTGTTGTGTAAACCATTGCATCTTCTCTTTGGTTTAGCTAGTTTACGTTGGAGTCACCATTAATTGCCACCAAAGAGTCTTGACTAATGTAGAAATGAACTCATACTGTATCTCCAGCAGTGAGGACAATGAGGGCCATATAGTAGATGCTCAAAAAGATTATTGGAATGAGTGAATAATACGCTTAATCTTTATAAGCAGTAACTCAGATTTTGTTGTTACAGTAACAGAAATAGAAGTAAAACTCATCTCCTGATTTCTAGTTCAGTGCCCCTTCAGCTTCTTTGCCTGGACCTCTACTAATGTGAGGAAAACCTTATGCTTCTAGTACATATGGAAGAATGCCCCTTTTTGAAAAAGAAGATATCTTTCTGTTTTGCATGATTTAAAAATTCTACATGAATATTTTTCTATCATAAAAGATCCACCCACTCTACCACATCCTTATTCTATCCTCAATCATAGATTGATATGTACCTAATAGACCTTCTTCTACGCATTTACATCAATTTAATTAAGTATCAAGTTGATGAGAATCTTTGAATTAAAAATAACATTTTAATTTGCTTCCAAATAACACAAGGAGCATAAGGGTGAGGTTCAACTGAAACCAAATAAACTCTGCTGATAATTGCTGAAACAGTATGATGGGTGCAAGAGAGGTTGTCACTTTGTTCTCTATACTTTGCATTTTTTTATATACACAAGTAAAATAAAATCATAAAATAAATATATGTACAGTGTAAAGAATTTTTAAAAAGAAAAATGAGAAAATAAAAACATCATCTTCTATTACTCAGAATTTACCACAGTTAATAGCATGTGCTTATATCATATGTCCTTCCAAATCTTTGTGTAGATACACACACACACTTACCTGTTATTTTAAAAACTTAGCCAAAATTAGATAAAAGTATACATGTTTAGCTACCTTTTTTTCCCCCCTATTGTTAGCTTGTTTCTTATTTGGGAGAAGTAATGTCTACCTTTATGCTTCTAAGTCAATATTCAACATTCTTTTTCTCAATAATGTCCATTCCATAGTCAAATTTCTCTAACCATCTTTAATAATTCATTAATTTGTTTGTGAGCATCCAATACAGAATCAGGTATTATATCCAGTTTTTATGCTCCCTAAAACTCATGAGAAAAAAAGTTTTATTGAAATTTAATTCATGTAACATATAATTCACCCATTTAAATGTACAGTTGAGTGTTTTCTAGTATATTCATAGACTTGTACAATCACTGCAACAATCTAATTTTAGAACATCTTATCACTTCCCAGATTAGCAGTCATTCCTCATTCCCTACCTCCCCCTCCCCAGCCCTCAGCTACTTTCTGTCTCCATACATTTGCCTGTTCTGGACATTTCATATCAAAGAAATTATATAATTTGTTGTCTTTTATAATTGGCTCCTTTCACTGAGCATAATATTTGCATGGGTTACCCATATTGGAGCATGTGTCCCAACGTCACTCCATTTTACTGCAAATGATATTGCATTACGTAGATATGACATTTTGTTTTTTCATTTATCAGCTTATGATCATCTGAATTTTTTCCACCTTTTAGATATTTGTGGATAATGTTGCTATGAAACTTTATTGTTTGTTTCTATGGATTTGTATTTTTTGTTGGGTGGAACCATTGGGACTATATGGGCTTCCTTGGTGGCTCAGACAGTAAATAATTTGCCTGAAATGTAGGAGATCCAGGTTTGACCTCTGGGTTGGGAAGATCCCCTGCAGAAAGGAATGGCAGCCTACTCCAATATTCTCAGGGTCTGGAGAATTCCATGGACAGAGGAGCTTGGTAGTCTTATAGTCCATGGTTGCAAAGAGTCAGACAGAACTGAGCAACTAACACTTTCAGTTTCATGGTAACCCTACACTTAGCATTTTGAGAAACTGCCTAACTGCACAATCTAAATGGGTGAAATATGTGGTTTGTGAACGCTATCTCAATAAAGCTGTTTAAAATGTTAAATATTTTCCTCCCAGGTTTGATAGTTTAGTGCTGCCCACCCCCCCACATAAGATTCCCTACTGAGTTATTTACTGAATATTCCAAATATTCAACATAGCCTCCCCACATTGCTTGGAACTAGAAAGTTGCTTTTCCCTGTGTGAAGTCTGACAACTGCTTAGTTTATAGGTCCTTGGTTATTCTTTTTCTGGCCTTGTGGGGGACCACACAAGGCCAGGAAAAGAACAAAGAACAGACAAAGATTCAAATAGAAACCTATGAATATTTCTGTTGTTCTCTTCTTTTGTGACTTCTTTCTCTCCAGTATCTGCCCTGGACATTCTAGCTGCCTTGGCCTCCATGAATTTCTGTCCTCAATGAAATGAGACCACTGTTGTATGTTTGGGCATCCTTCTCTCCCACTAGAAAGTCATTCTCTGGAAGGTGGCTCAGAAATGTAGGGTGACTATAGGGCTCACCTCTTGTTTCTTTTCACTCGGAGATTACGGTCATGTCCACCCATAGGAAACTTTTCCTTCATATAGGTTTTGTCTAATTTTCTACCCATTTATGGAAAGGTAGTAATCCAGTGTTTACTCAGTCTTGGTTAAATATACTCATTGGCCTTTTAGCACCCCTCCTCAAAGGGCTTTCATGTAAATTTTACTAAAAAAAAAAACAGGTGTTAATTCTTTTTCTTCCACTTCAAATAACCAATGAGATTTCATAAAGTTAGTAGAACTTGGATCATTGTTATTCATAACCTTTTAACAAAGGAAGGAGCATACTATGTAGTGACTGGTTTTCATGTTAACATTGGGTTAAGAAGTCTGATCAAACAGTGACAAGCCTGCTCTGATTTTTAGATATCCATTTGGGTTTCAGAATTGCCTGCTTTTACTTAGAAAAGAAGGGTATAAATTCAAATATTGTTCCATGAATTTATTGAGAGAAGACAGAAGTGTATGTTACTAAAGTTGCTAATATTGTCTTGTTAACAAAGTCATGGCTGTAGGTAGTATGCCACTTCTTTTTAGGGTGCATCTTTTCCCAATGATTACATAATGATAGACTGTTTTTATCTGGAATCCAGTGTCTGCTGCCAGTGAGCTATCTGAGGATATGACCATATACATTGTTCTTCCTTTCTCTCCAGTTCCTGTTTTTGTCCTGGCGTAGGGTAGGCATGAAGTTATTCTAAACATTGAGGGAATAGCTAAGTATAAAAGATGATATACATGACCCAGACCTGCTGCCAAAATGGTCTCTCAGAGATCACTAGAAGATTAAAGTCACATTTTAACTAGCTCTATGTGAGAGGAGGAAGGCAGGTCAAAGATGAAGCACAGAGGTGCGTGTGCTCCAGACCAACACGTGAGCAGCTTCCCCATCAGTGATTGGCTTCTGTCTCCTGTAATCAGACCTGTCATGTTCCTGCGAGGCCATCACAACGAGACCTAATCAAGGTAAATGGAAGATCAAAAATCCTTTTGCCCCAGAAGTGAAAAAGAATTTCTCTGGAAGTAACATACTCCCCCATAATTGACACTCAACATTGCTGCCTATTCTGTTCAAATTAGGCAGAAATATGGATTACAGGGGAGTTCCTCATGGTTTAGTGGTCAGGATTCAGCACTTTTTCATTACCATGGCCTGGGTTCAATCCCTGGTCAGGGACCTGGGATCCTTGCAAGTTGTGTGGTGCAGCCAAAAAACAAAGAAATATGGATTACAGCACAGACTGTAAAACAATATGGTGACTTCAACAAACATGGTGAACTATGGAGCTCCAAGACTCTGCCCACCTAGAAAAACAACTAATAAGTTGGCAAAATTTGTCATAGTTAATTTTTACAGAACTCTGGTGGAGTCTAGTCAAAAACTTAAAATAGCCAAGGTAAAGCTTAATTGGAGAAAGGAATTGTTTCACTGTGGTAAGAGTGCCATGACATTTTACTTCACCTGTCTACCTTCCCCCACCCTCAAGAATATCAGAAGCCATGAAAAAAGCAGCCTGAACACCAGGTTCATGTTACCTGAAGTATCAGGTTATGGTACTTGCAAGTACTATAAGGAGCAATAAATGTCTTTCTATAAAACACTGTGGTTTTAGGCTTCAACCTGGCTGGCAGCTCCCTCGATGATGGACACAAAGGCCGGCACTGATTTTGTTTGGCTTGGAACATTTCAAGGTCTGGAGAGCTTTCAGTGAAAGTACTTAAAGGCAGGAGTATTGGCTGCAGCATCTTGGGTCAAGGGAAAGCAGTGAGGACAAGAATAGATAGACCAAGACTCCTGGGAAAGAAGAGACTGGAACTTGAGATATATGAGGAGAACAAGGGCTTTAAAAAGCTCCTGGGTACTCTGGAGAATCAAGAAGGTCAAACCCATTCCCACCAATACATGCATTCTTAGTAAAAGCCTGAAAAGACTTCGTTTTCACCTCTGGCTGATCTTCACGCTCCACACAACAGGGAGTAAAGGTTAAGGCACAGTTGTAAATGCCCTGGCTAAGCAGTAAGAAAGTGTCCCAACACAGAGCCAGTCTACAAAGATTGCAAGAATTTTCTTTTCTTTCCTTGGCTCCAGGAATTTAAGAAAATTCTTTCAGAACACTGGCTTACTACTAAGTTCATAGAACAGAGACTTCAGTGATCACATATGACAGAGAATGTAGATATTAGAGGAAGAGTTTAGAGGGGTCATTAATAAGCAAACAACCCCCATCAAACAGGAGCACAACTCAGGGAGAAAAGAGTATGGTTTCTAGAGTTGCCACAGTAAAATATTCAGAAGTAAAATATGCAGAAGAATATTTTCAACAGAAGGTGATAAGGTGTGGAAAGAAACAAGGAATTATGTCCCAGTCACAGGGAGAAAAAAGATAAACTAGCAGAAACTGTCTCTAAGAAAGCAAAATTGGACTTTCACTAGCTGATGACTATATCAAATATGTTCAAAGAACTAAAGAAAACCATGGACAACGAACTAAAGGAAACCAAGAAAATGATGTCCCATCAAGAAGAGAATATTAATAAAGAAATAGAAATTGTAAAAAGAAATAAAAGAGAAATTCTGGAGCTGAAAAGTACAATGCCTGAAATTAAAAATTCACTAATGTGGTTCATAACAAATTTGGATATGAAGAAGATAGACATGGGCAGAAGAATCTTTGAAGAGATACTGGCCAAAATGTGACAAAAAATATGAATGTATATATTCAAGAAACTCAAGAAATTGCAAACTAGATGGACTCAAAGATAGCCACAATGACAGAAATTACAGTAAAGTTTTCAAAAGCCAAAGAAAGTCTTGAAAGCAGCAAGAAAGTAGCAACTTGTCATATGTAAGAAATCCTCAGTAAGATTAACAGTTAATTTCTCTTCAGAAACCACACAGTCCAGGAGGCAGTAGGATGATATATTAAAATATTTAAATTTAAAAAAGAACTGTCTACAAAGAATTCTATATGCAGAAAAAACACCCTTCAAAAATAAGGAGGGATTAAATTAGTCTCTGATTTTAAAAAATGGAGTTCATTACTAGTAGACCTGTCCAACAACAAATGCTAAAAATAAAAGTCTATTAGACTGAGCTAAAAGGACATCAGTCAGTAATGCAAAGCCATGTGAAGAAACAAAGGACATTGGCAAAGGAAGCTACAGAGGTAAATATAAAAGCCAGTACTTTTGTATTTTAGTTTGCATTTCCTCTTTTTTCACGCCTATACAATTTTAAGACAAAGGCATAAGACAATAATTATTAATATATGTGAATAGACAAGCAAGGTATATAGATGTCATTGAGATAACACATAAAGGGAGGAGGGATAAAGATGTAAAGGAACAGTGTTTGAATACTACTGAAACTAAATTAGTATAAATTCAGATTTGACTGTTATAAATTTAGATATTAATTAACCACTAAAGAAAAAAAAACACTAAAACTATACACAAAGAAAGAGAATTGAAATGATACACTAGAAATATATTTATAAATCATTGGATAGGACAGGAACACAGGCATGTAAGATGAAATGATATATGAAAAAACAAATAGCAAAATGACAGAAGTCCTTTATCAGTGACTAAGTGATTGGTAGAAGCTGAGAGGAGAGAGGAAGGAGAAATGACTACCTAATGAGTAAGGGCTTTCTTTTTGCTACTATGAGAATGTTTTGGAACTAGATAGAAGTGGTGGTTGTACAAATATTGTGATTGCACTAAACGCCATTGAGTTATATACTTTAAAATGGTGAGATTATGTGAATTTTACTTTAAAAAAATCTAATGTTAAACTTTTCCCCAACTCATATAGATTCTAACTGTAAATCTTGAATTCATTTATTTCTGCTTCCATTTGGGGGATAAAACACTTTGAAAAGCATAAAATAATCTGCATACATTAAAATATATATAAAAAACCAGTAGGTTGATATTCTTTCCTTAATTTTATTCATAAATAAATTACTTCAAAGGTACAGCAGCACTAATTTTCCCCAGCATATAAAAGACACACATATTTTCATACACTATCTTCATTTTCTATGGTTCCTCAGTGTCTACAAGATACAGTTTCTGCTTTTTACTATGCCCTTGAACATTTGGTCTATGCCTTCCCTGGTTGTCACCTGTCATTGATTTATTCTGCTTCATTCCATGACACCAGTGTAATTACACAAACAAAATGGACCATGAGTATGCTCATCTCTCTACCTTAAACGCCTGTAACACCCAGTTCAGGATGGAAACAGCGACATAATTATCAAGATATGGTTCAAGTCTTGAAGCCTTTGGGAAGACCATTCTATTCACATACTATGAGAGGATACACCTCCATTTCCCTGTGTTTCCAGCTCCTAGTTATTCAAAGAATAGTGCCTGGACATCAGCACCATGTGAGGGCTTGTTACAAATGCAGAATCTCAGGACCCTTCTGAGACCTTCTGACCCAGACTCTGCCTGTTAGCAAATATACCATCTGATTTATATGTACATTCAAACCTGGGAAGCTTACAGAGCAGACCTGATTCTTTGCGACCCCATGGACTGTAGCCCTCTAGGTTCCTCTGTCTGCGGAATTCTCCAGGCAAGAA